>NW_026599488.1:323698-647397 GCF_023634085.1 Falco cherrug
GTCCTTTTGATGCCTACAGGAGCAATGTAAAAACTACCAGGAGAACTCCTGTCTGGCACCTTCCCCGGTGGAGTTGTGCATGTGGTGTGTTTGGAACATTTTGTCACCGGCCGACTCCAAAATTCAGCGGTTCCCCATCTCAGCCCAGAAAGCAGGTAGAACAACTTTTGTGGTGTCTTTCAGATGCCTACCGGAGCAATGTAAAAACTACCAGGAGAACTCCTGTCTGGCACCTTCCCCGGTGGAGTTGTGCATGGGGTGTGTTTGGAACATTTTGTCACCGGCCGACTCCAAAATTCAGCGGTTCCCCATCTCAGCCCAGAAAGCAGGTAGAACAACTTTTGTGGTGTCTTTCAGATGCCTACCGGAGCAATGTAAAAACTACCAGGAGAACTCCTGTCTGGCACCTTCCCCGGTGGAGTTGTGCATGGGGTGTGTTTGGAACATTTTGTCACCGGCCGACTCCAAAATTCAGCGGTTCCCCATCTCAGCCCAGAAAGCAGGTAGAACAACTTTTGTGGTGTCTTTCAGATGCCTACCGGAGCAATGTAAAAACTACCAGGAGAACTCCTGTCTGGCACCTTCCCCGGTGGAGTTGTGCATGGGGTGTCTTTGGAACATTTTGTCACCGGCCGAGTCCAAAATTCAGCGGTTCCTCATCTCAGCCCAGAAAGCAGGTAGAACAACTTTTGTGGTGTCTTTCAGATGCCTACTGGAGCAATGTAAAAACTACCAGGAGAACTCCTGTCTGGCACCTTCCCCGGTGGAGTTGTGCATGAGGTGTGTTTGGAACATTTTGTCACCGGCCGAGTCCAAAATTCAGCGGTTCCTCATCTCAGCCCAGAAAGCAGGTAGAACAACTTTTGTGGTGTCTTTCAGATGCCTACCGGAGCAATGTAAAAACTACCAGGAGAACTCCTGCCTGGCACCTTCCCCGGTGGAGTTGTGCATGGGGTGTGTTTGGAACATTTTGTCACCGGCCGAGTCCAAAATTCAGCGGTTCCCCATCTCAGCCCAGAAAGCAGGTAGAACAACTTTTGTGGTGCCTTTCAGCTGCCTACCAAGGTAGTGTAAAAACTATCAAGAGAACTCTTGTCTGGCACCTTCCCTAGTGGAGTTGTGCATGGGGTGTGTTTGGAACATTTTGTCACCAGCCGAGTCCAAAATTCAGCGGTTCCCCATCTCAGCCCAGAAAGCAGGTAGAACAACTTTTGTGGTGTCTTTCAGATGCCTACTGGAGCAATGTAAAAACTACCAGGAGAACTCCTGTCTGGCACCTTCCCCGGTGGAGTTGTGCATGGGGTGTCTTTGGAACATTTTGTCACCGGCCGAGTCCAAAATTCAGCGGTTCCTCATCTCAGCCCAGAAAGCAGGTAGAACAACTTTTGTGGTGTCTTTCAGATGCCTACTGGAGCAATGTAAAAACTACCAGGAGAACTCCTGTCTGGCACCTTCCCCGGTGGAGTTGTGCATGAGGTGTGTTTGGAACATTTTGTCACCGGCCGAGTCCAAAATTCAGCGGTTCCTCATCTCAGCCCAGAAAGCAGGTAGAACAACTTTTGTGGTGTCTTTCAGATGCCTACCGGAGCAATGTAAAAACTACCAGGAGAACTCCTGCCTGGCACCTTCCCCGGTGGAGTTGTGCATGGGGTGTGTTTGGAACATTTTGTCACCGGCCGACTCCAAAATTCAGCGGTTCCCCATCTCAGCCCAGAAAGCAGGTAGAACAACTTTTGTGGTGCCTTTCAGCTGCCTACCAAGGTAGTGTAAAAACTATCAAGAGAACTCTTGTCTGGCACCTTCCCTAGTGGAGTTGTGCATGGGGTGTGTTTGGAACATTTTGTCACCAGCCGAGTCCAAAATTCAGCGGTTCCCCATCTCAGCCCAGAAAGCAGGTAGAACAACTTTTGTGGTGTCTTTCAGATGCCTACATGAGCAATGTAAAAACTACCAGGAGAACTCCTGTCTGGCACCTTCCCCGCTGGAGTTGTGCATGGGGTGTGTTTGGAACATTTTGTCACTAGCCGAGTCCAAAATTCAGCGGTTCCCCATCTCAGCTCAGAAAGCAGGTAGAACAACTTTTGTGGTGCCTTTCAAATGCCTACCAAGGTAGTGTAAAAACTACCAAGAGAACTCCTGCCTGGCACCTTCCCCGGTGGAGTTGTGCATGGGGTGTGTTTGGAACATTTTGTCACCGGCCGAGTCCAAAATTCAGCGGTTCCCCATCTCAGCCCAGAAAGCAGGAAGAACAACTTTTGTGGTGTCCTTTTGATGCCTACCGGAGCAATGTAAAAACTACCAGGAGAACTCCTGTCTGGCACCTTCCCCGGTGGAGTTGTGCATGGGGTGTGTTTGGAACATTTTGTCACCGGCCGACTCCAAAATTCAGCGGTTCCCCATCTCAGCCCAGAAAGCAGGTAGAACAACTTTTGTGGTGTCTTTCAGATGCCTACCGGAGCAATGTAAAAACTACCAGGAGAACTCCTGTCTGGCACCTTCCCCGGTGGAGTTGTGCATGGGGTGTCTTTGGAACATTTTGTCACCGGCCGACTCCAAAATTCAGCTGTTCCCCATCTCAGCCCAGAAAGCAGGTAGAACAACTTTTGTGGTGTCTTTCAGATGCCTACCAAGGTAGTGTAAAAACTACCAGGAGAACTCCTGTCTGGCACCTTCCCCGGTGGAGTTGTGCATGGGGTGTGTTTGGAACATTTTGTCACCGGCCGAGTCCAAAATTCAGCGGTTCCTCATCTCAGCCCAGAAAGCAGGTAGAACAACTTTTGTGGTGTCTTTCAGATGCCTACCGGAGCAATGTAAAAACTACCAAGAGAACTCCTGTCTGGCACCTTCCCCGGTGGAGTTGTGCATGGGGTGTGTTTGGAACATTTTGTCACGGGCCGAGTCCAAAATTCAGCGGTTCCCCATCTCAGCCCAGAAAGCAGGTAGAACAACTTTTGTGGTGTCTTTCAGATGCCTACCGGAGCAATGTAAAAACTACCAGGAGAACTCCTGTCTGGCACCTTCCCCGGTGGAGTTGTGCATGGGGTGTGTTTGGAACATTTTGTCACCGGCCGACTCCAAAATTCAGCGGTTCCCCATCTCAGCCCAGAAAGCAGGTAGAACAACTTTTGTGGTGTCTTTCAGATGCCTACCGGAGCAATGTAAAAACTACCAGGAGAACTCCTGTCTGGCACCTTCCCCGGTGGAGTTGTGCATGGGGTGTGTTTGGAACATTTTGTCACCGGCCGACTCCAAAATTCAGCGGTTCCCCATCTCAGCCCAGAAAGCAGGTAGAACAACTTTTGTGGTGTCTTTCAGATGCCTACCGGAGCAATGTAAAAACTACCAGGAGAACTCCTGTCTGGCACCTTCCCCGGTGGAGTTGTGCATGGGGTGTGTTTGGAACATTTTGTCACCGGCCGAGTCCAAAATTCAGCGGTTCCCCATCTCAGCCCAGAAAGCAGGAAGAACAACTTTTGTGGTGTCCTTTTGATGCCTACAGGAGCAATGTAAAAACTACCAGGAGAACTCCTGTCTGGCACCTTCCCCGGTGGAGTTGTGCAGGGGGTGTGTTTGGAACATTTTGTCACCGGCCGACTCCAAAATTCAGCGGTTCCCCATCTCAGCCCAGAAAGCAGGTAGAACAACTTTTGTGGTGTCTTTCAGATGCCTACCGGATCAATGTAAAAACTACCAGGAGAACTCCTGTCTGGCACCTTCCCCGGTGGAGTTGTGCATGGGGTGTCTTTGGAACATTTTGTCACCGGCCGAGTCCAAAATTCAGCGGTTCCCCATCTCAGCCCAGAAAGCAGGTAGAACAACTTTTGTGGTGTCTTTCAGATGCCTACCGGAGCAATGTAAAAACTACCAGGAGAACTCCTGTCTGGCACCTTCCCCGGTGGAGTTGTGCATGGGGTGTGTTTGGAACATTTTGTCACCGGCCGAGTCCAAAATTCAGCGGTTCCTCATCTCAGCCCAGAAAGCAGGTAGAACAACTTTTGTGGTGTCTTTCAGATGCCTACCGGAGCAATGTAAAAACTACCAGGAGAACTCCTGTCTGGCACCTTCCCCGGTGGAGTTGTGCATGGGGTGTGTTTGGAACATTTTGTCACCGGCCGAGTCCAAAATTCAGCGGTTCCTCATCTCAGCCCAGAAAGCAGGTAGAACAACTTTTGTGGTGTCTTTCAGATGCCTACCGGAGCAATGTAAAAACTACCAGGAGAACTCCTGTCTGGCACCTTCCCCGGTGGAGTTGTGCATGGGGTGTGTTTGGAACATTTTGTCACGGGCCGAGTCCAAAATTCAGCGGTTCCCCATCTCAGCCCAGAAAGCAGGTAGAACAACTTTTGTGGTGCCTTTCAGCTGCCTACCAAGGTAGTGTAAAAACTATCAAGAGAACTCTTGTCTGGCACCTTCCCTAGTGGAGTTGTGCATGGGGTGTGTTTGGAACATTTTGTCACCAGCCGAGTCCAAAATTCAGTGGTTCCCCATCTCAGCCCAGAAAGCAGGAAGAACAACTTTTGTGGTGTCCTTTTGATGCCTACAGGAGCAATGTAAAAACTACCAGGAGAACTCCTGTCTGGCACCTTCCCCGGTGGAGTTGTGCATGGGGTGTGTTTGGAACATTTTGTCACCGGCCGAGTCCAAAATTCAGCGGTTCCCCATCTCAGCCCAGAAAGCAGGTAGAACAACTTTTGTGGTGTCTTTCAGATGCCTACCGGAGCAATGTAAAAACTACCAGGAGAACTCCTGTCTGGCACCTTCCCCGGTGGAGTTGTGCATGGGGTGTGTTTGGAACATTTTGTCACCGGCCGAGTCCAAAATTCAGCGGTTCCTCATCTCAGCCCAGAAAGCAGGTAGAACAACTTTTGTGGTGTCTTTCAGATGCCTACCGGAGCAATGTAAAAACTACCAGGAGAACTCCTGTCTGGCACCTTCCCCGGTGGAGTTGTGCATGGGGTGTGTTTGGAACATTTTGTCACCGGCCGAGTCCAAAATTCAGCGGTTCCTCATCTCAGCCCAGAAAGCAGGTAGAACAACTTTTGTGGTGTCTTTCAGATGCCTACCGGAGCAATGTAAAAACTACCAGGAGAACTCCTGTCTGGCACCTTCCCCGGTGGAGTTGTGCATGGGGTGTGTTTGGAACATTTTGTCACGGGCCGAGTCCAAAATTCAGCGGTTCCCCATCTCAGCCCAGAAAGCAGGTAGAACAACTTTTGTGGTGCCTTTCAGCTGCCTACCAAGGTAGTGTAAAAACTATCAAGAGAACTCTTGTCTGGCACCTTCCCTAGTGGAGTTGTGCATGGGGTGTGTTTGGAACATTTTGTCACCAGCCGAGTCCAAAATTCAGTGGTTCCCCATCTCAGCCCAGAAAGCAGGAAGAACAACTTTTGTGGTGTCCTTTTGATGCCTACAGGAGCAATGTAAAAACTACCAGGAGAACTCCTGTCTGGCACCTTCCCCGGTGGAGTTGTGCATGTGGTGTGTTTGGAACATTTTGTCACCGGCCGACTCCAAAATTCAGCGGTTCCCCATCTCAGCCCAGAAAGCAGGTAGAACAACTTTTGTGGTGTCTTTCAGATGCCTACCGGAGCAATGTAAAAACTACCAGGAGAACTCCTGTCTGGCACCTTCCCCGGTGGAGTTGTGCATGGGGTGTGTTTGGAACATTTTGTCACCGGCCGACTCCAAAATTCAGCGGTTCCCCATCTCAGCCCAGAAAGCAGGTAGAACAACTTTTGTGGTGTCTTTCAGATGCCTACCGGAGCAATGTAAAAACTACCAGGAGAACTCCTGTCTGGCACCTTCCCCGGTGGAGTTGTGCAGGGGGTGTGTTTGGAACATTTTGTCACCGGCCGACTCCAAAATTCAACGGTTCCCCATCTCAGCCCAGAAAGCAGGTAGAACAACTTTTGTGGTGTCTTTCAGATGCCTACCGGAGCAATGTAAAAACTACCAGGAGAACTCCTGTCTGGCACCTTCCCCGGTGGAGTTGTGCATGGGGTGTGTTTGGAACATTTTGTCACCGGCCGAGTCCAAAATTCAGCGGTTCCTCATCTCAGCCCAGAAAGCAGGTAGAACAACTTTTGTGGTGTCTTTCAGATGCCTACCGGAGCAATGTAAAAACTACCAGGAGAACTCCTGTCTGGCACCTTCCCCGGTGGAGTTGTGCATGGGGTGTGTTTGGAACATTTTGTCACCGGCCGAGTCCAAAATTCAGCGGTTCCTCATCTCAGCCCAGAAAGCAGGTAGAGCAACTTTTGTGGTGTCTTTCAGATGCCTACCGGAGCAATGTAAAAACTACCAGGAGAACTCCTGTCTGGCACCTTCCCCGGTGGAGTTGTGCATGGGGTGTGTTTGGAACATTTTGTCACCGGCCGAGTCCAAAATTCAGCGGTTCCCCATCTCAGCCCAGAAAGCAGGTAGAACAACTTTTGTGGTGCCTTTCAGCTGCCTACCAAGGTAGTGTAAAAACTATCAAGAGAACTCTTGTCTGGCACCTTCCCTAGTGGAGTTGTGCATGGGGTGTGTTTGGAACATTTTGTCACCAGCCGAGTCCAAAATTCAGCGGTTCCCCATCTCAGCCCAGAAAGCAGGTAGAACAACTTTTGTGGTGTCTTTCAGATGCCTACCAGAGCAATGTAAAAACTACCAGGAGAACTCCTGTCTGGCACCTTCCCCGGTGGAGTTGTGCATGGGGTGTGTTTGGAACATTTTGTCACTAGCCGAGTCCAAAATTCAGCGGTTCCCCATCTCAGCTCAGAAAGCAGGTAGAACAACTTTTGTGGTGCCTTTGAAATGCCTACCAAGGTAGTGTAAAAACTACCAAGAGAACTCCTGCCTGGCACCTTCCCCGGTGGAGTTGTGCATGGGGTGTCTTTGGAACATTTTGTCACCGGCCGAGTCCAAAATTCAGCGGTTCCCCATCTCAGCCCAGAAAGCAGGAAGAACAACTTTTGTGGTGTCCTTTTGATGCCTACAGGAGCAATGTAAAAACTACCAGGAGAACTCCTGTCTGGCACCTTCCCCGGTGGAGTTGTGCATGGGGTGTGTTTGGAACATTTTGTCACCGGCCGACTCCAAAATTCAGCGGTTCCCCATCTCAGCCCAGAAAGCAGGTAGAACAACTTTTGTGGTGTCTTTCAGATGCCTACCGGAGCAATGTAAAAACTACCAGGAGAACTCCTGTCTGGCACCTTCCCCGGTGGAGTTGTGCATGGGGTGTGTTTGGAACATTTTGTCACCGGCCGACTCCAAAATTCAGCGGTTCCCCATCTCAGCCCAGAAAGCAGGTAGAACAACTTTTGTGGTGTCTTTCAGATGCCTACCGGAGCAATGTAAAAACTACCAGGAGAACTCCTGTCTGGCACCTTCCCCGGTGGAGTTGTGCATGGGGTGTGTTTGGAACATTTTGTCACCGGCCGACTCCAAAATTCAGCTGTTCCCCATCTCAGCCCAGAAAGCAGGTAGAACAACTTTTGTGGTGTCTTTCAGATGCCTACCAAGGTAGTGTAAAAACTACCAGGAGAACTCCTGTCTGGCACCTTCCCCGGTGGAGTTGTGCATGGGGTGTGTTTGGAACATTTTGTCACCGGCCGAGTCCAAAATTCAGCGGTTCCTCATCTCAGCCCAGAAAGCAGGTAGAACAACTTTTGTGGTGTCTTTCAGATGCCTACCGGAGCAATGTAAAAACTACCAAGAGAACTCCTGTCTGGCACCTTCCCCGGTGGAGTTGTGCATGGGGTGTGTTTGGAACATTTTGTCACCGGCCGAGTCCAAAATTCAGCGGTTCCTCATCTCAGCCCAGAAAGCAGGTAGAACAACTTTTGTGGTGTCTTTCAGATGCCTACCGGAGCAATGTAAAAACTACCAGGAGAACTCCTGTCTGGCACCTTCCCCGGTGGAGTTGTGCATGGGGTGTGTTTGGAACATTTTGTCACGGGCCGAGTCCAAAATTCAGCGGTTCCCCATCTCAGCCCAGAAAGCAGGTAGAACAACTTTTGTGGTGCCTTTCAGCTGCCTACCAAGGTAGTGTAAAAACTATCAAGAGAACTCTTGTCTGGCACCTTCCCTAGTGGAGTTGTGCATGGGGTGTGTTTGGAACATTTTGTCACCAGCCGAGTCCAAAATTCAGTGGTTCCCCATCTCAGCCCAGAAAGCAGGAAGAACAACTTTTGTGGTGTCCTTTTGATGCCTACAGGAGCAATGTAAAAACTACCAGGAGAACTCCTGTCTGGCACCTTCCCCGGTGGAGTTGTGCATGTGGTGTGTTTGGAACATTTTGTCACCGGCCGACTCCAAAATTCAGCGGTTCCCCATCTCAGCCCAGAAAGCAGGTAGAACAACTTTTGTGGTGTCTTTCAGATGCCTACCGGAGCAATGTAAAAACTACCAGGAGAACTCCTGTCTGGCACCTTCCCCGGTGGAGTTGTGCATGGGGTGTGTTTGGAACATTTTGTCACCGGCCGACTCCAAAATTCAGCGGTTCCCCATCTCAGCCCAGAAAGCAGGTAGAACAACTTTTGTGGTGTCTTTCAGATGCCTACCGGAGCAATGTAAAAACTACCAGGAGAACTCCTGTCTGGCACCTTCCCCGGTGGAGTTGTGCAGGGGGTGTGTTTGGAACATTTTGTCACCGGCCGACTCCAAAATTCAACGGTTCCCCATCTCAGCCCAGAAAGCAGGTAGAACAACTTTTGTGGTGTCTTTCAGATGCCTACCGGAGCAATGTAAAAACTACCAGGAGAACTCCTGTCTGGCACCTTCCCCGGTGGAGTTGTGCATGGGGTGTGTTTGGAACATTTTGTCACCGGCCGAGTCCAAAATTCAGCGGTTCCTCATCTCAGCCCAGAAAGCAGGTAGAACAACTTTTGTGGTGTCTTTCAGATGCCTACCGGAGCAATGTAAAAACTACCAGGAGAACTCCTGTCTGGCACCTTCCCCGGTGGAGTTGTGCATGGGGTGTGTTTGGAACATTTTGTCACCGGCCGAGTCCAAAATTCAGCGGTTCCTCATCTCAGCCCAGAAAGCAGGTAGAGCAACTTTTGTGGTGTCTTTCAGATGCCTACCGGAGCAATGTAAAAACTACCAGGAGAACTCCTGTCTGGCACCTTCCCCGGTGGAGTTGTGCATGGGGTGTGTTTGGAACATTTTGTCACCGGCCGAGTCCAAAATTCAGCGGTTCCCCATCTCAGCCCAGAAAGCAGGTAGAACAACTTTTGTGGTGCCTTTCAGCTGCCTACCAAGGTAGTGTAAAAACTATCAAGAGAACTCTTGTCTGGCACCTTCCCTAGTGGAGTTGTGCATGGGGTGTGTTTGGAACATTTTGTCACCAGCCGAGTCCAAAATTCAGCGGTTCCCCATCTCAGCCCAGAAAGCAGGTAGAACAACTTTTGTGGTGTCTTTCAGATGCCTACCAGAGCAATGTAAAAACTACCAGGAGAACTCCTGTCTGGCACCTTCCCCGGTGGAGTTGTGCATGGGGTGTGTTTGGAACATTTTGTCACTAGCCGAGTCCAAAATTCAGCGGTTCCCCATCTCAGCTCAGAAAGCAGGTAGAACAACTTTTGTGGTGCCTTTGAAATGCCTACCAAGGTAGTGTAAAAACTACCAAGAGAACTCCTGCCTGGCACCTTCCCCGGTGGAGTTGTGCATGGGGTGTCTTTGGAACATTTTGTCACCGGCCGAGTCCAAAATTCAGCGGTTCCCCATCTCAGCCCAGAAAGCAGGAAGAACAACTTTTGTGGTGTCCTTTTGATGCCTACAGGAGCAATGTAAAAACTACCAGGAGAACTCCTGTCTGGCACCTTCCCCGGTGGAGTTGTGCATGGGGTGTGTTTGGAACATTTTGTCACCGGCCGACTCCAAAATTCAGCGGTTCCCCATCTCAGCCCAGAAAGCAGGTAGAACAACTTTTGTGGTGTCTTTCAGATGCCTACCGGAGCAATGTAAAAACTACCAGGAGAACTCCTGTCTGGCACCTTCCCCGGTGGAGTTGTGCATGGGGTGTGTTTGGAACATTTTGTCACCGGCCGACTCCAAAATTCAGCGGTTCCCCATCTCAGCCCAGAAAGCAGGTAGAACAACTTTTGTGGTGTCTTTCAGATGCCTACCGGAGCAATGTAAAAACTACCAGGAGAACTCCTGTCTGGCACCTTCCCCGGTGGAGTTGTGCATGGGGTGTGTTTGGAACATTTTGTCACCGGCCGACTCCAAAATTCAGCTGTTCCCCATCTCAGCCCAGAAAGCAGGTAGAACAACTTTTGTGGTGTCTTTCAGATGCCTACCAAGGTAGTGTAAAAACTACCAGGAGAACTCCTGTCTGGCACCTTCCCCGGTGGAGTTGTGCATGGGGTGTGTTTGGAACATTTTGTCACCGGCCGAGTCCAAAATTCAGCGGTTCCTCATCTCAGCCCAGAAAGCAGGTAGAACAACTTTTGTGGTGTCTTTCAGATGCCTACCGGAGCAATGTAAAAACTACCAAGAGAACTCCTGTCTGGCACCTTCCCCGGTGGAGTTGTGCATGGGGTGTGTTTGGAACATTTTGTCACCGGCCGAGTCCAAAATTCAGCGGTTCCTCATCTCAGCCCAGAAAGCAGGTAGAACAACTTTTGTGGTGTCTTTCAGATGCCTACCGGAGCAATGTAAAAACTACCAGGAGAACTCCTGTCTGGCACCTTCCCCGGTGGAGTTGTGCATGGGGTGTGTTTGGAACATTTTGTCACCGGCCGAGTCCAAAATTCAGCGGTTCCTCATCTCAGCCCAGAAAGCAGGTAGAGCAACTTTTGTGGTGTCTTTCAGATGCCTACCGGAGCAATGTAAAAACTACCAGGAGAACTCCTGTCTGGCACCTTCCCCGGTGGAGTTGTGCATGGGGTGTGTTTGGAACATTTTGTCACCGGCCGAGTCCAAAATTCAGCGGTTCCCCATCTCAGCCCAGAAAGCAGGTAGAACAACTTTTGTGGTGCCTTTCAGCTGCCTACCAAGGTAGTGTAAAAACTATCAAGAGAACTCTTGTCTGGCACCTTCCCTAGTGGAGTTGTGCATGGGGTGTGTTTGGAACATTTTGTCACCAGCCGAGTCCAAAATTCAGCGGTTCCCCATCTCAGCCCAGAAAGCAGGTAGAACAACTTTTGTGGTGTCTTTCAGATGCCTACCAGAGCAATGTAAAAACTACCAGGAGAACTCCTGTCTGGCACCTTCCCCGGTGGAGTTGTGCATGGGGTGTGTTTGGAACATTTTGTCACTAGCCGAGTCCAAAATTCAGCGGTTCCCCATCTCAGCTCAGAAAGCAGGTAGAACAACTTTTGTGGTGCCTTTCAAATGCCTACCAAGGTAGTGTAAAAACTACCAAGAGAACTCCTGCCTGGCACCTTCCCCGGTGGAGTTGTGCATGGGGTGTGTTTGGAACATTTTGTCACCGGCCGAGTCCAAAATTCAGCGGTTCCCCATCTCAGCCCAGAAAGCAGGAAGAACAACTTTTGTGGTGTCCTTTTGATGCCTACCGGAGCAATGTAAAAACTACCAGGAGAACTCCTGTCTGGCACCTTCCCCGGTGGAGTTGTGCATGGGGTGTGTTTGGAACATTTTGTCACCGGCCGACTCCAAAATTCAGCGGTTCCCCATCTCAGCCCAGAAAGCAGATAGAACAACTTTTGTGGTGTCTTTCAGAAGCCTCATGGAGCAATATAAAAACTACCAGGAGAACTCCTGTCTGGCACCTTCCCCGGTGGAGTTGTGCATGGGGTGTGTTTGGAACATTTTGTCACCGGCCGAGTCCAAAATTCAGCGGTTCCCCATCTCAGCCCAGAAAGCAGGTAGAACAACTTTTGTGGTGCCTTTCAGCTGCCTACCAAGGTAGTGTAAAAACTATCAAGAGAACTCTTGTCTGGCACCTTCCCTAGTGGAGTTGTGCATGGGGTGTGTTTGGAACATTTTGTCACCAGCCGAGTCCAAAATTCAGCGGTTCCCCATCTCAGCCCAGAAAGCAGGTAGAACAACTTTTGTGGTGTCTTTCAGATGCCTACCAGAGCAATGTAAAAACTACCAGGAGAACTCCTGTCTGGCACCTTCCCCGGTGGAGTTGTGCATGGGGTGTGTTTGGAACATTTTGTCACTAGCCGAGTCCAAAATTCAGCGGTTCCCCATCTCAGCTCAGAAAGCAGGTAGAACAACTTTTGTGGTGCCTTTGAAATGCCTACCAAGGTAGTGTAAAAACTACCAAGAGAACTCCTGCCTGGCACCTTCCCCGGTGGAGTTGTGCATGGGGTGTCTTTGGAACATTTTGTCACCGGCCGAGTCCAAAATTCAGCGGTTCCCCATCTCAGCCCAGAAAGCAGGAAGAACAACTTTTGTGGTGTCTTTCAGATGCCTACCGGAGCAATGTAAAAACTACCAGGAGAACTCCTGTCTGGCACCTTCCCCGGTGGAGTTGTGCATGGGGTGTGTTTGGAACATTTTGTCACCGGCCGAGTCCAAAATTCAGCGGTTCCTCATCTCAGCCCAGAAAGCAGGTAGAGCAACTTTTGTGGTGTCTTTCAGATGCCTACCGGAGCAATGTAAAAACTACCAGGAGAACTCCTGTCTGGCACCTTCCCCGGTGGAGTTGTGCATGGGGTGTGTTTGGAACATTTTGTCACCGGCCGAGTCCAAAATTCAGCGGTTCCCCATCTCAGCCCAGAAAGCAGGTAGAACAACTTTTGTGGTGCCTTTCAGCTGCCTACCAAGGTAGTGTAAAAACTATCAAGAGAACTCTTGTCTGGCACCTTCCCTAGTGGAGTTGTGCATGGGGTGTGTTTGGAACATTTTGTCACCAGCCGAGTCCAAAATTCAGCGGTTCCCCATCTCAGCCCAGAAAGCAGGTAGAACAACTTTTGTGGTGTCTTTCAGATGCCTACCAGAGCAATGTAAAAACTACCAGGAGAACTCCTGTCTGGCACCTTCCCCGGTGGAGTTGTGCATGGGGTGTGTTTGGAACATTTTGTCACTAGCCGAGTCCAAAATTCAGCGGTTCCCCATCTCAGCTCAGAAAGCAGGTAGAACAACTTTTGTGGTGCCTTTGAAATGCCTACCAAGGTAGTGTAAAAACTACCAAGAGAACTCCTGCCTGGCACCTTCCCCGGTGGAGTTGTGCATGGGGTGTGTTTGGAACATTTTGTCACCGGCCGAGTCCAAAATTCAGCGGTTCCCCATCTCAGCCCAGAAAGCAGGAAGAACAACTTTTGTGGTGTCCTTTTGATGCCTACAGGAGCAATGTAAAAACTACCAGGAGAACTCCTGTCTGGCACCTTCCCCGGTGGAGTTGTGCATGGGGTGTGTTTGGAACATTTTGTCACCGGCCGACTCCAAAATTCAGCGGTTCCCCATCTCAGCCCAGAAAGCAGGTAGAACAACTTTTGTGGTGTCTTTCAGATGCCTACCGGAGCAATGTAAAAACTACCAGGAGAACTCCTGTCTGGCACCTTCCCCGGTGGAGTTGTGCATGGGGTGTGTTTGGAACATTTTGTCACCGGCCGAGTCCAAAATTCAGCGGTTCCCCATCTCAGCCCAGAAAGCAGGTAGAACAACTTTTGTGGTGTCTTTCAGATGCCTACCGGAGCAATGTAAAAACTACCAGGAGAACTCCTGTCTGGCACCTTCCCCGGTGGAGTTGTGCATGGGGTGTGTTTGGAACATTTTGTCACCGGCCGACTCCAAAATTCAGCTGTTCCCCATCTCAGCCCAGAAAGCAGGTAGAACAACTTTTGTGGTGTCTTTCAGATGCCTACCAAGGTAGTGTAAAAACTACCAGGAGAACTCCTGTCTGGCACCTTCCCCGGTGGAGTTGTGCATGGGGTGTGTTTGGAACATTTTGTCACCGGCCGAGTCCAAAATTCAGCGGTTCCTCATCTCAGCCCAGAAAGCAGGTAGAACAACTTTTGTGGTGTCTTTCAGATGCCTACTGGAGCAATGTAAAAACTACCAAGAGAACTCCTGTCTGGCACCTTCCCCGGTGGAGTTGTGCATGGGGTGTGTTTGGAACATTTTGTCACCGGCCGACTCCAAAATTCAGCGGTTCCCCATCTCAGCCCAGAAAGCAGGAAGAACAACTTTTGTGGTGTCCTTTTGATGCCTACAGGAGCAATGTAAAAACTACCAGGAGAACTCCTGTCTGGCACCTTCCCCGGTGGAGTTGTGCATGTGGTGTGTTTGGAACATTTTGTCACCGGCCGAGTCCAAAATTCAGCGGTTCCCCATCTCAGCCCAGAAAGCAGGTAGAACAACTTTTGTGGTGTCTTTCAGATGCCTACCGGAGCAATGTAAAAACTACCAGGAGAACTCCTGTCTGGCACCTTCCCCGGTGGAGTTGTGCATGGGGTGTGTTTGGAACATTTTGTCACCGGCCGACTCCAAAATTCAGCGGTTCCCCATCTCAGCCCAGAAAGCAGGTAGAACAACTTTTGTGGTGTCTTTCAGATGCCTACCGGAGCAATGTAAAAACTACCAGGAGAACTCCTGTCTGGCACCTTCCCCGGTGGAGTTGTGCGTGGGGTGTGTTTTGAACATTTTGTCACCGGCCGACTCCAAAATTCAGCGGTTCCCCATCTCAGCCCAGAAAGCAGGTAGAACAACTTTTGTGGTGTCTTTCAGATGCCTACCGGAGCAATGTAAAAACTACCAGGAGAACTCCTGTCTGGCACCTTCCCCGGTGGAGTTGTGCATGGGGTGTGTTTGGAACATTTTGTCACCAGCCGACTCCAAAATTCAGCGGTTCCTCATCTCAGCCCAGAAAGCAGGTAGAACAACTTTTGTGGTGTCTTTCAGATGCCTACCGGAGCAATGTAAAAACAACCAGGAGAACTCCTGTCTGGCACCTTCCCCGGTGGAGTTGTGCATGGGGTGTGTTTGGAACATTTTGTCACCGGCCGACTCCAAAATTCAGCGGTTCCCCATCTCAGCCCAGAAAGCAGGTAGAACAACTTTTGTGGTGCCTTTCAGCTGCCTACCAAGGTAGTGTAAAAACTATCAAGAGAACTCTTGTCTGGCACCTTCCCTAGTGGAGTTGTGCATGGGGTGTGTTTGGAACATTTTGTCACCAGCCGAGTCCAAAATTCAGCGGTTCCCCATCTCAGCCCAGAAAGCAGGTAGAACAACTTTTGTGGTGTCTTTCAGATGCCTACCAGAGCAATGTAAAAACTACCAGGAGAACTCCTGTCTGGCACCTTCCCCGGTGGAGTTGTGCATGGGGTGTGTTTGGAACATTTTGTCACTAGCCGAGTCCAAAATTCAGCGGTTCCCCATCTCAGCTCAGAAAGCAGGTAGAACAACTTTTGTGGTGCCTTTCAAATGCCTACCAAGGTAGTGTAAAAACTACCAAGAGAACTCCTGTCTGGCACCTTCCCCGGTGGAGTTGTGCATGGGGTGTGTTTGGAACATTTTGTCACCGGCCGAGTCCAAAATTCAGCGGTTCCTCATCTCAGCCCAGAAAGCAGGTAGAACAACTTTTGTGGTGTCTTTCAGATGCCTACCGGAGCAATGTAAAAACTACCAAGAGAACTCCTGTCTGGCACCTTCCCCGGTGGAGTTGTGCATGGGGTGTGTTTGGAACATTTTGTCACCGGCCGAGTCCAAAATTCAGCGGTTCCCCATCTCAGCCCAGAAAGCAGGAAGAACAACTTTTGTGGTGTCCTTTTGATGCCTACAGGAGCAATGTAAAAACTACCAGGAGAACTCCTGTCTGGCACCTTCCCCGGTGGAGTTGTGCATGGGGTGTGTTTGGAACATTTTGTCACCGGCCGACTCCAAAATTCAGCGGTTCCCCATCTCAGCCCAGAAAGCAGGTAGAACAACTTTTGTGGTGTCTTTCAGATGCCTACCGGAGCAATGTAAAAACTACCAGGAGAACTCCTGTCTGGCACCTTCCCCGGTGGAGTTGTGCATGGGGTGTGTTTGGAACATTTTGTCACCGGCCGACTCCAAAATTCAGCTGTTCCCCATCTCAGCCCAGAAAGCAGGTAGAACAACTTTTGTGGTGTCTTTCAGATGCCTACCAAGGTAGTGTAAAAACTACCAGGAGAACTCCTGTCTGGCACCTTCCCCGGTGGAGTTGTGCATGGGGTGTGTTTGGAACATTTTGTCACCGGCCGACTCCAAAATTCAGCGGTTCCCCATCTCAGCCCAGAAAGCAGGTAGAACAACTTTTGTGGTGTCTTTCAGATGCCTACCGGAGCAATGTAAAAACTACCAGGAGAACTCCTGTCTGGCACCTTCCCTGGTGGAGTTGTGCATGGGGTGTGTTTGGAACATTTTGTCACCGGCCGACTCCAAAATTCAGCGGTTCCCCATCTCAGCCCAGAAAGCAGGTAGAACAACTTTTGTGGTGTCTTTCAGATGCCTACCGGAGCAATGTAAAAACTACCAGGAGAACTCCTGTCTGGCACCTTCCCCGGTGGAGTTGTGCATGGGGTGTGTTTGGAACATTTTGTCACCGGCCGAGTCCAAAATTCAGCGGTTCCTCATCTCAGCCCAGAAAGCAGGTAGAACAACTTTTGTGGTGTCTTTCAGATGCCTACCGGAGCAATGTAAAAACAACCAGGAGAACTCCTGTCTGGCACCTTCCCCGGTGGAGTTGTGCATGGGGTGTGTTTGGAACATTTTGTCACCGGCCGACTCCAAAATTCAGCGGTTCCCCATCTCAGCCCAGAAAGCAGGTAGAACAACTTTTGTGGTGTCTTTCAGATGCCTACCGGAGCAATGTAAAAACTACCAGGAGAACTCCTGTCTGGCACCTTCCCCGGTGGAGTTGTGCATGGGGTGTCTTTGGAACATTTTGTCACCGGCCGAGTCCAAAATTCAGCGATTCCCCATCTCAGCCCAGAAAGCAGATAGAACAACTTTTGTGGTGTCTTTCAGAAGCCTCATGGAGCAATATAAAAACTACCAGGAGAACTCCTGTCTGGCACCTTCCCCGGTGGAGTTGTGCATGGGGTGTGTTTGGAACATTTTGTCACCGGCCGAGTCCAAAATTCAGCGGTTCCCCATCTCAGCCCAGAAAGCAGGTAGAACAACTTTTGTGGTGCCTTTCAGCTGCCTACCAAGGTAGTGTAAAAACTATCAAGAGAACTCTTGTCTGGCACCTTCCCTAGTGGAGTTGTGCATGGGGTGTGTTTGGAACATTTTGTCACCAGCCGAGTCCAAAATTCAGCGGTTCCCCATCTCAGCCCAGAAAGCAGGTAGAACAACTTTTGTGGTGTCTTTCAGATGCCTACCAGAGCAATGTAAAAACTACCAGGAGAACTCCTGTCTGGCACCTTCCCCGGTGGAGTTGTGCATGGGGTGTGTTTGGAACATTTTGTCACCGGCCGACTCCAAAATTCAGCGGTTCCCCATCTCAGCCCAGAAAGCAGGTAGAACAACTTTTGTGGTGCCTTTCAAATGCCTACCAAGGTAGTGTAAAAACTACCAAGAGAACTCCTGCCTGGCACCTTCCCCGGTGGAGTTGTGCATGGGGTGTGTTTGGAACATTTTGTCACCGGCCGACTCCAAAATTCAGCGGTTCCCCATCTCAGCCCAGAAAGCAGGTAGAACAACTTTTGTGGTGTCTTTCAGATGCCTACCGGAGCAATGTAAAAACTACCAGGAGAACTCCTGTCTGGCACCTTCCCCGGTGGAGTTGTGCATGGGGTGTGTTTGGAACATTTTGTCACCGGCCGACTCCAAAATTCAGCGGTTCCCCATCTCAGCCCAGAAAGCAGGTAGAACAACTTTTGTGGTGTCTTTCAGATGCCTACCAAGGTAGTGTAAAAACTACCAGGAGAACTCCTGTCTGGCACCTTCCCCGGTGGAGTTGTGCATGGGGTGTGTTTGGAACATTTTGTCACCGGCCGAGTCCAAAATTCAGCGGTTCCCCATCTCAGCCCAGAAAGCAGGTAGAACAACTTTTGTGGTGTCTTTCAGATGCCTACCGGAGCAATGTAAAAACTACCAGGAGAACTCCTGTCTGGCACCTTCCCCGGTGGAGTTGTGCATGGGGTGTGTTTGGAACATTTTGTCACCGGCCGACTCCAAAATTCAGCGGTTCCCCATCTCAGCCCAGAAAGCAGGTAGAACAACTTTTGTGGTGTCTTTCAGATGCCTACCGGAGCAATGTAAAAACTACCAGGAGAACTCCTGTCTGGCACCTTCCCCGGTGGAGTTGTGCATGGGGTGTGTTTGGAACATTTTGTCACCAGCCGAGTCCAAAATTCAGCGGTTCCCCATCTCAGCCCAGAAAGCAGGTAGAACAACTTTTGTGGTGCCTTTCAAATGCCTACCAAGGTAGTGTAAAAACTACCAAGAGAACTCCTGTCTGGCACCTTCCCCGGTGGAGTTGTGCATGGGGTGTGTTTGGAACATTTTGTTCACCGGCCGACTCCAAAATTCAGCGGTTCCCCATCTCAGCCCAGAAAGCAGGTAGAACAACTTTTGTGGTGTCCTTTTGATGCCTACCGGAGCAATGTAAAAACTACCAACAGAACTCGTCCCTGGCACCTTCGCTAGTGGAGTTGTGCATGGGGTGTATTTATTAAAATTTTGTCACCGGCCGAGTCCAAAATTCAGCGGTTCCCCATCTCAGCCCAGAAAGCAGGTAGAACAACTTTTGTGGTGCCTTTCAGCTGCCTACCAAGGTAGTGTAAAAACTACCAGGAAAACTCCTGTCTGGCACCTTCCCTAGTGGAGTTGTGCATGGGGTGTGTTTGGAACATTTTGTCACCAGCCGAGTCCAAAATTCAGCGGTTCCCCATCTCAGCCCAGAAAGCAGGTAGAACAACTTTTGTGGTGTCTTTCAGATGCCTACCAGAGCAATGTAAAAACTACCAACAGAACTCGTCCCTGGCACCTTCGCTAGTAGAGTTGTGCATGGGGTGTATTTAGTAAAATTTTGTCACCGGCCGACTCCAAAATTCAGCGGTTCCCCATCTCAGCCCAGAAAGCAGGAAGAACAACATCTGTGGTGTCTTTCAGATGCCTACCGGAGCAATGTAAAAACTACCAGGAGAACTCCTGTCTGGCACCTTCCCCGGTGGAGTTGTGCATGGGGTGTTTTTGGAACATTTTGTCACCAGCTGACTCCAAAATTCAGCGGTTCCCCATCTCAGCCCAGAAAGCAGGAAGAACAACTATTGTGGTGCCTTTCAGCTGCCTACCAAGGTAGTGTAAAAACTACTAAGAGAACTCCTGTCTGGCACCTTCCCCGGTGGAGTTGTGCAGGGGGTGTGTTTGGAACATTTTGTCACCGGCCGACTCCAAAATTCAGCGGTTCCCCATCTCAGCCCAGAAAGCAGGTAGAACAACTTTTGTGGTGCCTTTCAGCTGCCTACCAGAGCAATGTAAAAACTACCAGGAGAACTCCTGTCTGGCACCTTCCCCGGTGGAGTTGTGCATGGGGTGTATTTATTAAAATTTTGTCACCAGCCGAGTCCAAAATTCAGCTGTTCTCCATCTCAGCCCAGAAAGCAGGTAGAACAACTTTTTTGGTGTCTTTCAGCTGCCTACCAAGGTAGTGTAAAAACTACCAGGAGAACTCCTGTCTGGCACCTTCCCCGGTGGAGTTGTGCATGGGGTGTGTTTGGAACATTTTGTCACCGGCCGACTCCAAAATTCAGCGGTTCCCCATCTCAGCCCAGAAAGCAGGAAGAACAACTTTTGTGGTGTCTTTCAGATGCCTACCGGAGCAATGTAAAAACTACCAGGAGAACTCCTGTCTGGCACCTTCCCCGGTGGAGTTGTGCAGGGGGTGTGTTTGGAACATTTTGTCACCAGCCGAGTCCAAAATTCAGCTGTTCCCCATCTCAGCCCAGAAAGCAGGTAGAACAACTTTTGTGGTGTCTTTCAGATGCCTACCAAGGTAGTGTAAAAACTATTAAGAGAACTCCTGTCTGGCACCTTCCCCGGTGGAGTTGTGCATGGGGTGTGTTTGGAACATTTTGTCACCGGCCGACTCCAAAATTCAGCGGTTCCCCATCTCAGCCCAGAAAGCAGGTAGAACAACTTTTGTGGTGTCTTTCAGATGCCTACAGGAGCAATGTAAAAACTACCAACAGAATTCGTTCCTGGCACCTTCGCTAGTGGAGTTGTGCATGGGGTGTATTTATTAAAATTTGGTCACCAGCCGACTCCAAAATTCAGCGGTTCCCCATCTCAGCCCAGAAAGCAGGTAGAACAACTTTTGTGGTGCCTTTCAGGTGCCTACCAAGGTAGTGTAAAAACTACTAAGAGAACTCCTGCCTGGCACCTTCCCCGGTGGAGTTGTGCATGGGGTGTGTTTGGAACATTTTGTCACCGGCCGACTCCAAAATTCAGCGGTTCCCCATCTCAGCCCAGAAAGCAGGTAGAACAACTTTTGTGGTGCCTTTCAGATGCCTACCAAGGTAGTGTAAAAACTACCAAGAGAACTCCTGCCTGGCACCTTCCCCGGTGGAGTTGTGCATGGGGTGTGTTTGGAACATTTTGTCACTGGCCGAGTCCAAAATTCAGCGGTTCCTCATCTCAGCCCAGAAAGCAGGTAGAACAACTTTTGTGGTGCCTTTCAGCTGCCTACCAAGGTAGTGTAAAAACTACTAAGAGAACTCCTGTCTGGCACCTTCCCCGGTGGAGTTGTGCAGGGGGTGTGTTTGGAACATTTTTTCACCGGCCGAGTCCAAAATTCAGCGATTCCCCATCTCAGCCCAGAAAGCAGGTAGAACAACTTTTGTGGTGTCCTTTTGATGCCTACCGGAGCAATGTAAAAACTACCAACAGAACTCGTCCCTGGCACCTTCGCTAGTGGAGTTGTGCATGGGGTGTATTTATTAAAATTTTGTCACCAGCCGACTCCAAAATTCAGCGGTTCCCCATCTCAGCCCAGAAAGCAGGTAGAACAACTTTTGTGGTGCCTTTCAGCTGCCTACCAAGGTAGTGTAAAAACTACCAGGAGAACTCCTGTCTGGCACCTTCCCCGGTGGAGTTGTGCAGGGGGTGTGTTTGGAACATTTTGTCACCGGCCAACTCCAAAATTCAGCGGTTCCCCATCTCAGCCCAGAAAGCAGGTAGAACAACTTTTGTGGTGCCTTTCAGCTGCCTACCGAAGCAATGTAAAAACTACCAGGAGAACTCCTGTCTGGCACCTTCCCCGGTGGAGTTGTGCATGGGGTGTGTTCGGAACATTTTGTCACCAGACGAGTCCAAAAATTCAGCGGTTCCCCATCACAGCCCAGAAAGCAGGTAGAACAACTTTTGTGGTGCCTTTCAGCTGCCTACCAAGGTAGTGTAAAAACTATTAAGAGAACTCCTGTCTGGCACCTTCCCCGGTGGAGTTGTGCATGGGGTGTGTTTGGAACATTTTGTCACCAGCCGAGTCCAAAATTCAGCGGTTCCCCATCTCAGCCCAGAAAGCAGGTAGAACAACTTTTGTGGTGTCTTTCAGAAGCCTCATGGAGCAATATAAAAACTACCAGGAGAACTCCTGTCTGGCACCTTCCCCGGTGGAGTTGTGCATGGGGTGTGTTTGGAACATTTTGTCACCGGCCGAGTCCAAAATTCAGCGGTTCCCCATCTCAGCCCAGAAAGCAGGTAGAACTACTTTTGTGGTGTCTTTCAGATGCCTACCAGAGCAATGTAAAAACTACCAGGAGAACTCCTGTCTGGCACCTTCCCCGGTGGAGTTGTGCAGGGGGTGTGTTCGGAACATTTTGTCACCAGACGAGTCCAAAAATTCAGCTGTTCCCCATCACAGCCCAGAAAGCAGGTAGAACAACTTTTGTGGTGCCTTTCAGCTGCCTACCAAGGTAGTGTAAAAACTATTAAGAGAACTCCTGTCTGGCACCTTCCCCGGTGGAGTTGTGCATGGGGTGTGTTTGGAACATTTTGTCACCAGCCGAGTCCAAAATTCAGCGATTCCCCATCTCAGCCCAGAAAGCAGGTAGAACAACTTTTGTGGTGTCTTTCAGAAGCCTCATGGAGCAATATAAAAACTACCAGGAGAACTCCTGTCTGGCACCTTCCCCGGTGGAGTTGTGCATGGGGTGTGTTTGGAACATTTTGTCACCGGCCGAGTCCAAAATTCAGCGGTTCCCCATCTCAGCCCAGAAAGCAGGTAGAACAACTTTTGTGGTGCCTTTCAGCTGCCTACCAAGGTAGTGTAAAAACTATTAAGAGAACTCCTGTCTGGCACCTTCCCCGGTGGAGTTGTGCAGGGGGTGTGTTTGGAACATTTTTTCACCGGCCGAGTCCAAAATTCAGCGATTCCCCATCTCAGCCCAGAAAGCAGGTAGAACAACTTTTGTGGTGTCTTTCAGATGCCTACCGGAGCAATGTAAAAACTACCAGGAGAACTCCTGCCTGGCACCTTCCCCGGTGGAGTTGTGCATGGGGTGTGTTTGGAACATTTTGTCACCAGCTGACTCCAAAATTCAGCGGTTCCCCATCACAGCCCAGAAAGCAGGTAGAACAACTTTTGTGGTGTCTTTCAGATGCCTACCGAAGCAATGTAAAAACTACCAGGAGAACTCCTGTCTGGCACCTTCCCCGGTGGAGTTGTGCATGGGGTGTGTTTGGAACATTTTGTCACCGGCCGAATCCAAAATTCAGCGGTTCCCCATCTCAGCCCAGAAAGCAGGTAGAACAACTTTTGTGGTGCCTTTCAGATGCCTACCAAGGTAGTGTAAAAACTACTAAGAGAACTCCTGCCTGGCACCTTCCCCGGTGGAGTTGTGCATGGGGTGTGTTTGGAACATTTTGTCACCGGCCGAGTCCAAAATTCAGCGGTTCCCCATCTCAGCCCAGAAAGCAGGTAGAACAACTTTTGTGGTGTCCTTTTGATGCCTACCGGAGCAATGTAAAAACTACCAACAGAACTCATCCCTGGCACCTTCGCTACTTCAGTTGTGCATGGGGTGTATTTATTAAAATTTTGTCACCGGCCGACTCCAAAATTCAGCGGTTCCCCATCTCAGCCCAGAAAGCAGGTAGAACAACTTTTGTGGTGCCTTTCAGGTGCCTCCTGGAGCAAAATAAAAACTACCAGGAGAACTCCTGTCTGGCACCTTCCCCGGTGGAGTTGTGCAGGGGGTGTGTTTGGAACATTTTGTCACCGGCCAACTCCAAAATTCAGCGGTTCCCCATCTCAGCCCAGAAAGCAGGTAGAACAACTTTTGTGGTGCCTTTCAGCTGCCTACCGAAGCAATGTAAAAACTACCAGGAGAACTCCTGTCTGGCACCTTCCCCGGTGGAGTTGTGCATGGGGTGTGTTCGGAACATTTTGTCACCAGACGAGTCCAAAAATTCAGCGGTTCCCCATCACAGCCCAGAAAGCAGGTAGAACAACTTTTGTGGTGCCTTTCAGCTGCCTACCAAGGTAGTGTAAAAACTATTAAGAGAACTCCTGTCTGGCACCTTCCCCGGTGGAGTTGTGCATGTGGTGTGTTTGGAACATTTTGTCACCAGCCGAGTCCAAAATTCAGCGGTTCCCCATCTCAGCCCAGAAAGCAGGTAGAACAACTTTTGTGGTGTCTTTCAGAAGCCTCATGGAGCAATATAAAAACTACCAGGAGAACTCCTGTCTGGCACCTTCCCCGGTGGAGTTGTGCATGGGGTGTGTTTGGAACATTTTGTCACCGGCCGACTCCAAAATTCAGCGGTTCCCCATCTCAGCCCAGAAAGCAGGTAGAACTACTTTTGTGGTGTCTTTCAGATGCCTACCAGAGCAATGTAAAAACTACCAGGAGAACTCCTGTCTGGCACCTTCCCCGGTGGAGTTGTGCAGGGGGTGTGTTTGGAACATTTTGTCACCGGCCAACTCCAAAATTCAGCGGTTCCCCATCTCAGCCCAGAAAGCAGGTAGAACAACTTTTGTGGTGTCTTTCAGATGCCTACCGAAGCAATGTAAAAACTACCAGGAGAACTCCTGTCTGGCACCTTCCCCGGTGGAGTTGTGCATGGGGTGTGTTCGGAACATTTTGTCACCAGACGAGTCCAAAAATTCAGCTGTTCCCCATCACAGCCCAGAAAGCAGGTAGAACAACTTTTGTGGTGCCTTTCAGCTGCCTACCAAGGTAGTGTAAAAACTATTAAGAGAACTCCTGTCTGGCACCTTCCCCGGTGGAGTTGTGCATGGGGTGTGTTTGGAACATTTTGTCACCAGCCGAGTCCAAAATTCAGCGGTTCCCCATCTCAGCCCAGAAAGCAGGTAGAACAACTTTTGTGGTGTCTTTCAGAAGCCTCATGGAGCAATATAAAAACTACCAGGAGAACTCCTGTCTGGCACCTTCCCCGGTGGAGTTGTGCATGGGGTGTGTTTGGAACATTTTGTCACCGGCCGAGTCCAAAATTCAGCGGTTCCCCATCTCAGCCCAGAAAGCAGGTAGAACAACTTTTGTGGTGCCTTTCAGCTGCCTACCAAGGTAGTGTAAAAACTATTAAGAGAACTCCTGTCTGGCACCTTCCCCGGTGGAGTTGTGCAGGGGGTGTGTTTGGAACATTTTTTCACCGGCCGAGTCCAAAATTCAGCGATTCCCCATCTCAGCCCAGAAAGCAGGTAGAACAACTTTTGTGGTGTCTTTCAGATGCCTACCGGAGCAATGTAAAAACTACCAGGAGAACTCCTGCCTGGCACCTTCCCCGGTGGAGTTGTGCATGGGGTGTGTTTGGAACATTTTGTCACCAGCCGACTCCAAAATTCAGCGGT
This sequence comes from Falco cherrug, assembly GCF_023634085.1. Classification (NCBI taxonomy): domain Eukaryota; kingdom Metazoa; phylum Chordata; class Aves; order Falconiformes; family Falconidae; genus Falco; species Falco cherrug. Next base: position 348,375 of record NW_026599488.1, read on the forward strand.
TCCCCATCACAGCCCAGAAAGCAGGTAGAACAACTTTTGTGGTGTCTTTCAGATGCCTACCGAAGCAATGTAAAAACTACCAGGAGAACTCCTGTCTGGCACCTTCCCCGGTGGAGTTGTGCATGGGGTGTGTTTGGAACATTTTGTCACCGGCCGAATCCAAAATTCAGCGGTTCCCCATCTCAGCCCAGAAAGCAGGTAGAACAACTTTTGTGGTGCCTTTCAGATGCCTACCAAGGTAGTGTAAAAACTACTAAGAGAACTCCTGCCTGGCACCTTCCCCGGTGGAGTTGTGCATGGGGTGTGTTTGGAACATTTTGTCACCGGCCGACTCCAAAATTCAGCGGTTCCCCATCTCAGCCCAGAAAGCAGGTAGAACAACTTTTGTGGTGTCCTTTTGATGCCTACCGGAGCAATGTAAAAACTACCAACAGAACTCATCCCTGGCACCTTCGCTACTTCAGTTGTGCATGGGGTGTATTTATTAAAATTTTGTCACCGGCCGAGTCCAAAATTCAGCTGTTCCCCATCTCAGCCCAGAAAGCAGGTAGAACAACTTTTGTGGTGCCTTTCAGGTGCCTCCTGGAGCAAAATAAAAACTACCAGGAGAACTCCTGTCTGGCACCTTCCCCGGTGGAGTTGTGCAGGGGGTGTGTTTGGAACATTTTGTCACCGGCCAACTCCAAAATTCAGCGGTTCCCCATCTCAGCCCAGAAAGCAGGTAGAACAACTTTTGTGGTGCCTTTCAGCTGCCTACCAAGGTAGTGTAAAAACTACCAGGAGAACTCCTGTCTGGCACCTTCCCCGGTGGAGTTGTGCATGGGGTGTGTTTGGAACATTTTGTCACCGGCCGACTCCAAAATTCAGCGGTTCCCCATCTCAGCCCAGAAAGCAGGTAGAACAACTTTTGTGGTGCCTTTCAGCTGCCTACCGAAGCAATGTAAAAACTACCAGGAGAACTCCTGTCTGGCACCTTCCCCGGTGGAGTTGTGCATGGGGTGTGTTCGGAACATTTTGTCACCAGCCGAGTCCAAAAATTCAGCGGTTCCCCATCACAGCCCAGAAAGCAGGTAGAACAACTTTTGTGGTGCCTTTCAGCTGCCTACCAAGGTAGTGTAAAAACTATTAAGAGAACTCCTGTCTGGCACCTTCCCCGGTGGAGTTGTGCATGGGGTGTGTTTGGAACATTTTGTCACCAGCCGAGTCCAAAATTCAGCGGTTCCCCATCTCAGCCCAGAAAGCAGGTAGAACAACTTTTGTGGTGTCTTTCAGAAGCCTCATGGAGCAATATAAAAACTACCAGGAGAACTCCTGTCTGGCACCTTCCCCGGTGGAGTTGTGCAGGGGGTGTGTTTGGAACATTTTGTCACCGGCCGACTCCAAAATTCAGCGGTTCCCCATCTCAGCCCAGAAAGCAGGTAGAACTACTTTTGTGGTGTCTTTCAGATGCCTACCAGAGCAATGTAAAAACTACCAGGAGAACTCCTGTCTGGCACCTTCCCCGGTGGAGTTGTGCAGGGGGTGTGTTTGGAACATTTTGTCACCGGCCAACTCCAAAATTCAGCGGTTCCCCATCTCAGCCCAGAAAGCAGGTAGAACAACTTTTGTGGTGTCTTTCAGATGCCTACCGAAGCAATGTAAAAACTACCAGGAGAACTCCTGTCTGGCACCTTCCCCGGTGGAGTTGTGCATGGGGTGTGTTCGGAACATTTTGTCACCAGACGAGTCCAAAAATTCAGCGGTTCCCCATCACAGCCCAGAAAGCAGGTAGAACAACTTTTGTGGTGCCTTTCAGCTGCCTACCAAGGTAGTGTAAAAACTATTAAGAGAACTCCTGTCTGGCACCTTCCCCGGTGGAGTTGTGCATGGGGTGTGTTTGGAACATTTTGTCACCAGCCGAGTCCAAAATTCAGCGGTTCCCCATCTCAGCCCAGAAAGCAGGTAGAACAACTTTTGTGGTGTCTTTCAGAAGCCTCATGGAGCAATATAAAAACTACCAGGAGAACTCCTGTCTGGCACCTTCCCCGGTGGAGTTGTGCATGGGGTGTGTTTGGAACATTTTGTCACCGGCCGACTCCAAAATTCAGCGGTTCCCCATCTCAGCCCAGAAAGCAGGTAGAACAACTTTTGTGGTGCCTTTCAGCTGCCTACCAAGGTAGTGTAAAAACTATTAAGAGAACTCCTGTCTGGCACCTTCCCCGGTGGAGTTGTGCAGGGGGTGTGTTTGGAACATTTTGTCACCGGCCGAGTCCAAAATTCAGCGATTCCCCATCTCAGCCCAGAAAGCAGGTAGAACAACTTTTGTGGTGTCTTTCAGATGCCTACCGGAGCAATGTAAAAACTACCAGGAGAACTCCTGCCTGGCACCTTCCCCGGTGGAGTTGTGCATGGGGTGTGTTTGGAACATTTTGTCACCAGCTGACTCCAAAATTCAGCGGTTCCCCATCACAGCCCAGAAAGCAGGTAGAACAACTTTTGTGGTGTCTTTCAGATGCCTACCGAAGCAATGTAAAAACTACCAGGAGAACTCCTGTCTGGCACCTTCCCCGGTGGAGTTGTGCATGGGGTGTGTTTGGAACATTTTGTCACCGGCCGACTCCAAAATTCAGCGGTTCCCCATCTCAGCCCAGAAAGCAGGTAGAACAACTTTTGTGGTGCCTTTCAGCTGCCTACCAAGGTAGTGTAAAAACTACCAGGAGAACTCCTGCCTGGCACCTTCCCCGGTGGAGTTGTGCATGGGGTGTGTTTGGAACATTTTGTCACCGGCCGACTCCAAAATTCAGCGGTTCCCCATCTCAGCCCAGAAAGCAGGAAGAACAACTTTTGTGGTGTCCTTTTGATGCCTACAGGAGCAATGTAAAAACTACCAACAGAACTCATCCCTGGCACCTTCGCTACTTCAGTTGTGCATGGGGTGTATTTATTAAAATTTTGTCACCGGCCGAGCCAAAATTCAGCTGTTCCCCATCTCAGCCCAGAAAGCAGGTAGAACAACTTTTGTGGTGCCTTTCAGGTGCCTCCTGGAGCAAAATAAAAACTACCAGGAGAACTCCTGTCTGGCACCTTCCCCGGTGGAGTTGTGCATGGGGTGTGTTTGGAACATTTTGTCACCGGCCAACTCCAAAATTCAGCGGTTCCCCATCTCAGCCCAGAAAGCAGGTAGAACAACTTTTGTGGTGCCTTTCAGCTGCCTACCAAGGTAGTGTAAAAACTACCAGGAGAACTCCTGTCTGTCACCTTCCCCGGTGGAGTTGTGCAGGGGGTGTGTTTGGAACATTTTGTCACCGGCCGACTCCAAAATTCAGCGGTTCCCCATCTCAGCCCAGAAAGCAGGTAGAACAACTTTTGTGGTGTCTTTCAGATGCCTACCGGAGCAATGTAAAAACTACCAGGAGAACTCCTGTCTGGCACCTTCCCCGGTGGAGTTGTGCATGGGGTGTGTTTGGAACATTTTGTCACCAGCCAACTCCAAAATTCAGCGGTTCCCCATCTCAGCCCAGAAAGCAGGTAGAACAACTTTTGTGGTGCCTTTCAGATGCCTACCAAGGTAGTGTAAAAACTACTAAGAGAACTCCTGTCTGGCACCTTCCCCGGTGGAGTTGTGCATGGGGTGTGTTTGGAACATTTTTTCACCGGCCGAGTCCAAAATTCAGCGATTCCCCATCTCAGCCCAGAAAGCAGGTAGAACAACTTTTGTGGTGTCCTTTTGATGCCTACCGGAGCAATGTAAAAACTACCAACAGAACTCGTCCCTGGCACCTTCGCTAGTGGAGTTGTGCATGGGGTGTATTTATTAAAATTTTGTCACCAGCCGACTCCAAAATTCAGCGGTTCCCCATCTTAGCCCAGAAAGCAGGTAGAACAACTTTTGTGGTGCCTTTCAAATGCCTACCAAGGTAGTGTAAAAACTACCAGGAGAACTCCTGTCTGGCACCTTCCCCGGTGGAGTTGTGCATGGGGTGTGTTTGGAACATTTTGTCACCAGCCGAGTCCAAAATTCAGCGGTTCCCCATCTCAGCCCAGAAAGCAGGTAGAACAACTTTTGTGGTGTCTTTCAGATGCCTACTGGAGCAATGTAAAATCTACCAGGAGAACTCCTGTCTGGCACCTTCCCCGGTGGAGTTGTGCATGGGGTGTGTTTGGAACATTTTTTCACCGGCCGACTCCAAAATTCAGCGGTTCCCCATCTCAGCCCAGAAAACAGGTAGAACAACTTTTGTGGTGTCTTTCAGATGCCTACCGGAGCAATGTAAAAACTACCAGGAGAACTCCTGTCTGGCACCTTCCCCGGTGGAGTTGTGCATGGGGTGTGTTTGGAACATTTTGTCACCAGCCGAGTCCAAAATTCAGCGGTTCCCCATCTCAGCCCAGAAAGCAGGTAGAACAACTTTTGTGGTGCCTTTCAGCTGCCTACCAAGGTAGTGTAAAAACTACCAGGAGAACTCCTGTCTGGCACATTCCCCGGTGGAGTTGTGCATGGGGTGTGTTTGGAACATTTTGTCACCGGCCGACTCCAAAATTCAGCGGTTCCCCATCTCAGCCCAGAAAGCAGGTAGAACAACTTTTGTGGTGTCTTTCAGATGCCTACCGAAGCAATGTAAAAACTACCAGGAGAACTCCTGTCTGGCACCTTCCCCGGTGGAGTTGTGCATGGGGTGTGTTCGGAACATTTTGTCACCAGACGAGTCCAAAAATTCAGCGGTTCCCCATCACAGCCCAGAAAGCAGGTAGAACAACTTTTGTGGTGCCTTTCAGCTGCCTACCAAGGTAGTGTAAAAACTACCAGGAGAACTCCTGTCTGGCACCTTCCCCGGTGGAGTTGTGCATGGGGTGTGTTTGGAACATTTTGTCACCAGCCAACTCCAAAATTCAGCGGTTCCCCATCTCAGCCCAGAAAGCAGGTAGAACAACTTTTGTGGTGCCTTTCAGATGCCTACCAAGGTAGTGTAAAAACTACTAAGAGAACTCCTGTCTGGCACCTTCCCCGGTGGAGTTGTGCATGGGGTGTGTTTGGAACATTTTTTCACCGGCCGAGTCCAAAATTCAGCGATTCCCCATCTCAGCCCAGAAAGCAGGTAGAACAACTTTTGTGGTGTCCTTTTGATGCCTACCGGAGCAATGTAAAAACTACCAACAGAACTCGTCCCTGGCACCTTCGCTAGTGGAGTTGTGCATGGGGTGTATTTATTAAAATTTTGTCACCAGCCGACTCCAAAATTCAGCGGTTCCCCATCTTAGCCCAGAAAGCAGGTAGAACAACTTTTGTGGTGCCTTTCAAATGCCTACCAAGGTAGTGTAAAAACTACCAGGAGAACTCCTGTCTGGCACCTTCCCCGGTGGAGTTGTGCATGGGGTGTGTTTGGAACATTTTGTCACCAGCCGAGTCCAAAATTCAGCGGTTCCCCATCTCAGCCCAGAAAGCAGGTAGAACAACTTTTGTGGTGTCTTTCAGATGCCTACTGGAGCAATGTAAAATCTACCAGGAGAACTCCTGTCTGGCACCTTCCCCGGTGGAGTTGTGCATGGGGTGTGTTTGGAACATTTTGTCACCGGCCGAGTCCAAAATTCAGCGGTTCCCCATCTCAGCCCAGAAAACAGGTAGAACAACTTTTGTGGTGTCTTTCAGATGCCTACCGGAGCAATGTAAAAACTACCAGGAGAACTCCTGTCTGGCACCTTCCCCGGTGGAGTTGTGCATGGGGTGTGTTTGGAACATTTTGTCACCAGCCGAGTCCAAAATTCAGCGGTTCCCCATCTCAGCCCAGAAAGCAGGTAGAACAACTTTTGTGGTGCCTTTCAGCTGCCTACCAAGGTAGTGTAAAAACTACCAGGAGAACTCCTGTCTGGCACATTCCCCGGTGGAGTTGTGCATGGGGTGTGTTTGGAACATTTTGTCACCGGCCGACTCCAAAATTCAGCGGTTCCCCATCTCAGCCCAGAAAGCAGGTAGAACAACTTTTGTGGTGTCTTTCAGATGCCTACCGGAGCAATGTAAAAACTACCAGGAGAACTCCTGTCTGGCACCTTCCCCGGTGGAGTTGTGCATGGGGTGTGTTCGGAACATTTTGTCACCAGCCGAGTCCAAAATTCAGCGGTTCCCCATCTCAGCCCAGAAAGCAGGTAGAACAACTTTTGTGGTGTCCTTTTGATGCCTACCGGAGCAATGTAAAAACTACCAACAGAACTCGTCCCTGGCACCTTCGCTAGTGGAGTTGTGCATGGGGTGTATTTATTAAAATTTTGTCACCAGCCGAGTCCAAAATTCAGCGGTTCCCCATCTCAGCCCAGAAAGCAGGTAGAACAACTTTTGTGGTGTCTTTCAGATGCCTACCGGAGCAATGTAAAAACTACCAGGAGAACTCCTGTCTGGCACCTTCCCCGGTGGAGTTGTGCATGGGGTGTGTTTGGAACGTTTTGTCACCGGCCGACTCCAAAATTCAGCGGTTCCCCATCTCAGCCCAGAAAGCAGGTAGAACAACTTTTGTGGTGTCTTTCAGATGCCTACCGAAGCAATGTAAAAACTACCAGGAGAACTCCTGTCTGGCACCTTCCCCGGTGGAGTTGTGCATGGGGTGTCTTTGGAACATTTTGTCACCGGCCGACTCCAAAATTCAGCGGTTCCCCATCTCAGCCCAGAAAGCAGGTAGAACAACTTTTGTGGTGTCTTTCAGATGCCTACCGGAGCAATGTAAAAACTACCAGGAGAACTCCTGTCTGGCACCTTCCCCGGTGGAGTTGTGCATGGGGTGTGTTTGGAACATTTTGTCACCGGCCGACTCCAAAATTCAGCGGTTCCCCATCTCAGCCCAGAAAGCAGGAAGAACAACTTTTGTGGTGTCCTTTTGATGCCTACAGGAGCAATGTAAAAACTACCAACAGAACTCATCCCTGGCACCTTCGCTACTTCAGTTGTGCATGGGGTGTATTTATTAAAATTTTGTCACCGGCCGAGCCAAAATTCAGCTGTTCCCCATCTCAGCCCAGAAAGCAGGTAGAACAACTTTTGTGGTGCCTTTCAGGTGCCTCCTGGAGCAAAATAAAAACTACCAGGAGAACTCCTGTCTGGCACCTTCCCCGGTGGAGTTGTGCATGGGGTGTGTTTGGAACATTTTGTCACCGGCCAACTCCAAAATTCAGCGGTTCCCCATCTCAGCCCAGAAAGCAGGTAGAACAACTTTTGTGGTGCCTTTCAGCTGCCTACCAAGGTAGTGTAAAAACTACCAGGAGAACTCCTGTCTGTCACCTTCCCCGGTGGAGTTGTGCAGGGGGTGTGTTTGGAACATTTTGTCACCGGCCGACTCCAAAATTCAGCAGTTCCCCATCTCAGCTCAGAAAGCAGGTAGGACAACTTTTGTGGTGTCTTTCAGATGCCTACCGGAGCAATGTAAAAACTACCAGGAGAACTCCTGTCTGGCACCTTCCCCGGTGGAGTTGTGCATGGGGTGTGTTTGGAACATTTTGTCACCAGCCAACTCCAAAATTCAGCGGTTCCCCATCTCAGCCCAGAAAGCAGGTAGAACAACTTTTGTGGTGCCTTTCAGATGCCTACCAAGGTAGTGTAAAAACTACTAAGAGAACTCCTGTCTGGCACCTTCCCCGGTGGAGTTGTGCATGGGGTGTGTTTGGAACATTTTTTCACCGGCCGAGTCCAAAATTCAGCGATTCCCCATCTCAGCCCAGAAAGCAGGTAGAACAACTTTTGTGGTGTCCTTTTGATGCCTACCGGAGCAATGTAAAAACTACCAACAGAACTCGTCCCTGGCACCTTCGCTAGTGGAGTTGTGCATGGGGTGTATTTATTAAAATTTTGTCACCAGCCGACTCCAAAATTCAGCGGTTCCCCATCTTAGCCCAGAAAGCAGGTAGAACAACTTTTGTGGTGCCTTTCAAATGCCTACCAAGGTAGTGTAAAAACTACCAGGAGAACTCCTGTCTGGCACCTTCCCCGGTGGAGTTGTGCATGGGGTGTGTTTGGAACATTTTGTCACCAGCCGAGTCCAAAATTCAGCGGTTCCCCATCTCAGCCCAGAAAGCAGGTAGAACAACTTTTGTGGTGTCTTTCAGATGCCTACTGGAGCAATGTAAAATCTACCAGGAGAACTCCTGTCTGGCACCTTCCCCGGTGGAGTTGTGCATGGGGTGTGTTTGGAACATTTTTTCACCGGCCGACTCCAAAATTCAGCGGTTCCCCATCTCAGCCCAGAAAACAGGTAGAACAACTTTTGTGGTGTCTTTCAGATGCCTACCGGAGCAATGTAAAAACTACCAGGAGAACTCCTGTCTGGCACCTTCCCCGGTGGAGTTGTGCATGGGGTGTGTTTGGAACATTTTGTCACCAGCCGAGTCCAAAATTCAGCGGTTCCCCATCTCAGCCCAGAAAGCAGGTAGAACAACTTTTGTGGTGCCTTTCAGCTGCCTACCAAGGTAGTGTAAAAACTACCAGGAGAACTCCTGTCTGGCACATTCCCCGGTGGAGTTGTGCATGGGGTGTGTTTGGAACATTTTGTCACCGGCCGACTCCAAAATTCAGCGGTTCCCCATCTCAGCCCAGAAAGCAGGTAGAACAACTTTTGTGGTGTCTTTCAGATGCCTACCGAAGCAATGTAAAAACTACCAGGAGAACTCCTGTCTGGCACCTTCCCCGGTGGAGTTGTGCATGGGGTGTGTTCGGAACATTTTGTCACCAGACGAGTCCAAAAATTCAGCGGTTCCCCATCACAGCCCAGAAAGCAGGTAGAACAACTTTTGTGGTGCCTTTCAGCTGCCTACCAAGGTAGTGTAAAAACTACCAGGAGAACTCCTGTCTGGCACCTTCCCCGGTGGAGTTGTGCATGGGGTGTGTTTGGAACATTTTGTCACCAGCCAACTCCAAAATTCAGCGGTTCCCCATCTCAGCCCAGAAAGCAGGTAGAACAACTTTTGTGGTGCCTTTCAGATGCCTACCAAGGTAGTGTAAAAACTACTAAGAGAACTCCTGTCTGGCACCTTCCCCGGTGGAGTTGTGCATGGGGTGTGTTTGGAACATTTTTTCACCGGCCGAGTCCAAAATTCAGCGATTCCCCATCTCAGCCCAGAAAGCAGGTAGAACAACTTTTGTGGTGTCCTTTTGATGCCTACCGGAGCAATGTAAAAACTACCAACAGAACTCGTCCCTGGCACCTTCGCTAGTGGAGTTGTGCATGGGGTGTATTTATTAAAATTTTGTCACCAGCCGACTCCAAAATTCAGCGGTTCCCCATCTTAGCCCAGAAAGCAGGTAGAACAACTTTTGTGGTGCCTTTCAAATGCCTACCAAGGTAGTGTAAAAACTACCAGGAGAACTCCTGTCTGGCACCTTCCCCGGTGGAGTTGTGCATGGGGTGTGTTTGGAACATTTTGTCACCAGCCGAGTCCAAAATTCAGCGGTTCCCCATCTCAGCCCAGAAAGCAGGTAGAACAACTTTTGTGGTGTCTTTCAGATGCCTACTGGAGCAATGTAAAATCTACCAGGAGAACTCCTGTCTGGCACCTTCCCCGGTGGAGTTGTGCATGGGGTGTGTTTGGAACATTTTGTCACCGGCCGAGTCCAAAATTCAGCGGTTCCCCATCTCAGCCCAGAAAACAGGTAGAACAACTTTTGTGGTGTCTTTCAGATGCCTACCGGAGCAATGTAAAAACTACCAGGAGAACTCCTGTCTGGCACCTTCCCCGGTGGAGTTGTGCATGGGGTGTGTTTGGAACATTTTGTCACCAGCCGAGTCCAAAATTCAGCGGTTCCCCATCTCAGCCCAGAAAGCAGGTAGAACAACTTTTGTGGTGCCTTTCAGCTGCCTACCAAGGTAGTGTAAAAACTACCAGGAGAACTCCTGTCTGGCACATTCCCCGGTGGAGTTGTGCATGGGGTGTGTTTGGAACATTTTGTCACCGGCCGACTCCAAAATTCAGCGGTTCCCCATCTCAGCCCAGAAAGCAGGTAGAACAACTTTTGTGGTGTCTTTCAGATGCCTACCGGAGCAATGTAAAAACTACCAGGAGAACTCCTGTCTGGCACCTTCCCCGGTGGAGTTGTGCATGGGGTGTGTTCGGAACATTTTGTCACCAGCCGAGTCCAAAATTCAGCGGTTCCCCATCTCAGCCCAGAAAGCAGGTAGAACAACTTTTGTGGTGTCCTTTTGATGCCTACCGGAGCAATGTAAAAACTACCAACAGAACTCGTCCCTGGCACCTTCGCTAGTGGAGTTGTGCATGGGGTGTATTTATTAAAATTTTGTCACCAGCCGAGTCCAAAATTCAGCGGTTCCCCATCTCAGCCCAGAAAGCAGGTAGAACAACTTTTGTGGTGTCTTTCAGATGCCTACCGGAGCAATGTAAAAACTACCAGGAGAACTCCTGTCTGGCACCTTCCCCGGTGGAGTTGTGCATGGGGTGTGTTTGGAACGTTTTGTCACCGGCCGACTCCAAAATTCAGCGGTTCCCCATCTCAGCCCAGAAAGCAGGTAGAACAACTTTTGTGGTGTCTTTCAGATGCCTACCGAAGCAATGTAAAAACTACCAGGAGAACTCCTGTCTGGCACCTTCCCCGGTGGAGTTGTGCATGGGGTGTCTTTGGAACATTTTGTCACCGGCCGACTCCAAAATTCAGCGGTTCCCCATCTCAGCCCAGAAAGCAGGTAGAACAACTTTTGTGGTGTCTTTCAGATGCCTACCGGAGCAATGTAAAAACTACCAGGAGAACTCCTGTCTGGCACCTTCCCCGGTGGAGTTGTGCATGGGGTGTGTTTGGAACATTTTGTCACCGGCCGACTCCAAAATTCAGCGGTTCCCCATCTCAGCCCAGAAAGCAGGTAGAACAACTTTTGTGGTGTCTTTCAGATGCCTACCAAGGTAGTGTAAAAACTACCAGGAGAACTCCTGTCTGGCACCTTCCCCGGTGGAGTTGTGCATGGGGTGTGTTTGGAACATTTTGTCACCAGCCGAGTCCAAAATTCAGCTGTTCCCCATCTCAGCCCAGAAAGCAGGTAGAACAACTTTTGTGGTGCCTTTCAGCTGCCTACCAAGGTAGTGTAAAAACTATCAAGAGAACTCTTGTCTGGCACCTTCCCTAGTGGAGTTGTGCATGGGGTGTGTTTGGAACATTTTGTCACCAGCCGAGTCCAAAATTCAGCGGTTCCCCATCTCAGCCCAGAAAGCAGGTAGAACAACTTTTGTGGTGTCTTTCAGATGCCTACCAGAGCAATGTAAAAACTACCAGGAGAACTCCTGTCTGGCACCTTCCCCGGTGGAGTTGTGCATGGGGTGTGTTTGGAACATTTTGTCACCAGCCGACTCCAAAATTCAGCGGTTTCCCATCTCAGCTCAGAAAGCAGGTAGAACAACTTTTGTGGTGCCTTTCAAATGCCTACCAAGGTAGTGTAAAAACTACCAAGAGAACTCCTGTCTGGCACCTTCCCCGGTGGAGTTGTGCATGGGGTGTCTTTGGAACATTTTTTCACCGGCCGAGTCCAAAATTCAGCGGTTCCCCATCTCAGCCCAGAAAGCAGGAAGAACAACTTTTGTGGTGTCCTTTTGATGCCTACAGGAGCAATGTAAAAACTACCAGGAGAACTCCTGTCTGGCACCTTCGCTAGTGGAGTTGTGCATGTGGTGTGTTTGGAACATTTTGTCACCGGCCGACTCCAAAATTCAGCGGTTCCCCATCTCAGCCCAGAAAGCAGGTAGAACAACTTTTGTGGTGTCTTTCAGATGCCTACCGGAGCAATGTAAAAACTACCAGGAGAACTCCTGTCTGGCACCTTCCCCGGTGGAGTTGTGCATGGGGTGTGTTTGGAACATTTTGTCACCGGCCGACTCCAAAATTCAGCTGTTCCCCATCTCAGCCCAGAAAGCAGGTAGAACAACTTTTGTGGTGTCTTTCAGATGCCTACCAAGGTAGTGTAAAAACTACCAGGAGAACTCCTGTCTGGCACCTTCCCCGGTGGAGTTGTGCATGGGGTGTGTTTGGAACATTTTGTCACCAGCCGAGTCCAAAACTCAGCGGTTCCCCATCTCAGCCCAGAAAGCAGGTAGAACAACTTTTGTGGTGCCTTTCAGCTGCCTACCAAGGTAGTATAAAAACTATTAAGAGAACTCCTGTCTGGCACCTTCCCTGGTGGAGTTGTGCATGGGGTGTGTTTGGAACATTTTGTCACCGGCCGACTCCAAAATTCAGCGGTTCCCCATCTCAGCCCAGAAAGCAGGTAGAACAACTTTTGTGGTGTCTTTCAGATGCCTACCGGAGCAATGTAAAAACTACCAGGAGAACTCCTGTCTGGCACCTTCCCCGGTGGAGTTGTGCATGGGGTGTGTTTGGAACATTTTGTCACCGGCCGACTCCAAAATTCAGCTGTTCCCCATCTCAGCCCAGAAAGCAGGTAGAACAACTTTTGTGGTGCCTTTCAGCTGCCTACCAAGGTAGTGTAAAAACTATCAAGAGAACTCTTGTCTGGCACCTTCCCTAGTGGAGTTGTGCATGGGGTGTGTTTGGAACATTTTGTCACCAGCCGAGTCCAAAATTCAGCGGTTCCCCATCTCAGCCCAGAAAGCAGGTAGAACAACTTTTGTGGTGTCTTTCAGATGCCTACCAAGGTAATGTGAAAACTACCAGGAGAACTCCTGTCTGGCACCTTCCCCGGTGGAGTTGTGCATGGGGTGTCTTTGGAACATTTTGTCACCGGCCGACTCCAAAATTCAGCGGTTCCCCATCTCAGCCCAGAAAGCAGGTAGAACAACTTTTGTGGTGTCTTTCAGATGCCTACCGGAGCAATGTAAAAACTACCAGGAGAACTCCTGTCTGGCACCTTCCCCGGTGGAGTTGTGCATGGGGTGTGTTTGGAACATTTTGTCACCGGCCGAGTCCAAAATTCAGCGGTTCCCCATCTCAGCCCAGAAAGCAGGTAGAACAACTTTTGTGGTGCCTTTCAAATGCCTACCAAGGTAGTGTAAAAACTACTAAGAGAACTCCTGTCTGGCACCTTCCCCGGTGGAGTTGTGCATGGGGTGTGTTTGGAACATTTTGTCACCGGCCGGCTCCAAAATTCAGCGGTTCCCCATCTCAGCCCAGAAAGCAGGTAGAACAACTTTTGTCGTGCCTTTCAGCTGCCTACCAAGGTAGTGTAAAAACTATTAAGAGAACTCTTGCCTGGCACCTTCCCCGGTGGAGTTGTGCATGGGGTGTGTTTGGAACATTTTGTCACCGGCCGAGTCCAAAATTCAGCGGTTCCCCATCTCAGCCCAGAAAGCAGGTAGAACAACTTTTGTGGTGTCCTTTTGATGCCTGCAGGAGCAATGTAAAAACTACCAACAGAACTCGTCCCTGGCACCTTCGCTAGTGGAGTTGTGCATGGGGTGTATTTATTAAAATTTTGTCACCAGCCGAGTCCAAAATTCAGCTGTTCCCCATCTCAGCCCAGAAAGCAGGTAGAACAACTTTTGTGGTGCCTTTCAGCTGCCTACCAAGGTAGTGTAAAAACTATCAAGAGAACACTTGTCTGGCACCTTCCCTAGTGGAGTTGTGCATGGGGTGTGTTTGGAACATTTTGTCACCAGCCGAGTCCAAAATTCAGCGGTTCCCCATCTCAGCCCAGAAAGCAGGTAGAACAACTTTTGTGGTTTCTTTCAGATGCCTACCAGAGCAATGTAAAAACTACCAGGAGAACTCCTGTCTGGCACCTTCCCCGGTGGAGTTGTGCATGGGGTGTGTTTGGAACATTTTGTCACCAGCCGACTCCAAAATTCAGCGGTTTCCCATCTCAGCTCAGAAAGCAGGTAGAACAACTTTTGTGGTGCCTTTCAAATGCCTACCAAGGTAGTGTAAAAACTACCAAGAGAACTCCTGCCTGGCACCTTCCCCGGTGGAGTTGTGCATGGGGTGTGTTTGGAACATTTTGTCACCGGCCGAGTCCAAAATTCAGCGGTTCCCCATCTCAGCCCAGAAAGCAGGAAGAACAACTTTTGTGGTGTCCTTTTGATGCCTACAGGAGCAATGTAAAAACTACCAGGAGAACTCCTGCCTGGCACCTTCCCTAGTGGAGTTGTGCATGTGGTGTGTTTGGAACATTTTGTCACCGGCCAACTCCAAAATTCAGCGGTTCCCCATCTCAGCCCAGAAAGCAGGTAGAACAACTTTTGTGGTGTCTTTCAGATGCCTACCGGAGCAATGTAAAAACTACCAGGAGAACTCCTGTCTGGCACCTTCCCCGGTGGAGTTGTGCATGGGGTGTGTTTGGAACATTTTGTCACCAGACGAGTCCAAAATTCAGCTGTTCCCCATCTCAGCCCAGAAAGCAGGTAGAACAACTTTTGTGGTGTCTTTCAGATGCCTACCAAGGTAGTGTAAAAACTACCAGGAGAACTCCTGTCTGGCACCTTCCCCGGTGGAGTTGTGCATGGGGTGTGTTTGGAACATTTTGTCACCAGCCGACTCCAAAATTCAGCGGTTCCCCATCTCAGCCCAGAAAGCAGGTAGAACAACTTTTGTGGTGCCTTTCAGCTGCCTACCAAGGTAGTGTAAAAACTATCAAGAGAACTCTTGTCTGGCACCTTCCCCGGTGGAGTTGTGCATGCGGTGTGTTTGGAACATTTTGTCACCAGCCGAGTCCAAAATTCAGCGGTTCCCCATCTCAGCCCAGAAAGCAGGTAGAACAACTTTTGTGGTGTCTTTCAGATGCCTACCAGAGCAATGTAAAAACTACCAACAGAACTCGTCCCTGGCACCTTCGCTAGTGGAGTTGTGCATGGGGTGTATTTATTAAAATTTTGTCACCAGCCGAGTCCAAAATTCAGCGGTTCCCCATCTCAGCTCAGAAAGCAGGTAGAACAACTTTTGTGGTGCCTTTCAAATGCCTACCAAGGTAGTGTAAAAACTACCAAGAGAACTCCTGCCTGGCACCTTCCCCGGTGGAGTTGTGCATGGGGTGTCTTTGGAACATTTTGTCACCGGCCGACTCCAAAATTCAGCGGTTCCCCATCTCAGCCCAGAAAGCAGGTAGAACAACTTTTGTGGTGTCTTTCAGATGCCTACCGGAGCAATGTAAAAACTACCAGGAGAACTCCTGTCTGGCACCTTCCCCGGTGGAGTTGTGCATGGGGTGTGTTTGGAACATTTTGTCACCAGCCGACTCCAAAATTCAGCGGTTCCCCATCTCAGCCCAGAAAGCAGGTAGAACAACTTTTGTGGTGTCTTTCAGATGCCTACCGGAGCAATGTAAAAACTACCAGGAGAACTCCTGCCTGGCACCTTCCCCGGTGGAGTTGTGCATGGGGTGTGTTTGGAACATTTTGTCACCAGCCGACTCCAAAATTCAGCGGTTCCCCATCTCAGCCCAGAAAGCAGGTAGAACAACTTTTGTGGTGCCTTTCAGCTGCCTACCAAGGTAGTATAAAAACTATTAAGAGAACTCCTGTCTGGCACCTTCCCCGGTGGAGTTGTGCATGGGGTGTGTTTGGAACATTTTGTCACCGGCCGACTCCAAAATTCAGCGGTTCCCCATCTCAGCCCAGAAAGCAGGTAGAACAACTTTTGTGGTGTCTTTCAGATGCCTACCGGAGCAATGTAAAAACTACCAGGAGAACTCCTGTCTGGCACCTTCCCCGGTGGAGTTGTGCATGGGGTGTGTTTGGAACATTTTGTCACCGGCCGAGTCCAAAATTCAGCGGTTCCCCATCTCAGCCCAGAAAGCAGGTAGAACAACTTTTGTGGTGTCCTTTTGATGCCTACCGGAGCAATGTAAAAACTACCAACAGAACTCGTCCCTGGCACCTTCGCTAGTGGAGTTGTGCATGGGGTGTATTTATTAAAATTTTGTCACCAGCCGAGTCCAAAATTCAGCGGTTCCCCATCTCAGCCCAGAAAGCAGGTAGAACAACTTTTGTGGTGCCTTTCAGCTGCCTACCAAGGTAGTGTAAAAACTATCAAGAGAACTCTTGTCTGGCACCTTCCCCGGTGGAGTTGTGCATGCGGTGTGTTTGGAACATTTTGTCACCGGCCGAGTCCAAAATTCAGCGGTTCCCCATCTCAGCCCAGAAAGCAGGTAGAACAACTTTTGTGGTGTCTTTCAGATGCCTACCAGAGCAATGTAAAAACTACCAACAGAACTCGTCCCTGGCACCTTCGCTAGTGGAGTTGTGCATGGGGTGTATTTATTAAAATTTTGTCACCAGCCGAGTCCAAAATTCAGCGGTTCCCCATCTCAGCTCAGAAAGCAGGTAGAACAACTTTTGTGGTGCCTTTCAAATGCCTACCAAGGTAGTGTAAAAACTACCAAGAGAACTCCTGCCTGGCACCTTCCCCGGTGGAGTTGTGCATGGGGTGTCTTTGGAACATTTTGTCACCGGCCGACTCCAAAATTCAGCGGTTCCCCATCTCAGCCCAGAAAGCAGGTAGAACAACTTTTGTGGTGTCTTTCAGATGCCTACCGGAGCAATGTAAAAACTACCAGGAGAACTCCTGTCTGGCACCTTCCCCGGTGGAGTTGTGCATGGGGTGTCTTTGGAACATTTTGTCACCGGCCGACTCCAAAATTCAGCGGTTCCCCATCTCAGCCCAGAAAGCAGGTAGAACAACTTTTGTGGTGTCTTTCAGATGCCTACCGGAGCAATGTAAAAACTACCAGGAGAACTCCTGCCTGGCACCTTCCCCGGTGGAGTTGTGCAGGGGGTGTGTTTGGAACATTTTGTCACCAGCCGAGTCCAAAATTCAGCGGTTCCCCATCTCAGCCCAGAAAGCAGGTAGAACAACTTTTGTGGTGCCTTTCAAATGCCTACCAAGGTAGTATAAAAACTATTAAGAGAACTCCTGTCTGGCACCTTCCCCGGTGGAGTTGTGCAGGGGGTGTGTTTGGAACATTTTGTCACCGGCCGACTCCAAAATTCAGCGGTTCCCCATCTCAGCCCAGAAAGCAGGTAGAACAACTTTTGTGGTGTCTTTCAGATGCCTACCGGAGCAATGTAAAAACTACCAGGAGAACTCCTGTCTGGCACCTTCCCCGGTGGAGTTGTGCATGGGGTGTGTTTGGAACATTTTGTCACCGGCCGAGTCCAAAATTCAGCGGTTCCCCATCTCAGCCCAGAAAGCAGGTAGAACAACTTTTGTGGTGTCCTTTTGATGCCTACCGGAGCAATGTAAAAACTACCAGGAGAACTCGTCCCTGGCACCTTCGCTAGTGGCGTTGTGCATGGGGTGTATTTATTAAAATTTTGTCACCAGCCGAGTCCAAAATTCAGCTGTTCCCCATCTCAGCCCAGAAAGCAGGTAGAACAACTTTTGTGGTGCCTTTCAGCTGCCTACCAAGGTAGTGTAAAAACTATCAAGAGAACTCTTGTCTGGCACCTTCCCTAGTGGAGTTGTGCATGGGGTGTGTTTGGAACATTTTGTCACCAGCCGAGTCCAAAATTCAGCGGTTCCCCATCTCAGCCCAGAAAGCAGGTAGAACAACTTTTGTGGTGCCTTTCAAATGCCTACCAAGGTAGTGTAAAAACTACCAAGAGAACTCCTGCCTGGCACCTTCCCCGGTGGAGTTGTGCATGGGGTGTCTTTGGAACATTTTGTCACCAGCCGAGTCCAAAATTCAGCGGTTCCCCATCTCAGCCCAGAAAGCAGGTAGAACAACTTTTGTGGTGTCTTTCAGATGCCTACAGGAGCAATGTAAAAACTACCAGGAGAACTCCTGTCTGGCACCTTCCCCGGTGGAGTTGTGCATGGGGTGTGTTTGGAACATTTTGTCACCGGCCGACTCCAAAATTCAGCGGTTCCCCATCTCAGCCCAGAAAGCAGGTAGAACAACTTTTGTGGTGTCTTTCAGATGCCTACCGGAGCAATGTAAAAACTACCAGGAGAACTCCTGTCTGGCACCTTCCCCGGTGGAGTTGTGCATGGGGTGTGTTTGGAACATTTTGTCACCAGCCGAGTCCAAAATTCAGCGGTTCCCCATCTCAGCCCAGAAAGCAGGTAGAACAACTTTTGTGGTGCCTTTCAGCTGCCTACCAAGGTAGTATAAAAACTATTAAGAGAACTCCTGTCTGGCACCTTCCCCGGTGGAGTTGTGCATGGGGTGTGTTTGGAACATTTTGTCACCGGCCGACTCCAAAATTCAGCGGTTCCCCATCTCAGCCCAGAAAGCAGGTAGAACAACTTTTGTGGTGTCTTTCAGATGCCTACCGGAGCAATGTAAAAACTACCAGGAGAACTCCTGTCTGGCACCTTCCCCGGTGGAGTTGTGCATGGGGTGTGTTTGGAACATTTTGTCACCAGCCGAGTCCAAAATTCAGCGGTTCCCCATCTCAGCCCAGAAAGCAGGTAGAACAACTTTTGTGGTGCCTTTCAGGTGCCTACCAAGGTAGTGTAAAATCTACCAAGAGAACTCCTGTCTGGCACCTTCCCCGGTGGAGTTGTGCATGGGGTGTGTTTGGAACATTTTGTCACCAGCCGAGTCCAAAATTCAGCGGTTCCCCATCTCAGCCCAGAAAGCAGGTAGAACAACTTTTGTGGTGCCTTTCAAATGCCTACCAAGGTAGTGTAAAAACTATTAAGAGAACTCCTGTCTGGCACCTTCCCCGGTGGAGTTGTGCATGGGGTGTGTTTGGAACATTTTGTCACCGGCCGACTCCAAAATTCAGCGGTTCCCCATCTCAGCCCAGAAAGCAGGTAGAACAACTTTTGTGGTGTCTTTCAGATGCCTACCGGAGCAATGTAAAAACTACCAGGAGAACTCCTGTCTGGCACCTTCCCCGGTGGAGTTGTGCATGGGGTGTGTTTGGAACATTTTGTCACCGGCCGACTCCAAAATTCAGCGGTTCCCCATCTCAGCCCAGAAAGCAGGTAGAACAACTTTTGTGGTGTCTTTCAGATGCCTACCAAGGTAGTGTAAAAACTATCAAGAGAACTCTTGTCTGGCACCTTCCCTAGTGGAGTTGTGCATGGGGTGTGTTTGGAACATTTTGTCACCAGCCGAGTCCAAAATTCAGCGGTTCCCCATCTCAGCCCAGAAAGCAGGTAGAACAACTTTTGTGGTGTCTTTCAGGTGCCTACCAAGGTAGTGTAAAATCTACCAGGAGAACTCCTGTCTGGCACCTTCCCCGGTGGAGTTGTGCATGGGGTGTGTTTGGAACATTTTGTCACCAGCCGAGTCCAAAATTCAGCGGTTCCCCATCTCAGCCCAGAAAGCAGGTAGAACAACTTTTGTGGTGCCTTTCAAATGCCTACCAAGGTAGTGTAAAAACTATTAAGAGAACTCCTGTCTGGCACCTTCCCCGGTGGAGTTGTGCATGGGGTGTCTTTGGAACATTTTGTCACCGGCCGACTCCAAAATTCAGCGGTTCCCCATCTCAGCCCAGAAAGCAGGAAGAACAACTTTTGTGGTGTCCTTTTGATGCCTACAGGAGCAATGTAAAAACTACCAGGAGAACTCCTGTCTGGCACCTTCCCCGGTGGAGTTGTGCATGGGGTGTGTTTGGAACATTTTGTCACCGGCCGACTCCAAAATTCAGCGGTTCCCCATCTCAGCCCAGAAAGCAGGAAGAACAACTTTTGTGGTGTCTTTCAGATGCCTACCGGAGCAATGTAAAAACTACCAGGAGAACTCCTGTCTGGCACCTTCCCCGGTGGAGTTGTGCATGGGGTGTGTTTGGAACATTTTGTCACCGGCCGAGTCCAAAATTCAGCTGTTCCCCATCTCAGCCCAGAAAGCAGGTAGAACAACTTTTGTGGTGTCTTTCAGATGCCTACCGGAGCAATGTAAAAACTACCAGGAGAACTCCTGTCTGGCACCTTCCCCGGTGGAGTTGTGCATGGGGTGTGTTTGGAACATTTTGTCACCGGCCGACTCCAAAATTCAGCGATTCCCCATCTCAGCCCAGAAAGCAGGTAGAACAACTTTTGTGGTGTCCTTTTGATGCCTACCGGAGCAATGTAAAAACTACCAACAGAACTGGTCCCTGGCACCTTCGCTAGTGGAGTTGTGCATGGGGTGTATTTATTAAAATTTTGTCACCAGCCGGGTCCAAAATTCAGCGGTTCCCCATCTCAGCCCAGAAAGCAGGTAGAACAACTTTTGTGGTGCCTTTCAGCTGCCTACCAAGGTAGTGTAAAAACTATCAAGAGAACTCTTGTCTGGCACCTTCCCCGGTGGAGTTGTGCATGGGGTGTGTTTGGAACATTTTGTCACCGACCGACTCCAAAATTCAGCGGTTCCCCATCTCAGCCCAGAAAGCAGGTAGAACAACTTTTGTGGTGTCTTTCAGATGCCTACCGGAGCAATGTAAAAACTACCAGGAGAACTCCTGTCTGGCACCTTCCCCGGTGGAGTTGTGCATGGGGTGTGTTTGGAACATTTTGTCACCGGCCGACTCCAAAATTCAGCGGTTCCCCATCTCAGCCCAGAAAGCAGGTAGAACTACTTTTGTGGTGTCTTTCAGATGCCTACCGGAGCAATGTAAAAACTACCAGGAGAACTCCTGTCTGGCACCTTCCCCGGTGGAGTTGTGCATGGGGTGTGTTTGGAACATTTTGTCACCAGCCGACTCCAAAATTCAGCGGTTCCCCATCTCAGCCCAGAAAGCAGGTAGAACAACTTTTGTGGTGCCTTTCAGCTGCCTACCAAGGTAGTATAAAAACTATTAAGAGAACTCCTGTCTGGCACCTTCCCCGGTGGAGTTGTGCATGGGGTGTGTTTGGAACATTTTGTCACCGGCCGACTCCAAAATTCAGCGGTTCCCCATCTCAGCCCAGAAAGCAGGTAGAACAACTTTTGTGGTGTCTTTCAGATGCCTACCGGAGCAATGTAAAAACTACCAGGAGAACTCCTGTCTGGCACCTTCCCCGGTGGAGTTGTGCATGGGGTGTGTTTGGAACATTTTGTCACCAGCCGAGTCCAAAATTCAGCGGTTCCCCATCTCAGCCCAGAAAGCAGGTAGAACAACTTTTGTGGTGTCTTTCAGGTGCCTACCAAGGTAGTGTAAAATCTACCAGGAGAACTCCTGTCTGGCATCTTCCCCGGTGGAGTTGTGCATGGGGTGTGTTTGGAACATTTTGTCACCGGCCGAGTCCAAAATTCAGCGGTTCCCCATCTCAGCCCAGAAAGCAGGTAGAACAACTTTTGTGGTGCCTTTCAAATGCCTACCAAGGTAGTGTAAAAACTATTAAGAGAACTCCTGTCTGGCACCTTCCCCGGTGGAGTTGTGCATGGGGTGTATTTGGAACATTTTGTCACCGGCCGAGTCCAAAATTCAGCGGTTCCCCATCTCAGCCCAGAAAGCAGGTAGAACAACTTTTGTGGTGTCCTTTTGATGCCTACCGGAGCAATGTAAAAACTACCAACAGGACTCGTCCCTGGCACCTTCGCTAGTGGAGTTGTGCATGGGGTGTATTTATTAAAATTTTGTCACCAGCCGAGTCCAAAATTCAGCTGTTCCCCATCTCAGCCCAGAAAGCAGGTAGAACAACTTTTGTGGTGCCTTTCAGCTGCCTACCAAGGTAGTGTAAAAACTATCAAGAGAACTCTTGTCTGGCACCTTCCCCGGTGGAGTTGTGCATGGGGTGTGTTTGGAACATTTTGTCACCAGCCGAGTCCAAAATTCAGCGGTTCCCCATCTCAGCCCAGAAAGCAGGTAGAACAACTTTTGTGGTGTCTTTCAAATGCCTACCAGAGCAATGTAAAAACTACCAGGAGAACTCCTGTCTGGCACCTTCCCCGGTGGAGTTGTGCAGGGGTGTGTTTGGAACATTTTGTCACCAGCCGACTCCAAAATTCAGCGGTTCCCCATCTCAGCCCAGAAAGCAGGAAGAACAACTTTTGTGGTGTCCTTTTGATGCATACAGGAGCAATGTAAAAACTACCAGGAGAACTCCTGTCTGGCACCTTCGCTAGTGGAGTTGTGCATGTGGTGTGTTTGGAACATTTTGTCACCGGCCGACTCCAAAATTCAGCGGTTCCCCATCTCAGCCCAGAAAGCAGGAAGAACAACTTTTGTGGTGTCCTTTTGATGCCTACAGGAGCAATGTAAAAACTACCAGGAGAACTCCTGTCTGGCACCTTCCCCGGTGGAGTTGTGCAGGGGGTGTGTTTGGAACATTTTGTCACCGGCCGACTCCAAAATTCAGCTGTTCCCCATCTCAGCCCAGAAAGCAGGTAGAACAACTTTTGTGGTGTCTTTCAGATGCCTACCGGAGCAATGTAAAAACTACCAGGAGAACTCCTGTCTGGCACCTTCCCCGGTGGAGTTGTGCATGGGGTGTCTTTGGAACATTTTGTCACCGGCCGACTCCAAAATTCAGCTGTTCCCCATCTCAGCCCAGAAAGCAGGTAGAACAACTTTTGTGGTGTCTTTCAGATGCCTACCAGAGCAATGTAAAAACTACCAGGAGAACTCCTGTCTGGCACCTTCCCCGGTGGAGTTGTGCATGGGGTGTGTTTGGAACATTTTGTCACCGGCCGACTCCAAAATTCAGCGGTTCCCCATCTCAGCCCAGAAAGCAGGTAGAACAACTTTTGTGGTGTCTTTCAGATGCCTACCGGAGCAATGTAAAAACTACCAGGAGAACTCCTGTCTGGCACCTTCCCCGGTGGAGTTGTGCATGGGGTGTGTTTGGAACATTTTGTCACCGGCCGACTCCAAAATTCAGCGGTTCCCCATCTCAGCCCAGAAAGCAGGTAGAACTACTTTTGTGGTGTCTTTCAGATGCCTACCAGAGCAATGTAAAAACTACCAGGAGAACTCCTGTCTGGCACCTTCCCCGGTGGAGTTGTGCATGGGGTGTGTTTGGAACATTTTGTCACCGGCCGAGTCCAAAATTCAGAGGTTCCCCATCTCAGCCCAGAGAGCAGGTAGAACAACTTTTGTGGTGTCTTTCAAATGCCTACCAAGGTAGTGTAAAAACTATTAAGAGAACTCCTGTCTGGCACCTTCGCCGGTGGAGTTGTGCATGGGGTGTGTTTGGAACATTTTGTCACCGGCCGACTCCAAAATTCAGCGGTTCCCCATCTCAGCCCAGAAAGCAGGTAGAACAACTTTTGTGGTGTCCTTTTGATGCCTACAGGAGCAATGTAAAAACTACCAACAGAACTCGTCCCTGGCACCTTCGTTAGTGGAGTTGTGCATGGGGTGTATTTATTAAAATTTTGTCACCAGCCGAGTCCAAAATTCAGCTGTTCCCCATCTCAGCCCAGAAAGCAGGTAGAACAACTTTTGTGGTGTCTTTCAGCTGCCTACCAAGGTAGTGTAAAAACTATCAAGAGAACTGCCTGGCACCTTCCCCGGTGGAGTTGTGCATGGGGTGTCTTTGGAACATTTTGTCACCGGCCGAGTCCAAAATTCAGCGGTTCCCCATCTCAGCCCAGAAAGCAGGAAGAACAACTTTTGTGGTGTCCTTTTGATGCCTACAGGAGCAATGTAAAAACTACCAGGAGAACTCCTGTCTGGCACCTTCCCCGGTGGAGTTGTGCAGGGGGTGTGTTTGGAACATTTTGTCACCGGCCGAGTCCAAAATTCAGCGGTTCCCCATCTCAGCCCAGAAAGCAGGTAGAACAACTTTTGTGGTGTCTTTCAGATGCCTACCGGAGCAATGTAAAAACTACCATGAGAACTCCTGTCTGGCACCTTCCCCGGTGGAGTTGTGCATGGGGTGTGTTTGGAACATTTTGTCACCAGCCGAGTCCAAAATTCAGCGGTTCCCCATCTCAGCCCAGAAAGCAGGTAGAACAACTTTTGTGGTGTCTTTCAGATGCCTACCAAGGTAGTGTAAAAACTACCAGGAGAACTCCTGTCTGGCACCTTCCCCAGTGGAGTTGTGCATGGGGTGTGTTTGGAACATTTTGTCACCAGCCGAGTCCAAAATACAGCGGTTCCCCATCTCAGCCCAGAAAGCAGGTAGAACAACTTTTGTGGTGCCTTTCAAATGCCTACCAAGGTAGTGTAAAAACTACCAGGAGAACTCCTGTCTGGCACCTTCCCCGGTGGAGTTGTGCATGGGGTGTGTTTGGAACATTTTGTCACCGGCCGAGTCCAAAATTCAGCTGTTCCCCATCTCAGCCCAGAAAGCAGGAAGAACAACTTTTGTGGTGTCCTTTTGATGCCTACAGGAGCAATGTAAAAACTACCAACAGAACTCGTCCCTGGCACCTTCGCTAGTGGAGTTGTGCATGGGGTGTGTTTGGAACATTTTGTCACCGGCCGAGTCCAAAATTCAGCGGTTCCCCATCTCAGCCCAGAAAGCAGGTAGAAGAACTTTTGTGGTGTCTTTCAGATGCCTACCGGAGCAATGTAAAAACTACCAGGAGAACTCCTGTCTGGCACCTTCCCCGGTGGAGTTGTGCATGGGGTGTGTTTGGAACATTTTGTCACCGGCCGACTCCAAAATTCAGCGGTTCCCCATCTCAGCCCAGAAAGCAGGTAGAACAACTTTTGTGGTGTCTTTCAGATGCCTACCGGAGCAATGTAAAAACTACCAGGAGAACTCCTGTCTGGCACCTTCCCCGGTGGAGTTGTGCAGGGGGTGTGTTTGGAACATATTGTCACCAGCCGAGTCCAAAATTCAGCGGTTCCCCATCTCAGCCCAGAAAGCAGGTAGAACAACTTTTGTGGTGTCCTTTTGATGCCTACCGGAGCAATGTAAAAACTACCAACAGAACTCGTCCCTGGCACCTTCGCTAGTGGAGTTGTGCATGGGGTGTATTTATTAAAATTTTGTCACCAGCCGAGTCCAAAATTCAGCGGTTCCCCATCTCAGCCCAGAAAGCAGGTAGAACAACTTTTGTGGTGCCTTTCAGCTGCCTACCAAGGTAGTGTAAAAACTATCAAGAGAACTCTTGTCTGGCACCTTCCCCGGTGGAGTTGTGCATGGGGTGTGTTTGGAACATTTTGTCACCGACCGACTCCAAAATTCAGCGGTTCCCCATCTCAGCCCAGAAAGCAGGTAGAACTACTTTTGTGGTGTCTTTCAGATGCCTACCAGAGCAATGTAAAAACTACCAGGAGAACTCCTGTCTGGCACCTTCCCCGGTGGAGTTGTGCATGGGGTGTGTTTGGAACATTTTGTCACCGGCCGAGTCCAAAATTCAGAGGTTCCCCATCTCAGCCCAGAGAGCAGGTAGAACAACTTTTGTGGTGTCTTTCAAATGCCTACCAAGGTAGTGTAAAAACTATTAAGAGAACTCCTGTCTGTCACCTTCCCCGGTGGAGTTGTGCATGGGGTGTGTTTGGAACATTTTGTCACCGGCCGAGTCCAAAATTCAGCGGTTCCCCATCTCAGCCCAGAAAGCAGGTAGAACAACTTTTGTGGTGTCCTTTTGATGCCTACAGGAGCAATGTAAAAACTACCAACAGAACTCGTCCCTGGCACCTTCGTTAGTGGAGTTGTGCAGGGGGTGTATTTATTAAAATTTTGTCACCAGCCGAGTCCAAAATTCAGCTGTTCCCCATCTCAGCCCAGAAAGCAGGTAGAACAACTTTTGTGGTGCCTTTCAGCTGCCTACCAGAGCAATGTAAAAACTACCAGGAGAACTCCTGTCTGGCACCTTCCCCGGTGGAGTTGTGCATGGGGTGTGTTTGGAACATTTTGTCACCAGCCGACTCCAAAATTCAGCGGTTTCCCATCTCAGCTCAGAAAGCAGGTAGAACAACTTTTGTGGTGCCTTTCAAATGCCTACCAAGGTAGTGTAAAAACTACCAAGAGAACTCCTGCCTGGCACCTTCCCCGGTGGAGTTGTGCATGGGGTGTGTTTGGAACATTTTGTCACCGGCCGAGTCCAAAATTCAGCGGTTCCCCATCTCAGCCCAGAAAGCAGGAAGAACAACTTTTGTGGTGTCCTTTTGATGCCTACAGGAGCAATGTAAAAACTACCAGGAGAACTCCTGCCTGGCACCTTCCCTAGTGGAGTTGTGCATGTGGTGTGTTTGGAACATTTTGTCACCGGCCAACTCCAAAATTCAGCGGTTCCCCATCTCAGCCCAGAAAGCAGGTAGAACAACTTTTGTGGTGTCTTTCAGATGCCTACCGGAGCAATGTAAAAACTACCAGGAGAACTCCTGTCTGGCACCTTCCCCGGTGGAGTTGTGCATGGGGTGTGTTTGGAACATTTTGTCACCAGACGAGTCCAAAATTCAGCTGTTCCCCATCTCAGCCCAGAAAGCAGGTAGAACAACTTTTGTGGTGTCTTTCAGATGCCTACCAAGGTAGTGTAAAAACTACCAGGAGAACTCCTGTCTGGCACCTTCCCCGGTGGAGTTGTGCATGGGGTGTGTTTGGAACATTTTGTCACCAGCCGACTCCAAAATTCAGCGGTTCCCCATCTCAGCCCAGAAAGCAGGTAGAACAACTTTTGTGGTGCCTTTCAGCTGCCTACCAAGGTAGTGTAAAAACTATCAAGAGAACTCTTGTCTGGCACCTTCCCCGGTGGAGTTGTGCATGCGGTGTGTTTGGAACATTTTGTCACCAGCCGAGTCCAAAATTCAGCGGTTCCCCATCTCAGCCCAGAAAGCAGGTAGAACAACTTTTGTGGTGTCTTTCAGATGCCTACCAGAGCAATGTAAAAACTACCAACAGAACTCGTCCCTGGCACCTTCGCTAGTGGAGTTGTGCATGGGGTGTATTTATTAAAATTTTGTCACCAGCCGAGTCCAAAATTCAGCGGTTCCCCATCTCAGCTCAGAAAGCAGGTAGAACAACTTTTGTGGTGCCTTTCAAATGCCTACCAAGGTAGTGTAAAAACTACCAAGAGAACTCCTGCCTGGCACCTTCCCCGGTGGAGTTGTGCATGGGGTGTCTTTGGAACATTTTGTCACCGGCCGACTCCAAAATTCAGCGGTTCCCCATCTCAGCCCAGAAAGCAGGTAGAACAACTTTTGTGGTGTCTTTCAGATGCCTACCGGAGCAATGTAAAAACTACCAGGAGAACTCCTGTCTGGCACCTTCCCCGGTGGAGTTGTGCATGGGGTGTGTTTGGAACATTTTGTCACCGGCCGACTCCAAAATTCAGCGGTTCCCCATCTCAGCCCAGAAAGCAGGTAGAACAACTTTTGTGGTGTCTTTCAGATGCCTACCGGAGCAATGTAAAAACTACCAGGAGAACTCCTGCCTGGCACCTTCCCCGGTGGAGTTGTGCATGGGGTGTGTTTGGAACATTTTGTCACCAGCCGACTCCAAAATTCAGCGGTTCCCCATCTCAGCCCAGAAAGCAGGTAGAACAACTTTTGTGGTGCCTTTCAGCTGCCTACCAAGGTAGTATAAAAACTATTAAGAGAACTCCTGTCTGGCACCTTCCCCGGTGGAGTTGTGCATGGGGTGTGTTTGGAACATTTTGTCACCGGCCGACTCCAAAATTCAGCGGTTCCCCATCTCAGCCCAGAAAGCAGGTAGAACAACTTTTGTGGTGTCTTTCAGATGCCTACCGGAGCAATGTAAAAACTACCAGGAGAACTCCTGTCTGGCACCTTCCCCGGTGGAGTTGTGCATGGGGTGTGTTTGGAACATTTTGTCACCGCCCGACTCCAAAATTCAGCGGTTCCCCATCTCAGCCCAGAAAGCAGGTAGAACAACTTTTGTGGTGTCCTTTTGATGCCTACCGGAGCAATGTAAAAACTACCAACAGAACTCGTCCCTGGCACCTTCGCTAGTGGAGTTGTGCATGGGGTGTATTTATTAAAATTTTGTCACCAGCCGAGTCCAAAATTCAGCGGTTCCCCATCTCAGCCCAGAAAGCAGGTAGAACAACTTTTGTGGTGCCTTTCAGCTGCCTACCAAGGTAGTGTAAAAACTATCAAGAGAACTCTTGTCTGGCACCTTCCCCGGTGGAGTTGTGCATGCGGTGTGTTTGGAACATTTTGTCACCGGCCGAGTCCAAAATTCAGCGGTTCCCCATCTCAGCCCAGAAAGCAGGTAGAACAACTTTTGTGGTGTCTTTCAGATGCCTACCAGAGCAATGTAAAAACTACCAACAGAACTCGTCCCTGGCACCTTCGCTAGTGGAGTTGTGCATGGGGTGTATTTATTAAAATTTTGTCACCAGCCGAGTCCAAAATTCAGCGGTTCCCCATCTCAGCTCAGAAAGCAGGTAGAACAACTTTTGTGGTGCCTTTCAAATGCCTACCAAGGTAGTGTAAAAACTACCAAGAGAACTCCTGCCTGGCACCTTCCCCGGTGGAGTTGTGCATGGGGTGTCTTTGGAACATTTTGTCACCGGCCGACTCCAAAATTCAGCGGTTCCCCATCTCAGCCCAGAAAGCAGGTAGAACAACTTTTGTGGTGTCTTTCAGATGCCTACCGGAGCAATGTAAAAACTACCAGGAGAACTCCTGTCTGGCACCTTCCCCGGTGGAGTTGTGCATGGGGTGTGTTTGGAACATTTTGTCACCGGCCGACTCCAAAATTCAGCGGTTCCCCATCTCAGCCCAGAAAGCAGGTAGAACAACTTTTGTGGTGTCTTTCAGATGCCTACCGGAGCAATGTAAAAACTACCAGGAGAACTCCTGCCTGGCACCTTCCCCGGTGGAGTTGTGCAGGGGGTGTGTTTGGAACATTTTGTCACCAGCCGAGTCCAAAATTCAGCGGTTCCCCATCTCAGCCCAGAAAGCAGGTAGAACAACTTTTGTGGTGCCTTTCAAATGCCTACCAAGGTAGTATAAAAACTATTAAGAGAACTCCTGTCTGGCACCTTCCCCGGTGGAGTTGTGCAGGGGGTGTGTTTGGAACATTTTGTCACCGGCCGACTCCAAAATTCAGCGGTTCCCCATCTCAGCCCAGAAAGCAGGTAGAACAACTTTTGTGGTGTCTTTCAGATGCCTACCGGAGCAATGTAAAAACTACCAGGAGAACTCCTGTCTGGCACCTTCCCCGGTGGAGTTGTGCATGGGGTGTGTTTGGAACATTTTGTCACCGGCCGAGTCCAAAATTCAGCGGTTCCCCATCTCAGCCCAGAAAGCAGGTAGAACAACTTTTGTGGTGTCCTTTTGATGCCTACCGGAGCAATGTAAAAACTACCAACAGGACTCGTCCCTGGCACCTTCGCTAGTGGAGTTGTGCATGGGGTGTATTTATTAAAATTTTGTCACCAGCCGAGTCCAAAATTCAGCTGTTCCCCATCTCAGCCCAGAAAGCAGGTAGAACAACTTTTGTTGTGCCTTTCAGCTGCCTACCAAGGTAGTGTAAAAACTATCAAGAGAACTCTTGTCTGGCACCTTCCCCGGTGGAGTTGTGCATGGGGTGTGTTTGGAACATTTTGTCACCAGCCGAGTCCAAAATTCAGCGGTTCCCCATCTCAGCCCAGAAAGCAGGTAGAACAACTTTTGTGGTGTCTTTCAAATGCCTACCAGAGCAATGTAAAAACTACCAGGAGAACTCCTGTCTGGCACCTTCCCCGGTGGAGTTGTGCAGGGGTGTGTTTGGAACATTTTGTCACCAGCCGACTCCAAAATTCAGCGGTTCCCCATCTCAGCCCAGAAAGCAGGAAGAACAACTTTTGTGGTGTCCTTTTGATGCCTACAGGAGCAATGTAAAAACTACCAGGAGAACTCCTGTCTGGCACCTTCGCTAGTGGAGTTGTGCATGTGGTGTGTTTGGAACATTTTGTCACCGGCCGACTCCAAAATTCAGCGGTTCCCCATCTCAGCCCAGAAAGCAGGAAGAACAACTTTTGTGGTGTCCTTTTGATGCCTACAGGAGCAATGTAAAAACTACCAGGAGAACTCCTGTCTGGCACCTTCCCCGGTGGAGTTGTGCAGGGGGTGTGTTTGGAACATTTTGTCACCGGCCGACTCCAAAATTCAGCGGTTCCCCATCTCAGCCCAGAAAGCAGGTAGAACAACTTTTGTGGTGTCTTTCAGATGCCTACCGGAGCAATGTAAAAACTACCAGGAGAACTCCTGTCTGGCACCTTCCCCGGTGGAGTTGTGCATGGGGTGTGTTTGGAACATTTTGTCACCGGCCGACTCCAAAATTCAGCTGTTCCCCATCTCAGCCCAGAAAGCAGGTAGAACAACTTTTGTGGTGTCTTTCAGATGCCTACCAGAGCAATGTAAAAACTACCAACAGAACTCCTGTCTGGCACCTTCCCCGGTGGAGTTGTGCATGGGGTGTGTTTGGAACATTTTGTCACCGGCCGACTCCAAAATTCAGCGGTTCCCCATCTCAGCCCAGAAAGCAGGTAGAACAACTTTTGTGGTGTCTTTCAGATGCCTACCGGAGCAATGTAAAAACTACCAGGAGAACTCCTGTCTGGCACCTTCCCCGGTGGAGTTGTGCATGGGGTGTGTTTGGAACATTTTGTCACCGGCCGACTCCAAAATTCAGCGGTTCCCCATCTCAGCCCAGAAAGCAGGTAGAACTACTTTTGTGGTGTCTTTCAGATGCCTACCAGAGCAATGTAAAAACTACCAGGAGAACTCCTGTCTGGCACCTTCCCCGGTGGAGTTGTGCATGGGGTGTGTTTGGAACATTTTGTCACCGGCCGAGTCCAAAATTCAGAGGTTCCCCATCTCAGCCCAGAAAGCAGGTAGAACAACTTTTGTGGTGCCTTTCAGCTGCCTACCAAGGTAGTGTAAAAACTATTAAGAGAACTCCTGTCTGGCACCTTCCCCGGTGGAGTTGTGCATGGGGTGTGTTCGGAACATTTTGTCACCGGCCGAGTCCAAAAATTCAGCGGTTCCCCATCTCAGCCCAGAAAGCAGGTAGAACAACTTTTGTCGTGCCTTTCAGCTGCCTACCAAGGTAGTGTAAAAACTATTAAGAGAACTCTTGCCTGGCACCTTCCCCGGTGGAGTTGTGCATGGGGTGTGTTTGGAACATTTTGTCACCGGCCGACTCCAAAATTCAGCGGTTCCCCATCTCAGCCCAGAAAGCAGGTAGAACAACTTTTGTGGTGTCTTTCAGATGCCTACCGGAGCAATGTAAAAACTACCAGGAGAACTCCTGTCTGGCACCTTCCCCGGTGGAGTTGTGCATGGGGTGTGTTTGGAACATTTTGTCACCGGCCGACTCCAAAATTCAGCGGTTCCCCATCTCAGCCCAGAAAGCAGGTAGAACTACTTTTGTGGTGTCTTTCAGATGCCTACCAGAGCAATGTAAAAACTACCAGGAGAACTCCTGTCTGGCACCTTCCCCGGTGGAGTTGTGCATGGGGTGTGTTTGGAACATTTTGTCACCGGCCGAGTCCAAAATTCAGAGGTTCCCCATCTCAGCCCAGAAAGCAGGTAGAACAACTTTTGTGGTGCCTTTCAAATGCCTACCAAGGTAGTGTAAAAACTATTAAGAGAACTCCTGTCTGGCACCTTCCCCGGTGGAGTTGTGCATGGGGTGTGTTTGGAACATTTTGTCACCGGCCGAGTCCAAAAATTCAGCGGTTCCCCATCTCAGCCCAGAAAGCAGGTAGAACAACTTTTGTCGTGCCTTTCAGCTGCCTACCAAGGTAGTGTAAAAACTATTAAGAGAACTCTTGCCTGGCACCTTCCCCGGTGGAGTTGTGCATGGGGTGTGTTTGGAACATTTTGTCACCGGCCGAGTCCAAAATTCAGCGGTTCCCCATCTCAGCCCAGAAAGCAGGTAGAACAACTTTTGTGGTGTCCTTTTGATGCCTGCAGGAGCAATGTAAAAACTACCAACAGAACTCGTCCCTGGCACCTTCGCTAGTGGAGTTGTGCATGGGGTGTATTTATTAAAATTTTGTCACCAGCCGAGTCCAAAATTCAGCTGTTCCCCATCTCAGCCCAGAAAGCAGGTAGAACAACTTTTGTGGTGCCTTTCAGCTGCCTACCAAGGTAGTGTAAAAACTATCAAGAGAACACTTGTCTGGCACCTTCCCTAGTGGAGTTGTGCATGGGGTGTGTTTGGAACATTTTGTCACCAGCCGAGTCCAAAATTCAGTGGTTCCCCATCTCAGCCCAGAAAGCAGGTAGAACAACTTTTGTGGTTTCTTTCAGATGCCTACCAGAGCAATGTAAAAACTACCAGGAGAACTCCTGTCTGGCACCTTCCCCGGTGGAGTTGTGCATGGGGTGTGTTTGGAACATTTTGTCACCAGCCGACTCCAAAATTCAGCGGTTTCCCATCTCAGCTCAGAAAGCAGGTAGAACAACTTTTGTGGTGCCTTTCAAATGCCTACCAAGGTAGTGTAAAAACTACCAAGAGAACTCCTGCCTGGCACCTTCCCCGGTGGAGTTGTGCATGGGGTGTGTTTGGAACATTTTGTCACCGGCCGAGTCCAAAATTCAGCGGTTCCCCATCTCAGCCCAGAAAGCAGGAAGAACAACTTTTGTGGTGTCCTTTTGATGCCTACAGGAGCAATGTAAAAACTACCAGGAGAACTCCTGCCTGGCACCTTCCCTAGTGGAGTTGTGCATGTGGTGTGTTTGGAACATTTTGTCACCGGCCAACTCCAAAATTCAGCGGTTCCCCATCTCAGCCCAGAAAGCAGGTAGAACAACTTTTGTGGTGTCTTTCAGATGCCTACCGGAGCAATGTAAAAACTACCAGGAGAACTCCTGTCTGGCACCTTCCCCGGTGGAGTTGTGCATGGGGTGTGTTTGGAACATTTTGTCACCGGCCGACTCCAAAATTCAGCGGTTCCCCATCTCAGCCCAGAAAGCAGGTAGAACTACTTTTGTGGTGTCTTTCAGATGCCTACCAGAGCAATGTAAAAACTACCAGGAGAACTCCTGTCTGGCACCTTCCCCGGTGGAGTTGTGCATGGGGTGTGTTTGGAACATTTTGTCACCGGCCGAGTCCAAAATTCAGAGGTTCCCCATCTCAGCCCAGAAAGCAGGTAGAACAACTTTTGTGGTGCCTTTCAGCTGCCTACCAAGGTAGTGTAAAAACTATTAAGAGAACTCCTGTCTGGCACCTTCCCCGGTGGAGTTGTGCATGGGGTGTGTTCGGAACATTTTGTCACCGGCCGAGTCCAAAAATTCAGCGGTTCCCCATCTCAGCCCAGAAAGCAGGTAGAACAACTTTTGTGGTGTCTTTCAGCTGCCTACCAAGGTAGTGTAAAAACTATTAAGAGAACTCTTGCCTGGCACCTTCCCCGGTGGAGTTGTGCATGGGGTGTGTTTGGAACATTTTGTCACCGGCCGAGTCCAAAATTCAGCGGTTCCCCATCTCAGCCCAGAAAGCAGGTAGAACAACTTTTGTGGTGTCCTTTTGATGCCTGCAGGAGCAATGTAAAAACTACCAACAGAACTCGTCCCTGGCACCTTCGCTAGTGGAGTTGTGCATGGGGTGTATTTATTAAAATTTTGTCACCAGCCGAGTCCAAAATTCAGCTGTTCCCCATCTCAGCCCAGAAAGCAGGTAGAACAACTTTTGTGGTGCCTTTCAGCTGCCTACCAAGGTAGTGTAAAAACTATCAAGAGAACACTTGTCTGGCACCTTCCCTAGTGGAGTTGTGCATGGGGTGTGTTTGGAACATTTTGTCACCAGCCGAGTCCAAAATTCAGCGGTTCCCCATCTCAGCCCAGAAAGCAGGTAGAACAACTTTTGTGGTTTCTTTCAGATGCCTACCAGAGCAATGTAAAAACTACCAGGAGAACTCCTGTCTGGCACCTTCCCCGGTGGAGTTGTGCATGGGGTGTGTTTGGAACATTTTGTCACCAGCCGACTCCAAAATTCAGCGGTTTCCCATCTCAGCTCAGAAAGCAGGTAGAACAACTTTTGTGGTGCCTTTCAAATGCCTACCAAGGTAGTGTAAAAACTACCAAGAGAACTCCTGCCTGGCACCTTCCCCGGTGGAGTTGTGCATGGGGTGTGTTTGGAACATTTTGTCACCGGCCGAGTCCAAAATTCAGCGGTTCCCCATCTCAGCCCAGAAAGCAGGAAGAACAACTTTTGTGGTGTCCTTTTGATGCCTACAGGAGCAATGTAAAAACTACCAGGAGAACTCCTGCCTGGCACCTTCCCTAGTGGAGTTGTGCATGTGGTGTGTTTGGAACATTTTGTCACCGGCCAACTCCAAAATTCAGCGGTTCCCCATCTCAGCCCAGAAAGCAGGTAGAACAACTTTTGTGGTGTCTTTCAGATGCCTACCGGAGCAATGTAAAAACTACCAGGAGAACTCCTGTCTGGCACCTTCCCCGGTGGAGTTGTGCATGGGGTGTGTTTGGAACATTTTGTCACCAGACGAGTCCAAAATTCAGCTGTTCCCCATCTCAGCCCAGAAAGCAGGTAGAACAACTTTTGTGGTGTCTTTCAGATGCCTACCAAGGTAGTGTAAAAACTACCAGGAGAACTCCTGTCTGGCACCTTCCCCGGTGGAGTTGTGCATGGGGTGTGTTTGGAACATTTTGTCACCAGCCGACTCCAAAATTCAGCGGTTCCCCATCTCAGCCCAGAAAGCAGGTAGAACAACTTTTGTGGTGCCTTTCAGCTGCCTACCAAGGTAGTGTAAAAACTATCAAGAGAACTCTTGTCTGGCACCTTCCCCGGTGGAGTTGTGCATGCGGTGTGTTTGGAACATTTTGTCACCAGCCGAGTCCAAAATTCAGCGGTTCCCCATCTCAGCCCAGAAAGCAGGTAGAACAACTTTTGTGGTGTCTTTCAGATGCCTACCAGAGCAATGTAAAAACTACCAACAGAACTCGTCCCTGGCACCTTCGCTAGTGGAGTTGTGCATGGGGTGTATTTATTAAAATTTTGTCACCAGCCGAGTCCAAAATTCAGCGGTTCCCCATCTCAGCTCAGAAAGCAGGTAGAACAACTTTTGTGGTGCCTTTCAAATGCCTACCAAGGTAGTGTAAAAACTACCAAGAGAACTCCTGCCTGGCACCTTCCCCGGTGGAGTTGTGCATGGGGTGTCTTTGGAACATTTTGTCACCGGCCGAGTCCAAAATTCAGCGGTTCCCCATCTCAGCCCAGAAAGCAGGTAGAACAACTTTTGTGGTGTCCTTTTGATGCCTACAGGAGCAATGTAAAAACTACCAGGAGAACTCCTGTCTGGCACCTTCCCCGGTGGAGTTGTGCATGGGGTGTGTTTGGAACATTTTGTCACCGGCCGAGTCCAAAATTCAGCGGTTCCCCATCTCAGCCCAGAAAGCAGGTAGAACAACTTTTGTGGTGTCTTTCAGATGCCTACCGGAGCAATGTAAAAACTACCAGGAGAACTCCTGTCTGGCACCTTCCCCGGTGGAGTTGTGCATGGGGTGTGTTTGGAACATTTTGTCACCGGCCGACTCCAAAATTCAGCTGTTCCCCATCTCAGCCCAGAAAGCAGGTAGAACAACTTTTGTGGTGTCTTTCAGATGCCTACCAAGGTAGTGTAAAAACTACCAGGAGAACTCCTGTCTGGCACCTTCCCCAGTGGAGTTGTGCATGGGGTGTGTTTGGAACACTTTTTCACCAGCCGACTCCAAAATTCAGCGGTTCCCCATCTCAGCCCAGAAAGCAGGTAGAACAACTTTTGTGGTGCCTTTCAAATGCCTACCAAGGTAGTGTAAAAACTACCAGGAGAACTCCTGTCTGGCACCTTCCCCGGTGGAGTTGTGCATGGGGTGTGTTTGGAACATTTTGTCACCGGCCGAGTCCAAAATTCAGCGGTTCCCCATCTCAGCCCAGAAAGCAGGAAGAACAACTTTTGTGGTGTCCTTTTGATGCCTACAGGAGCAATGTAAAAACTACCAGGAGAACTCCTGTCTGGCACCTTCGCTAGTGGAGTTGTGCATGGGGTGTGTTTGGAACATTTTGTCACCGGCCGAGTCCAAAATTCAGCGGTTCCCCATCTCAGCCCAGAAAGCAGGTAGAACAACTTTTGTGGTGTCTTTCAGATGCCTACCGGAGCAATGTAAAAACTACCAGGAGAACTCCTGTCTGGCACCTTCCCCGGTGGAGTTGTGCATGGGGTGTGTTTGGAACATTTTGTCACCGGCCGAGTCCAAAATTCAGCGGTTCCCCATCTCAGCCCAGAAAGCAGGTAGAACAACTTTTGTGGTGTCTTTCAGATGCCTACCGGAGCGATGTAAAAACTACCAGGAGAACTCCTGTCTGGCACCTTCCCCGGTGGAGTTGTGCAGGGGGTGTGTTTGGAATATATTGTCACCAGCCGAGTCCAAAATTCAGCGGTTCCCCATCTCAGCCCAGAAAGCAGGTAGAACAACTTTTGTGGTGTCCTTTTGATGCCTACCGGAGCAATGTAAAAACTACCAACAGAACTCGTCCCTGGCACCTTCGCTAGTGGAGTTGTGCATGGGGTGTATTTATTAAAATTTTGTCACCAGCCGAGTCCAAAATTCAGCGGTTCCCCATCTCAGCCCAGAAAGCAGGTAGAACAACTTTTGTGGTGCCTTTCAGCTGCCTACCAAGGTAGTGTAAAAACTATCAAGAGAACTCTTGTCTGGCACCTTCCCCGGTGGAGTTGTGCATGGGGTGTGTTTGGAACATTTTGTCACCGGCCGAGTCCAAAATTCAGCGGTTCCCCATCTCAGCCCAGAAAGCAGGTAGAACAACTTTTGTGGTGTCTTTCAGATGCCTACCAAGGTAGTGTAACAACTACTAAGAGAACTCCTGTCTGGCACCTTCCCCGGTGGAGTTGTGCAGGGGGTGTGTTTGGAACATTTTTTCACCAGCCGACTACAAAATTCAGCGGTTCCCCATCTCAGCCCAGAAAGCAGGTAGAACAACTTTTGTGGTGTCTTTCAGATGCCTACCAAGGTAGTGTAAAAACTACTAAGAGAACTCCTGTCTGGCACCTTCCCCGGTGGAGTTGTGCAGGGGGTGTGTTTGGAACATTTTTTCACCAGCCGACTCCAAAATTCAGCGGTTCCCCATCTCAGCCCAGAAAGCAGGTAGAACAACTTTTGTGGTGTCTTTCAGATGCCTACCGGAGCAATGTAAAAACTACCAGGAGAACTCCTGTCTGGCACCTTCCCCGGTGGAGTTGTGCATGGGGTGTGTTTGGAACATTTTGTCACCAGCCGAGTCCAAAATTCAGCGGTTCCCCATCTCAGCCCAGAAAGCAGGTAGAACAACTTTTGTGGTGTCTTTCAGATGCCTACCGGAGCAATGTAAAAACTACCAACAGAACTCCTGTCTGGCACCTTCCCCGGTGGAGTTGTGCATGGGGTGTGTTTGGAACATTTTTTCACCGGCCGAGTCCAAAATTCAGCAGTTCCCCATCTCAGCCCAGAAAGCAGGAAGAACAACTTTTGTGGTGTCCTTTTGATGCCTACAGGAGCAATGTAAAAACTACCAACAGAACTCGTCCCTGGCACCTTCGCTAGTGGAGTTGTGCATGGGGTGTGTTTGGAACATTTTGTCACCAGCCGAGTCCAAAATTCAGCGGTTCCCCATCTCAGCCCAGAAAGCAGGTAGAACAACTTTTGTGGTGTCTTTCAGATGCCTACCGGAGCAATGTAAAAACTACCAGGAGAACTCCTGTCTGGCACCTTCCCCGGTGGAGTTGTGCATGGGGTGTGTTTGGAACATATTGTCACCAGCCGAGTCCAAAATTCAGCGGTTCCCCATCTCAGCCCAGAAAGCAGGTAGAACAACTTTTGTGGTGTCCTTTTGATGCCTACCGGAGCAATGTAAAAACTACCAACAGAACTCGTCCCTGGCACCTTCGCTAGTGGAGTTGTGCATGGGGTGTATTTATTAAAATTTTGTCACCAGCCGAGTCCAAAATTCAGCGGTTCCCCATCTCAGCCCAGAAAGCAGGTAGAACAACTTTTGTGGTGCCTTTCAGCTGCCTACCAAGGTAGTGTAAAAACTATCAAGAGAACTCTTGTCTGGCACCTTCCCCGGTGGAGTTGTGCATGGGGTGTGTTTGGAACATTTTGTCACCGACCGACTCCAAAATTCAGCGGTTCCCCATCTCAGCCCAGAAAGCAGGTAGAACTACTTTTGTGGTGTCTTTCAGATGCCTACCAGAGCAATGTAAAAACTACCAGGAGAACTCCTGTCTGTCACCTTCCCCGGTGGAGTTGTGCATGGGGTGTGTTTGGAACATTTTGTCACCGGCCGAGTCCAAAATTCAGCGGTTCCCCATCTCAGCCCAGAAAGCAGGTAGAACAACTTTTGTGGTGTCCTTTTGATGCCTACAGGAGCAATGTAAAAACTACCAACAGAACTCGTCCCTGGCACCTTCGTTAGTGGAGTTGTGCAGGGGGTGTATTTATTAAAATTTTGTCACCAGCCGAGTCCAAAATTCAGCTGTTCCCCATCTCAGCCCAGAAAGCAGGTAGAACAACTTTTGTGGTGCCTTTCAGCTGCCTACCAAGGTAGTGTAAAAACTATCAAGAGAACTCCTGCCTGGCACCTTCCCCGGTGGAGTTGTGCATGGGGTGTCTTTGGAACATTTTGTCACCGGCCGAGTCCAAAATTCAGCGGTTCCCCATCTCAGCCCAGAAAGCAGGTAGAACAACTTTTGTGGTGTCCTTTTGATGCCTACAGGAGCAATGTAAAAACTACCAGGAGAACTCCTGTCTGGCACCTTCCCCGGTGGAGTTGTGCATGGGGTGTCTTTGGAACATTTTGTCACCGGCCGAGTCCAAAATTCAGCGGTTCCCCATCTCAGCCCAGAAAGCAGGTAGAACAACTTTTGTGGTGTCTTTCAGATGCCTACCGGAGCAATGTAAAAACTACCAGGAGAACTCCTGTCTGGCACCTTCCCCGGTGGAGTTGTGCATGGGGTGTGTTTGGAACATTTTGTCACCGGCCGACTCCAAAATTCAGCTGTTCCCCATCTCAGCCCAGAAAGCAGGTAGAACAACTTTTGTGGTGCCTTTCAGATGCCTACCAAGGTAGTGTAAAAACTACCAGGAGAACTCCTGTCTGGCACCTTCCCCAGTGGAGTTGTGCATGGGGTGTGTTTGGAACACTTTTTCACCAGCCGACTCCAAAATTCAGCGGTTCCCCATCTCAGCCCAGAAAGCAGGTAGAACAACTTTTGTGGTGCCTTTCAAATGCCTACCAAGGTAGTGTAAAAACTACCAGGAGAACTCCTGTCTGGCACCTTCCCCGGTGGAGTTGTGCATGGGGTGTGTTTGGAACATTTTGTCACCAGCCGAGTCCAAAATTCAGCTGTTCCCCATCTCAGCCCAGAAAGCAGGAAGAACAACTTTTGTGGTGTCCTTTTGATGCCTACAGGAGCAATGTAAAAACTACCAACAGAACTCGTCCCTGGCACCTTCGCTAGTGGAGTTGTGCATGGGGTGTGTTTGGAACATTTTGTCACCGGCCGAGTCCAAAATTCAGCGGTTCCCCATCTCAGCCCAGAAAGCAGGTAGAACAACTTTTGTGGTGTCTTTCAGATGCCTACCGGAGCAATGTAAAAACTACCAGGAGAACTCCTGTCTGGCACCTTCCCCGGTGGAGTTGTGCATGGGGTGTGTTTGGAACATTTTGTCACCGGCCAACTCCAAAATTCAGCGGTTCCCCATCTCAGCCCAGAAAGCAGGTAGAACAACTTTTGTGGTGTCTTTCAGATGCCTACCGGAGCGATGTAAAAACTACCAGGAGAACTCCTGTCTGGCACCTTCCCCGGTGGAGTTGTGCAGGGGGTGTGTTTGGAATATATTGTCACCAGCCGAGTCCAAAATTCAGCGGTTCCCCATCTCAGCCCAGAAAGCAGGTAGAACAACTTTTGTGGTGTCCTTTTGATGCCTACCGGAGCAATGTAAAAACTACCAACAGAACTCGTCCCTGGCACCTTCGCTAGTGGAGTTGTGCATGGGGTGTATTTATTAAAATTTTGTCACCAGCCGAGTCCAAAATTCAGCGGTTCCCCATCTCAGCCCAGAAAGCAGGTAGAACAACTTTTGTGGTGCCTTTCAGCTGCCTACCAAGGTAGTGTAAAAACTATCAAGAGAACTCTTGTCTGGCACCTTCCCCGGTGGAGTTGTGCATGGGGTGTGTTTGGAACATTTTGTCACCGGCCGACTCCAAAATTCAGCGGTTCCCCATCTCAGCCCAGAAAGCAGGTAGAACAACTTTTGTGGTGTCTTTCAGATGCCTACCAAGGTAGTGTAACAACTACTAAGAGAACTCCTGTCTGGCACCTTCCCCGGTGGAGTTGTGCAGGGGGTGTGTTTGGAACATTTTTTCACCAGCCGACTCCAAAATTCAGCGGTTCCCCATCTCAGCCCAGAAAGCAGGTAGAACAACTTTTGTGGTGTCTTTCAGATGCCTACCAAGGTAGTGTAAAAACTACTAAGAGAACTCCTGTCTGGCACCTTCCCCGGTGGAGTTGTGCAGGGGGTGTGTTTGGAACATTTTTTCACCAGCCGACTCCAAAATTCAGCGGTTCCCCATCTCAGCCCAGAAAGCAGGTAGAACAACTTTTGTGGTGTCTTTCAGATGCCTACCGGAGCAATGTAAAAACTACCAGGAGAACTCCTGTCTGGCACCTTCCCCGGTGGAGTTGTGCATGGGGTGTGTTTGGAACATTTTGTCACCAGCCGAGTCCAAAATTCAGCGGTTCCCCATCTCAGCCCAGAAAGCAGGTAGAACAACTTTTGTGGTGTCTTTCAGATGCCTACCGGAGCAATGTAAAAACTACCAGGAGAACTCCTGTCTGGCACCTTCCCCGGTGGAGTTGTGCATGGGGTGTGTTTGGAACATTTTTTCACCGGCCGAGTCCAAAATTCAGCAGTTCCCCATCTCAGCCCAGAAAGCAGGAAGAACAACTTTTGTGGTGTCCTTTTGATGCCTACAGGAGCAATGTAAAAACTACCAACAGAACTCGTCCCTGGCACCTTCGCTAGTGGAGTTGTGCATGGGGTGTATTTATTAAAATTTTGTCACCAGCCGAGTCCAAAATTCAGCGGTTCCCCATCTCAGCTCAGAAAGCAGGTAGAACAACTTTTGTGGTGCCTTTCAAATGCCTACCAAGGTAGTGTAAAAACTACCAAGAGAACTCCTGCCTGGCACCTTCCCCGGTGGAGTTGTGCATGGGGTGTCTTTGGAACATTTTGTCACCGGCCGACTCCAAAATTCAGCGGTTCCCCATCTCAGCCCAGAAAGCAGGTAGAACAACTTTTGTGGTGTCTTTCAGATGCCTACCGGAGCAATGTAAAAACTACCAGGAGAACTCCTGTCTGGCACCTTCCCCGGTGGAGTTGTGCATGGGGTGTGTTTGGAACATTTTGTCACCGGCCGACTCCAAAATTCAGCGGTTCCCCATCTCAGCCCAGAAAGCAGGTAGAACAACTTTTCTGGTGTCTTTCAGATGCCTACCGGAGCAATGTAAAAACTACCAGGAGAACTCCTGTCTGGCACCTTCCCCGGTGGAGTTGTACATGGGGTGTGTTTGGAACATTTTGTCACCAGCCGAGTCCAAAATTCAGCGGTTCCCCATCTCAGCCCAGAAAGCAGGTAGAACAACTTTTGTGGTGCCTTTCAGCTGCCTACCAAGGTAGTGTAAAAACTATCAAGAGAACTCTTGTCTGGCACCTTCCCCGGTGGAGTTGTGCATGGGGTGTGTTTGGAACATTTTGTCACCAGCCGAGTCCAAAATTCAGCGGTTCCCCATCTCAGCCCAGAAAGCAGGTAGAACAACTTTTGTGGTGTCTTTCAGATGCCTACCAGAGCAATGTAAAAACTACCAACAGAACTCGTTCCTGGCACCTTCGCTAGTGGAGTTGTGCATGGGGTGTATTTATTAAAATTTTGTCACCAGCCGAGTCCAAAATTCAGCGGTTCCCCATCTCAGCTCAGAAAGCAGGTAGAACAACTTTTGTGGTGCCTTTCAAATGCCTACCAAGGTAGTGTAAAAACTACCAAGAGAACTCCTGCCTGGCACCTTCCCCGGTGGAGTTGTGCATGGGGTGTCTTTGGAACATTTTGTCACCGGCCGACTCCAAAATTCAGCGGTTCCCCATCTCAGCCCAGAAAGCAGGTAGAACAACTTTTGTGGTGTCTTTCAGATGCCTACCGGAGCAATGTAAAAACTACCAGGAGAACTCCTGTCTGGCACCTTCCCCGGTGGAGTTGTGCATGGGGTGTGTTTGGAACATTTTCTCACCGGCCGAGTCCAAAATTCAGCGGTTCCCCATCTCAGCCCAGAAAGCAGGTAGAACAACTTTTCTGGTGTCTTTCAGATGCCTACCGGAGCAATGTAAAAACTACCAGGAGAACTCCTGTCTGGCACCTTCCCCGGTGGAGTTGTGCATGGGGTGTGTTTGGAACATTTTGTCACCAGCCGAGTCCAAAATTCAGCGGTTCCCCATCTCAGCCCAGAAAGCAGGTAGAACAACTTTTGTGGTGCCTTTCAGCTGCCTACCAAGGTAGTGTAAAAACTATCAAGAGAACTCTTGTCTGGCACCTTCCCCGGTGGAGTTGTGCATGCGGTGTGTTTGGAACATTTTGTCACCAGCCGAGTCCAAAATTCAGCGGTTCCCCATCTCAGCCCAGAAAGCAGGTAGAACAACTTTTGTGGTGTCTTTCAGATGCCTACCGGAGCAATGTAAAAACTACCTACAGAACTCGTCCCTGGCACCTTCGCTAGTGGAGTTGTGCATGGGGTGTATTTATTAAAATTTTGTCACCAACCGAGTCCAAAATTCAGCGGTTCCCCATCTCAGCTCAGAAAGCAGGTAGAACAACTTTTGTGGTGTCCTTTTGATGCCTACCGGAGCAATGTAAAAACTACCAACAGAACTCGTCCCTGGCACCTTCGCTAGTGGAGTTGTGCATGGCGTGTATTTATTAAAATTTTGTCACCAGCCGAGTCCAAAATTCAGCTGTTCCCCATCTCAGCCCAGAAAGCAGGTAGAACAACTTTTGTGGTGCCTTTCAGCTGCCTACCAAGGTAGTGTAAAAACTATCAAGAGAACTCTTGTCTGGCACCTTCCCTAGTGGAGTTGTGCATGGGGTGTGTTTGGAACATTTTGTCACCAGCCGAGTCCAAAATTCAGCGGTTCCCCATCTCAACCCAGAAAGCAGGTAGAACAACTTTTGTGGTGTCTTTCAGATGCCTACCGGAGCAATGTAAAAACTACCAGGAGAACTCCTGTCTGGCACCTTCCCCGGTGGAGTTGTGCATGGGGTGTGTTTGGAACATTTTGTCACCGGCCGACTCCAAAATTCAGCGGTTCCCCATCTCAGCTCAGAAAGCAGGTAGAACAACTTTTGTGGTGCCTTTCAAATGCCTACCAAGGTAGTGTAAAAACTACCAAGAGAACTCCTGCCTGGCACCTTCCCCGGTGGAGTTGTGCATGGGGTGTCTTTGGAACATTTTGTCACCGGCCGACTCAAAAATTCAGCGGTTCCCCATCTCAGCCCAGAAAGCAGGAAGAACAACTTTTGTGGTGTCTTTCAGATGCCTACCGGAGCAATGTAAAAACTACCAGGAGAACTCCTGTCTGGCACCTTCCCCGGTGGAGTTGTGCATGGGGTGTGTTTGGAACATTTTTCACCGGCCGACTCCAAAATTCAGCTGTTCCCCATCTCAGCCCAGAAAGCAGGTAGAACAACTTTTGTGGTGTCTTTCAGATGCCTACCAGAGCAATGTAAAAACTACCAGGAGAACTCCTGTCTGGCACCTTCCCCGGTGGAGTTGTGCATGGGGTGTCTTTGGAACATTTTGTCACCGGCCGAGTCCAAAATTCAGCGGTTCCCCATCTCAGCCCAGAAAGCAGGTAGAACAACTTTTGTGGTGCCTTTCAGCTGCCTACCAAGGTAGTATAAAAACTATTAAGAGAACTCCTGTCTGGCACCTTCCCCGGTGGAGTTGTGCATGGGGTGTGTTTGGAACATTTTGTCACCGGCCGAGTCCAAAATTCAGCGGTTCCCCATCTCAGCCCAG
Organism: Falco cherrug; assembly: GCF_023634085.1. Taxonomy (NCBI): domain Eukaryota; kingdom Metazoa; phylum Chordata; class Aves; order Falconiformes; family Falconidae; genus Falco; species Falco cherrug. The sequence continues at coordinate 392,099 of NW_026599488.1, forward strand.
AAAGCAGGTAGAACAACTTTTGTGGTGTCTTTCAGATGCCTACCGGAGCAATGTAAAAACTACCAGGAGAACTCCTGTCTGGCACCTTCCCCGGTGGAGTTGTGCATGGGGTGTGTTTGGAACATTTTGTCACCGGCCGACTCCAAAATTCAGCGGTTCCCCATCTCAGCCCAGAAAGCAGGTAGAACAACTTTTGTGGTGTCTTTCAGGTGCCTACCAAGGTAGTGTAAAAACTACTAAGAGAACTCCTGTCTGGCACCTTCCCCGGTGGAGTTGTGCATGGGGTGTGTTTGGAACATTTTGTCACCGCCCGACTCCAAAATTCAGCGGTTCCCCATCTCAGCCCAGAAAGCAGATAGAACAACTTTTGTGGTGTCCTTTTGATGCCTACCGGAGCAATGTAAAAACTACCAACAGAACTCGTCCCTGGCACCTTCGCTAGTGGAGTTGTGCATGGGGTGTATTTATTAAAATTTTGTCACCAGCCGAGTCCAAAATTCAGCTGTTCCCCATCTCAGCCCAGAAAGCAGGTAGAACAACTTTTGTGGTGCCTTTCAGCTGCCTACCAAGGTAGTATAAAAACTATCAGGAGAACTCTTGTCTGGCACCTTCCCCGGTGGAGTTGTGCATGGGGTGTGTTTGGAACATTTTGTCACCGGCCGACTCCAAAATTCAGCGGTTCCCCATCTCAGCCCAGAAAGCAGGTAGAACAACTTTTGTGGTGTCTTTCAGATGCCTACCGGAGCAATGTAAAAACTACCAGGAGAACTCCTGTCTGGCACCTTCCCCGGTGGAGTTGTGCATGGGGTGTGTTTGGAACATTTTGTCACCGGCCGACTCCAAAATTCAGCGGTTCCCCATCTCAGCCCAGAAAGCAGGTAGAACAACTTTTGTGGTGCCTTTCAAATGCCTACCAAGGTAGTGTAAAAACTACCAAGAGAACTCCTGCCTGGCACCTTCCCCGGTGGAGTTGTGCATGGGGTGTCTTTGGAACATTTTGTCACCGGCCGACTCCAAAATTCAGCGGTTCCCCATCTCAGCCCAGAAAGCAGGAAGAACAACTTTTGTGGTGTCCTTTTGATGCCTACAGGAGCAATGTAAAAACTACCAGGAGAACTCCTGTCTGGCACCTTCCCCGGTGGAGTTGTGCATGGGGTGTGTTTGGAACATTTTGTCACCGGCCGACTCCAAAATTCAGCGGTTCCCCATCTCAGCCCAGAAAGCAGGTAGAACTACTTTTGTGGTGTCTTTCAGATGCCTACCAGAGCAATGTAAAAACTACCAGGAAAACTCCTGTCTGGCACCTTCCCCGGTGGAGTTGTGCATGGGGTGTGTTTGGAACATTTTTTCACCGGCCGAGTCCAAAATTCAGCGGTTCCCCATCTCAGCCCAGAGAGCAGGTAGAACAACTTTTGTGGTGTCTTTCAAATGCCTACCAAGGTAGTGTAAAAACTATTAAGAGAACTCCTGTCTGGCACCTTCCCCGGTGGAGTTGTGCATGGGGTGTGTTTGGAACATTTTGTCACCGGCCGAGTCCAAAATTCAGCGGTTCCCCATCTCAGCCCAGAAAGCAGGTAGAACAACTTTTGTGGTGTCCTTTTGATGCCTACAGGAGCAATGTAAAAACTACCAACAGAACTCGTCCCTGGCACCTTCGTTAGTGGAGTTGTGCATGGGGTGTATTTATTAAAATTTTGTCACCAGCCGAGTCCAAAATTCAGCTGTTCCCCATCTCAGCCCAGAAAGCAGGTAGAACAACTTTTGTGGTGCCTTTCAGCTGCCTACCAAGGTAGTGTAAAAACTATCAAGAGAACTCCTGCATGGCACCTTCCCCGGTGGAGTTGTGCATGGGGTGTCTTTGGAACATTTTGTCACCGGCCGACTCCAAAATTCAGCGGTTCCCCATCTCAGCCCAGAAAGCAGGAAGAACAACTTTTGTGGTGTCCTTTTGATGCCTACAGGAGCAATGTAAAAACTACCAGGAGAACTCCTGTCTGGCACCTTCCCCGGTGGAGTTGTGCATGGGGTGTGTTTGGAACATTTTGTCACCGGCCGAGTCCAAAATTCAGCGGTTCCCCATCTCAGCCCAGAAAGCAGGTAGAACAACTTTTGTGGTGTCTTTCAGATGCCTACCGGAGCAATGTAAAAACTACCAGGAGAACTCCTGTCTGGCACCTTCCCCGGTGGAGTTGTGCAGGGGGTGTGTTTGGAACATTTTGTCACCGGCCGACTCCAAAATTCAGCGGTTCCCCATCTCAGCCCAGAAAGCAGGTAGAACAACTTTTGTGGTGTCTTTCAGATGCCTACCGGAGCAATGTAAAAACTACCAGGAGAACTCCTGTCTGGCACCTTCCCCGGTGGAGTTGTGCATGGGGTGTGTTTGGAACATTTTGTCACCAGCCGACTCCAAAATTCAGCTGTTCCCCATCTCAGCCCAGAAAGCAGGTAGAACAACTTTTTTGGTGCCTTTCAAATGCCTACCAAGGTAGTGTAAAAACTACCAAGAAAACTCCTGCCTGGCACCTCCCCCGGTGGAGTTGTGCATGGGGTGTGTTTGGAACATTTTGTCACCAGCCGAGTCCAAAATTCAGCGGTTCCCCATCTCAGCCCAGAGAGCAGGTAGAACAACTTTTGTGGTGTCCTTTTGATGCCTACCGGAGCAATGTAAAAACTACCAACAGAACTCGTCCCTGGCACCTTCGCTAGTGGAGTTGTGCATGGGGTGTATTTATTAAAATTTTGTCACCAGCCGAGTCCAAAATTCAGCGGTTCCCCATCTCAGCCCAGAAAGCAGGTAGAACAACTTTTGTGGTGCCTTTCAGCTGCCTACCAAGGTAGTGTAAAAACTATCAAGAGAACTCTTGTCTGGCACCTTCCCCGGTGGAGTTGTGCATGGGGTGTGTTTGGAACATTTTGTCACCAGCCGAGTCCAAAATTCAGCAGTTCCCCATCTCAGCCCAGAAAGCAGGTAGAACAACTTTTGTGGTGTCTTTCAGATGCCTACCAAGGTAGTGTAAAAACTACTAAGAGAACTCCTGTCTGGCACCTTCCCCGGTGGAGTTGTGCAGGGGGTGTGTTTGGAACATTTTTTCACCAGCCGACTCCAAAATTCAGCGGTTCCCCATCTCAGCCCAGAAAGCAGGTAGAACAACTTTTGTGGTGTCTTTCAGATGCCTACCGGAGCAATGTAAAAACTACCAGGAGAACTCCTGCCTGGCACCTTCCCCGGTGGAGTTGTGCATGGGGTGTGTTTGGAACATTTTGTCACCAGCCGAGTCCAAAATTCAGCGGTTCCCCATCTCAGCCCAGAAAGCAGGTAGAACAACTTTTGTGGTGTCTTTCAGATGCCTACCGGAGCAATGTAAAAACTACCAGGAGAACTCCTGTCTGGCACCTTCCCCGGTGGAGTTGTGCATGGGGTGTGTTTGGAACATTTTTTCACCGGCCGAGTCCAAAATTCAGCGGTTCCCCATCTCAGCCCAGAAAGCAGGAAGAACAACTTTTGTGGTGTCCTTTTGATGCCTACAGGAGCAATGTAAAAACTACCAGGAGAACTCCTGTCTGGCACATTCCCCGGTGGAGTTGTGCATGGGGTGTGTTTGGAACATTTTGTCACCGGCCGAGTCCAAAATTCAGCGGTTCCCCATCTCAGCCCAGAAAGCAGGTAGAACAACTTTTGTGGTGCCTTTCAAATGCCTACCAAGGTAGTGTAAAAACTACCAAGAGAACTCCTGCCTGGCACCTTCCCCGGTGGAGTTGTGCATGGGGTGTCTTTGGAACATTTTGTCACCGGCCGACTCCAAAATTCAGCGGTTCCCCATCACAGCCCAGAAAGCAGGTAGAACAACTTTTGTGGTGTCTTTCAGATGCCTACCGGAGCAATGTAAAAACTACCAGGAGAACTCCTGTCTGGCACCTTCCCCGGTGGAGTTGTGCATGGGGTGTGTTTGGAACATTTTGTCACCGGCCGACTCCAAAATTCAGCGGTTCCCCATCTCAGCCCAGAAAGCAGGTAGAACAACTTTTGTGGTGCCTTTCAGCTGCCTACCAAGGTAGTGTAAAAACTACTGAGAGAACTCCTGTCTGGCACCTTCCCCGGTGGAGTTGTGCATGGGGTGTGTTTGGAACATTTTGTCACCAGCCGAGTCCAAAATTCAGCGGTTCCCCATCTCAGCCCAGAAAGCAGGTAGAACAACTTTTGTGGTGTCTTTCAGGTGCCTACCAAGGTAGTGTAAAAACTACTAAGAGAACTCTTGTCTGGCACCTTCCCTAGTGGAGTTGTGCATGGGGTGTGTTTGGAACATTTTGTCACCAGCCGAGTCCAAAATTCAGCGGTTCCCCATCTCAGCCCAGAAAGCAGGTAGAACAACTTTTGTGGTGTCTTTCAGATGCCTACCAGAGCAATGTAAAAACTACCAGGAGAACTCCTGTCTGGCACCTTCCCCGGTGGAGTTGTGCATGGGGTGTGTTTGGAACATTTTGTCACCGGCCGACTCCAAAATTCAGCGGTTCCCCATCTCAGCCCAGAAAGCAGGTAGAACAACTTTTGTGGTGCCTTTCAAATGCCTACCAAGGTAGTGTAAAAACTACCAAGAGAACTCCTGCCTGGCACCTTCCCCGGTGGAGTTGTGCATGGGGTGTCTTTGGAACATTTTTTCACCGGCCGACTCCAAAATTCAGCGGTTCCCCATCTCAGCCCAGAAAGCAGGAAGAACAACTTTTGTGGTGTCCTTTTGATGCCTACAGGAGCAATGTAAAAACTACCAGGAGAACTCCTGTCTGGCACCTTCCCCGGTGGAGTTGTGCATGGGGTGTGTTTGGAACATTTTGTCACCGGCCGAGTCCAAAATTCAGCGGTTCCCCATCTCAGCCCAGAAAGCAGGTAGAACTACTTTTGTGGTGTCTTTCAGATGCCTACCAGAGCAATGTAAAAGCTACCAGGAAAACTCCTGTCTGGCACCTTCCCCGGTGGAGTTGTGCATGGGGTGTGTTTGGAACATTTTTTCACCGGCCGAGTCCAAAATTCAGCGGTTCCCCATCTCAGCCCAGAGAGCAGGTAGAACAACTTTTGTGGTGCCTTTCAGCTGCCTACCAAGGTAGTGTAAAAACTATCAAGAGAACTCCTGCATGGCACCTTCCCCGGTGGAGTTGTGCATGGGGTGTGTTTGGAACATTTTGTCACCAGCCGAGTCCAAAATTCAGCGGTTCCCCATCTCAACCCAGAAAGCAGGTAGAACAACTTTTGTGGTGTCTTTCAGATGCCTACCGGAGCAATGTAAAAACTACCAGGAGAACTCCTGTCTGGCACCTTCCCCGGTGGAGTTGTGCATGGGGTGTGTTTGGAACATTTTGTCACCGGCCGACTCCAAAATTCAGCGGTTCCCCATCTCAGCTCAGAAAGCAGGTAGAACAACTTTTGTGGTGCCTTTCAAATGCCTACCAAGGTAGTGTAAAAACTACCAAGAGAACTCCTGCCTGGCACCTTCCCCGGTGGAGTTGTGCATGGGGTGTCTTTGGAACATTTTGTCACCGGCCGACTCAAAAATTCAGCGGTTCCCCATCTCAGCCCAGAAAGCAGGAAGAACAACTTTTGTGGTGTCTTTCAGATGCCTACCGGAGCAATGTAAAAACTACCAGGAGAACTCCTGTCTGGCACCTTCCCCGGTGGAGTTGTGCATGGGGTGTGTTTGGAACATTTTTCACCGGCCGACTCCAAAATTCAGCTGTTCCCCATCTCAGCCCAGAAAGCAGGTAGAACAACTTTTGTGGTGTCTTTCAGATGCCTACCAGAGCAATGTAAAAACTACCAGGAGAACTCCTGTCTGGCACCTTCCCCGGTGGAGTTGTGCATGGGGTGTCTTTGGAACATTTTGTCACCGGCCGAGTCCAAAATTCAGCGGTTCCCCATCTCAGCCCAGAAAGCAGGTAGAACAACTTTTGTGGTGCCTTTCAGCTGCCTACCAAGGTAGTATAAAAACTATTAAGAGAACTCCTGTCTGGCACCTTCCCCGGTGGAGTTGTGCATGGGGTGTGTTTGGAACATTTTGTCACCGGCCGAGTCCAAAATTCAGCGGTTCCCCATCTCAGCCCAGAAAGCAGGTAGAACAACTTTTGTGGTGTCTTTCAGATGCCTACCGGAGCAATGTAAAAACTACCAGGAGAACTCCTGTCTGGCACCTTCCCCGGTGGAGTTGTGCATGGGGTGTGTTTGGAACATTTTGTCACCGGCCGACTCCAAAATTCAGCGGTTCCCCATCTCAGCCCAGAAAGCAGGTAGAACAACTTTTGTGGTGTCTTTCAGGTGCCTACCAAGGTAGTGTAAAAACTACTAAGAGAACTCCTGTCTGGCACCTTCCCCGGTGGAGTTGTGCATGGGGTGTGTTTGGAACATTTTGTCACCGCCCGACTCCAAAATTCAGCGGTTCCCCATCTCAGCCCAGAAAGCAGATAGAACAACTTTTGTGGTGTCCTTTTGATGCCTACCGGAGCAATGTAAAAACTACCAACAGAACTCGTCCCTGGCACCTTCGCTAGTGGAGTTGTGCATGGGGTGTATTTATTAAAATTTTGTCACCAGCCGAGTCCAAAATTCAGCTGTTCCCCATCTCAGCCCAGAAAGCAGGTAGAACAACTTTTGTGGTGCCTTTCAGCTGCCTACCAAGGTAGTATAAAAACTATCAGGAGAACTCTTGTCTGGCACCTTCCCCGGTGGAGTTGTGCATGGGGTGTGTTTGGAACATTTTGTCACCGGCCGACTCCAAAATTCAGCGGTTCCCCATCTCAGCCCAGAAAGCAGGTAGAACAACTTTTGTGGTGTCTTTCAGATGCCTACCGGAGCAATGTAAAAACTACCAGGAGAACTCCTGTCTGGCACCTTCCCCGGTGGAGTTGTGCATGGGGTGTGTTTGGAACATTTTGTCACCGGCCGACTCCAAAATTCAGCGGTTCCCCATCTCAGCCCAGAAAGCAGGTAGAACAACTTTTGTGGTGCCTTTCAAATGCCTACCAAGGTAGTGTAAAAACTACCAAGAGAACTCCTGCCTGGCACCTTCCCCGGTGGAGTTGTGCATGGGGTGTCTTTGGAACATTTTGTCACCGGCCGACTCCAAAATTCAGCGGTTCCCCATCTCAGCCCAGAAAGCAGGAAGAACAACTTTTGTGGTGTCCTTTTGATGCCTACAGGAGCAATGTAAAAACTACCAGGAGAACTCCTGTCTGGCACCTTCCCCGGTGGAGTTGTGCATGGGGTGTGTTTGGAACATTTTGTCACCGGCCGACTCCAAAATTCAGCGGTTCCCCATCTCAGCCCAGAAAGCAGGTAGAACTACTTTTGTGGTGTCTTTCAGATGCCTACCAGAGCAATGTAAAAACTACCAGGAAAACTCCTGTCTGGCACCTTCCCCGGTGGAGTTGTGCATGGGGTGTGTTTGGAACATTTTTTCACCGGCCGAGTCCAAAATTCAGCGGTTCCCCATCTCAGCCCAGAGAGCAGGTAGAACAACTTTTGTGGTGTCTTTCAAATGCCTACCAAGGTAGTGTAAAAACTATTAAGAGAACTCCTGTCTGGCACCTTCCCCGGTGGAGTTGTGCATGGGGTGTGTTTGGAACATTTTGTCACCGGCCGAGTCCAAAATTCAGCGGTTCCCCATCTCAGCCCAGAAAGCAGGTAGAACAACTTTTGTGGTGTCCTTTTGATGCCTACAGGAGCAATGTAAAAACTACCAACAGAACTCGTCCCTGGCACCTTCGTTAGTGGAGTTGTGCATGGGGTGTATTTATTAAAATTTTGTCACCAGCCGAGTCCAAAATTCAGCTGTTCCCCATCTCAGCCCAGAAAGCAGGTAGAACAACTTTTGTGGTGCCTTTCAGCTGCCTACCAAGGTAGTGTAAAAACTATCAAGAGAACTCCTGCATGGCACCTTCCCCGGTGGAGTTGTGCATGGGGTGTCTTTGGAACATTTTGTCACCGGCCGACTCCAAAATTCAGCGGTTCCCCATCTCAGCCCAGAAAGCAGGAAGAACAACTTTTGTGGTGTCCTTTTGATGCCTACAGGAGCAATGTAAAAACTACCAGGAGAACTCCTGTCTGGCACCTTCCCCGGTGGAGTTGTGCATGGGGTGTGTTTGGAACATTTTGTCACCGGCCGAGTCCAAAATTCAGCGGTTCCCCATCTCAGCCCAGAAAGCAGGTAGAACAACTTTTGTGGTGTCTTTCAGATGCCTACCGGAGCAATGTAAAAACTACCAGGAGAACTCCTGTCTGGCACCTTCCCCGGTGGAGTTGTGCAGGGGGTGTGTTTGGAACATTTTGTCACCGGCCGACTCCAAAATTCAGCGGTTCCCCATCTCAGCCCAGAAAGCAGGTAGAACAACTTTTGTGGTGTCTTTCAGATGCCTACCGGAGCAATGTAAAAACTACCAGGAGAACTCCTGTCTGGCACCTTCCCCGGTGGAGTTGTGCATGGGGTGTGTTTGGAACATTTTGTCACCAGCCGACTCCAAAATTCAGCTGTTCCCCATCTCAGCCCAGAAAGCAGGTAGAACAACTTTTTTGGTGCCTTTCAAATGCCTACCAAGGTAGTGTAAAAACTACCAAGAAAACTCCTGCCTGGCACCTCCCCCGGTGGAGTTGTGCATGGGGTGTGTTTGGAACATTTTGTCACCAGCCGAGTCCAAAATTCAGCGGTTCCCCATCTCAGCCCAGAAAGCAGGTAGAACAACTTTTGTGGTGTCCTTTTGATGCCTACCGGAGCAATGTAAAAACTACCAACAGAACTCGTCCCTGGCACCTTCGCTAGTGGAGTTGTGCATGGGGTGTATTTATTAAAATTTTGTCACCAGCCGAGTCCAAAATTCAGCGGTTCCCCATCTCAGCCCAGAAAGCAGGTAGAACAACTTTTGTGGTGCCTTTCAGCTGCCTACCAAGGTAGTGTAAAAACTATCAAGAGAACTCTTGTCTGGCACCTTCCCCGGTGGAGTTGTGCATGGGGTGTGTTTGGAACATTTTGTCACCAGCCGAGTCCAAAATTCAGCAGTTCCCCATCTCAGCCCAGAAAGCAGGTAGAACAACTTTTGTGGTGTCTTTCAGATGCCTACCAAGGTAGTGTAAAAACTACTAAGAGAACTCCTGTCTGGCACCTTCCCCGGTGGAGTTGTGCAGGGGGTGTGTTTGGAACATTTTTTCACCAGCCGACTCCAAAATTCAGCGGTTCCCCATCTCAGCCCAGAAAGCAGGTAGAACAACTTTTGTGGTGTCTTTCAGATGCCTACCGGAGCAATGTAAAAACTACCAGGAGAACTCCTGCCTGGCACCTTCCCCGGTGGAGTTGTGCATGGGGTGTGTTTGGAACATTTTGTCACCAGCCGAGTCCAAAATTCAGCGGTTCCCCATCTCAGCCCAGAAAGCAGGTAGAACAACTTTTGTGGTGTCTTTCAGATGCCTACCAGAGCAATGTAAAAACTACCAGGAGAACTCCTGTCTGGCACCTTCCCCGGTGGAGTTGTGCATGGGGTGTGTTTGGAACATTTTTTCACCGGCCGAGTCCAAAATTCAGCGGTTCCCCATCTCAGCCCAGAAAGCAGGAAGAACAACTTTTGTGGTGTCCTTTTGATGCCTACAGGAGCAATGTAAAAACTACCAGGAGAACTCCTGTCTGGCACATTCCCCGGTGGAGTTGTGCATGGGGTGTGTTTGGAACATTTTGTCACCGGCCGAGTCCAAAATTCAGCGGTTCCCCATCTCAGCCCAGAAAGCAGGTAGAACAACTTTTGTGGTGCCTTTCAAATGCCTACCAAGGTAGTGTAAAAACTACCAAGAGAACTCCTGCCTGGCACCTTCCCCGGTGGAGTTGTGCATGGGGTGTCTTTGGAACATTTTGTCACCGGCCGACTCCAAAATTCAGCGGTTCCCCATCACAGCCCAGAAAGCAGGTAGAACAACTTTTGTGGTGTCTTTCAGATGCCTACCGGAGCAATGTAAAAACTACCAGGAGAACTCCTGTCTGGCACCTTCCCCGGTGGAGTTGTGCATGGGGTGTGTTTGGAACATTTTGTCACCGGCCGACTCCAAAATTCAGCGGTTCCCCATCTCAGCCCAGAAAGCAGGTAGAACAACTTTTGTGGTGCCTTTCAGCTGCCTACCAAGGTAGTGTAAAAACTACTGAGAGAACTCCTGTCTGGCACCTTCCCCGGTGGAGTTGTGCATGGGGTGTGTTTGGAACATTTTGTCACCAGCCGAGTCCAAAATTCAGCGGTTCCCCATCTCAGCCCAGAAAGCAGGTAGAACAACTTTTGTGGTGTCTTTCAGGTGCCTACCAAGGTAGTGTAAAAACTACTAAGAGAACTCTTGTCTGGCACCTTCCCTAGTGGAGTTGTGCATGGGGTGTGTTTGGAACATTTTGTCACCAGCCGAGTCCAAAATTCAGCGGTTCCCCATCTCAGCCCAGAAAGCAGGTAGAACAACTTTTGTGGTGTCTTTCAGATGCCTACCAGAGCAATGTAAAAACTACCAGGAGAACTCCTGTCTGGCACCTTCCCCGGTGGAGTTGTGCATGGGGTGTGTTTGGAACATTTTGTCACCAGCCGAGTCCAAAATTCAGCGGTTCCCCATCTCAGCCCAGAAAGCAGGTAGAACAACTTTTGTGGTGTCTTTCAGATGCCTACCGGAGCAATGTAAAAACTACCAGGAGAACTCCTGTCTGGCACCTTCCCCGGTGGAGTTGTGCATGGGGTGTCTTTGGAACATTTTTTCACCGGCCGAGTCCAAAATTCAGCGGTTCCCCATCTCAGCCCAGAAAGCAGGAAGAACAACTTTTGTGGTGTCCTTTTGATGCCTACAGGAGCAATGTAAAAACTACCAGGAGAACTCCTGTCTGGCACCTTCCCCGGTGGAGTTGTGCATGGGGTGTGTTTGGAACATTTTGTCACCGGCCGAGTCCAAAATTCAGCGGTTCCCCATCTCAGCCCAGAAAGCAGGTAGAACAACTTTTGTGGTGCCTTTCAGCTGCCTACCAAGGTAGTGTAAAAACTACTGAGAGAACTCCTGTCTGGCACCTTCCCCGGTGGAGTTGTGCATGGGGTGTGTTTGGAACATTTTGTCACCAGCCGAGTCCAAAATTCAGCGGTTCCCCATCTCAGCCCAGAAAGCAGGTAGAACAACTTTTGTGGTGTCTTTCAGGTGCCTACCAAGGTAGTGTAAAAACTACTAAGAGAACTCCTGTCTGGCACCTTCCCCGGTGGAGTTGTGCATGGGGTGTGTTTGGAACATTTTGTCACCAGCCGAGTCCAAAATTCAGCGGTTATCCATCTCAGCCCAGAAAGCAGGTAGAACAACTTTTGTGGTGTCTTTCAGATGCCTACCGGAGAAATGTAAAAACTACCAGGAGAACTCCTGTCTGGCACCTTCCCCGGTGGAGTTGTGCATGGGGTGTGTTTGGAACATTTTGTCACCAGCCGAGTCCAAAATTCAGCGGTTCCCCATCTCAGCCCAGAAAGCAGGTAGAACAACTTTTGTGGTGTCCTTTTGATGCCTACCGGAGCAATGTAAAAACTACCAACAGAACTCGTCCCTGGCACCTTCGCTAGTGGAGTTGTGCATGGGGTGTATTTATTAAAATTTTGTCACCAGCCGAGTCCAAAATTCAGCTGTTCCCCATCTCAGCCCAGAAAGCAGGTAGAACAACTTTTGTGGTGCCTTTCAGCTGCCTACCAAGGTAGTGTAAAAACTATCAAGAGAACTCTTGTCTGGCACCTTCCCTAGTGGAGTTGTGCATGGGGTGTGTTTGGAACATTTTGTCACCAGCCGAGTCCAAAATTCAGCGGTTCCCCATCTCAGCCCAGAAAGCAGGTAGAACAACTTTTGTGGTGTCTTTCAGATGCCTACCAGAGCAATGTAAAAACTACCAGGAGAACTCCTGTCTGGCACCTTCCCCGGTGGAGTTGTGCATGGGGTGTGTTTGGAACATTTTGTCACCGGCCGACTCCAAAATTCAGCGGTTCCCCATCTCAGCCCAGAAAGCAGGTAGAACAACTTTTGTGGTGTCTTTCAGATGCCTACCGGAGCAATGTAAAAACTACCAGGAGAACTCCTGTCTGGCACCTTCCCCGGTGGAGTTGTGCATGGGGTGTGTTTGGAACATTTTGTCACCGGCCGACTCCAAAATTCAGCTGTTCCCCATCTCAGCCCAGAAAGCAGGTAGAACAACTTTTGTGGTGCCTTTCAAATGCCTACCAAGGTAGTGTAAAAACTACCAAGAGAACTCCTGCCTGGCACCTTCCCCGGTGGAGTTTTGCATGGGGTGTGTTTGGAACATTTTGTCACCAGCCGAGTCCAAAATTCAGCGGTTCCCCATCTCAGCCCAGAAAGCAGGTAGAACAACTTTTGTGGTGTCCTTTTGATGCCTACCGGAGCAATGTAAAAACTACCAACAGAACTCGTCCCTGGCACCTTCGCTAGTGGAGTTGTGCATGGGGTGTATTTATTAAAATTTTGTCACCAGCCGACTCCAAAATTCAGCGGTTCCCCATCTCAGCCCAGAAAGCAGGTAGAACAACTTCTGTGGTGCCTTTCAGCTGCCTACCAAGGTAGTGTAAAAACTATCAAGAGAACTCTTTTCTGGCACCTTCCCCGGTGGAGTTGTGCATGGGGTGTGTTTGGAACATTTTGTCACCAGCCGAGTCCAAAATTCAGCGGTTCCCCATCTCAGCCCAGAAAGCAGGTAGAACAACTTTTGTGGTGTCTTTCAGATGCCTACCGGAGCAATGTAAAAACTACCAGGAGAACTCCTGTCTGGCACCTTCCCCGGTGGAGTTGTGCATGGGGTGTGTTTGGAACATTTTGTCACCAGCCGAGTTCAAAATTCAGCGGTTCCCCATCTCAGCCCAGAAAGCAGGTAGAACAACTTTTGTGGTGTCTTTCAGATGCCTACCGGAGCAATGTAAAAACTACCAGGAGAACTCCTGTCTGGCACCTTCCCCGGTGGAGTTGTGCATGGGGTGTGTTTGGAACATTTTGTCACCGGCCGAGTCCAAAATTCAGCGGTTCCCCATCTCAGCCCAGAAAGCAGGAAGAACAACTTTTGTGGTGTCCTTTTGATGCCTACAGGAGCAATGTAAAAACTACCAGGAGAACTCCTGTCTGGCACCTTCCCCGGTGGAGTTGTGCATGGGGTGTGTTTGGAACATTTTGTCACCGGCCGAGTCCAAAATTCAGCGGTTCCCCATCTCAGCCCAGAAAGCAGGTAGAACAACTTTTGTGGTGTCTTTCAGATGCCTACCGGAGCAATGTAAAAACTACCAGGAGAACTCCTGTCTGGCACCTTCCCCGGTGGAGTTGTGCATGGGGTGTGTTTGGAACATTTTGTCACCGGCCGACTCCAAAATTCAGCGGTTCCCCATCTCAGCCCAGAAAGCAGGTAGAACAACTTTTCTGGTGTCTTTCAGATGCCTACCGGAGCAATGTAAAAACTACCAGGAGAACTCCTGTCTGGCACCTTCCCCGGTGGAGTTGTGCATGGGGTGTGTTTGGAACATTTTGTCACCAGCCGAGTCCAAAATTCAGCGGTTCCCCATCTCAGCCCAGAAAGCAGGTAGAACAACTTTTGTGGTGTCCTTTTGATGCCTACCGGAGCAATGTAAAAACTACCAACAGAACTCGTCCCTGGCACCTTCGCTAGTGGAGTTGTGCACGGGGTGTATTTATTAAAATTTTGTCACCAGCTGAGTCCAAAATTCAGCGGTTCCCCATCTCAGCCCAGAAAGCAGGTAGAACAACTTTTGTGGTGCCTTTCAGCTGCCTACCAAGGTAGTGTAAAAACTATCAAGAGAACTCTTGTCTGGCACCTTCCCCGGTGGAGTTGTGCATGGGGTGTGTTTGGAACATTTTGTCACCAGCCGAGTCCAAAATTCAGCTGTTCCCCATCTCAGCCCAGAAAGCAGGAAGAACAACTTTTGTGGTGTCTTTCAGATGCCTACCAAGGTAGTGTAAAAACTACCAGGAGAACTCCTGTCTGGCACCTTCCCCGGTGGAGTTGTGCATGGGGTGTCTTTGGAACATTTTGTCACCAGCCGAGTCCAAAATTCAGCTGTTCCCCATCTCAGCCCAGAAAGCAGGAAGAACAACTTTTGTGGTGTCCTTTTGATGCCTACAGGAGCAATGTAAAAACTACCAACAGAACTCGTCCCTGGCACCTTCGCTAGTGGAGTTGTGCATGGGGTGTGTTTGGAACATTTTGTCACCGGCCGAGTCCAAAATTCAGCGGTTCCCCATCTCAGCCCAGAAAGCAGGTAGAACAACTTTTGTGGTGTCTTTCAGATGCCTACCGGAGCAATGTAAAAACTACCAGGAGAACTCCTGTCTGGCACCTTCCCCGGTGGAGTTGTGCATGGGGTGTGTTTGGAACATTTTGTCACCGGCCGACTCCAAAATTCAGCGGTTCCCCATCTCAGCCCAGAAAGCAGGTAGAACAACTTTTGTGGTGCCTTTCAAATGCCTACCAAGGTAGTGTAAAAATTACCAACAGAACTCGTCCCTGGCACCTTCGCTAGTGGAGTTGTGCATGGGGTGTGTTTGGAACATTTTGTCACCGGCCGAGTCCAAAATACAGCGGTTCCCCATCTCAGCCCAGAAAGCAGGAAGAACAACTTTTGTGGTGTCTTTCAGATGCCTACCGGAGCAATGTAAAAACTACCAACATAACTCGTCCCTGGCACCTTCGCTAGTGGAGTTGTGCATGGGGTGTGTTTGGAACATTTTGTCACCGGCCGAGTCCAAAATTCAGCGGTTCCCCATCTCAGCCCAGAAAGCAGGTAGAACAACTTTTGTGGTGTCTTTCAGATGCCTACCGGAGCAATGTAAAAACTACCAGGAGAACTCCTGTCTGGCACCTTCCCCGGTGGAGTTGTGCATGGGGTGTGTTTGGAACATTTTGTCACCGGCCGACTCCAAAATTCAGCGGTTCCCCATCTCAGCCCAGAAAGCAGGTAGAACAACTTTTCTGGTGTCTTTCAGATGCCTACCGGAGCAATGTAAAAACTACCAGGAGAACTCCTGTCTGGCACCTTCCCCGGTGGAGTTGTGCATGGGGTGTGTTTGGAACATTTTGTCACCAGCCGAGTCCAAAATTCAGCGGTTCCCCATCTCAGCCCAGAAAGCAGGTAGAACAACTTTTGTGGTGTCTTTCAGATGCCTACCGGAGCAATGTAAAAACTACCAGGAGAACTCCTGTCTGGCACCTTCCCCGGTGGAGTTGTGCATGGGGTGTGTTTGGAACATTTTGTCACTGGCCGAGTCCAAAATTCAGCGGTTCCCCATCTCAGCCCAGAAAGCAGGAAGAACAACTTTTGTGGTGTCCTTTTGATGCCTACAGGAGCAATGTAAAAACTACCAGGAGAACTCCTGTCTGGCACCTTCCCCGTTGGAGTTGTGCATGGGGTGTGTTTGGAACATTTTGTCACCGGCCGAGTCCAAAATTCAGCGGTTCCCCATCTCAGCCCAGAAAGCAGGTAGAACAACTTTTGTGGTGTCTTTCAGAAGCCTACCGGAGCAATGTAAAAACTACCAGGAGAACTCCTGTCTGGCACCTTCCCCGGTGGAGTTGTGCATGGGGTGTGTTTGGAACATTTTGTCACCGGCCGACTCCAAAATTCAGCGGTTCCCCATCTCAGCCCAGAAAGCAGGAAGAACAACTTTTGTGGTGTCTTTCAGATGCCTACCGGAGCAATGTAAAAACTACCAGGAGAACTCCTGTCTGGCACCTTCCCCGGTGGAGTTGTGCATGGGGTGTGTTTGGAACATTTTGTTACCAGCCGAGTCCAAAATTCAGCGGTTCCCCATCTCAGCCCAGAAAGCAGGTAGAACAACTTTTGTGGTGTCCTTTTGATGCCTACCGGAGCAATGTAAAAACTACCAACAGAACTCGTCCCTGGCACCTTCGCTAGTGGAGTTGTGCATGGGGTGTATTTATTAAAATTTTGTCACCAGCCGAGTCCAAAATTCAGCTGTTCCCCATCTCAGCCCAGAAAGCAGGTAGAACAACTTTTGTGGTGCCTTTCAGCTGCCTACCAAGGTAGTGTAAAAAACTATCAAGAGAACTCTTGTCTGGCACCTTCCCTGGTGGAGTTGTGCATGGGGTGTGTTTGGAACATTTTGTCACCGGCCGAGTCCAAAATTCAGCGGTTCCCCATCTCAGCCCAGAAAGCAGGTAGAACAACTTTTGTGGTGTCTTTCAGATGCCTACCAAGGTAGTGTAAAAACTACTAAGAGAACTCCTGTCTGGCACCTTCCCCGGTGGAGTTGTGCATGGGGTGTGTTTGGAACATTTTTTCACCAGCCGACTCCAAAATTCAGCGGTTCCCCATCTCAGCCCAGAAAGCAGGTAGAACAACTTTTGTGGTGTCTTTCAGATGCCTACCGGAGCAATGTAAAAACTACCAGGAGAACTCCTGTCTGGCACCTTCCCCGGTGGAGTTGTGCATGGGGTGTCTTTGGAACATTTTGTCACCAGCCGACTCCAAAATTCAGCATTTCCCCATCTCAGCCCAGAAAGCAGATAGAACAACTTTTGTGGTGTCTTTTAGATGCCTAACAAGGTAGTGTAAAAACTATCAAGAGAACTCCTGTCTGGCACCTTCCCCGGTGGAGTTGTGCATGGGGTGTGTTTGGAACATTTTTTCACCGGCCGAGTCCAAAATTCAGCGGTTCCCCATCTCAGCCCAGAAAGCAGGTAGAACAACTTTTGTGGTGTCTTTCAGATGCCTACCGGAGCAATGTAAAAACTACCAGGAGAACTCCTGTCTGGCACCTTCCCCGGTGGAGTTGTGCATGGGGTGTGTTTGGAACATTTTATCACCGGCCGACTCCAAAATTCAGCGGTTCCCCATCTCAGCCCAGAAAGCAGGTAGAACAACTTTTGTGGTGCCTTTCAGCTGCCTACCAAGGTAGTGTAAAAACTACTAAGAGAACTCCTGTCTGGCACCTTCCCCGGTGGAGTTGTGCATGGGGTGTGTTTGGAACATTTTGTCACTGGCCGACTCCAAAATTCAGCGGTTCCCCATCTCAGCCCAGAAAGCAGGTAGAACAACTTTTGTGGTGTCTTTCAGATGCCTACCGGAGCAATGTAAAATCTACCAGGAGAACTCCTGTCTGGCACATTCCCCGGTGGAGTTGTGCATGGGGTGTGTTTGGAACATTTTGTCACCAGCCGAGTCCAAAATACAGCGGTTCCCCATCTCAGCCCAGAAAGCAGGTAGAACAACTTTTCTGGTGTCTTTCAGATGCCTACCGGAGCAATGTAAAAACTACCAGGAGAACTCCTGTCTGGCACCTTCCCCGGTGGAGTTGTGCATGGGGTGTGTTTGGAACATTTTGTCACCAGCCGAGTCCAAAATTCAGCGGTTCCCCATCTCAGCCCAGAAAGCAGGTAGAACAACTTTTGTGGTGTCTTTCAGATGCCTACCGGAGCAATGTAAAAACTACCAGGAGAACTCCTGTCTGGCACCTTCCCCGGTGGAGTTGTGCATGGGGTGTGTTTGGAACATTTTGTCACCGGCCGACTCCAAAATTCAGCGGTTCCCCATCTCAGCCCAGAAAGCAGGAAGAACAACTTTTGTGGTGTCCTTTTGATGCCTACAGGAGCAATGTAAAAACTACCAGGAGAACTCCTGTCTGGCACATTCCCCGGTGGAGTTGTGCATGGGGTGTGTTTGGAACATTTTGTCACCGGCCGAGTCCAAAATTCAGCGGTTCCCCATCTCAGCCCAGAAAGCAGGTAGAACAACTTTTGTGGTGTCTTTCAGATGCCTACTGGAGCAATGTAAAAACTACCAGGAGAACTCCTGTCTGGCACCTTCCCCGGTGGAGTTGTGCATGGGGTGTGTTTGGAACATTTTGTCACCGGCCGACTCCAAAATTCAGCGGTTCCCCATCTCAGCCCAGAAAGCAGGTAGAACAACTTTTGTGGTGTCTTTCAGATGCCTACCGGAGCAATGTAAAAACTACCAGGAGAACTCCTGCCTGGCACCTTCCCCGGTGGAGTTGTGCATGGGGTGTGTTTGGAACATTTTGTCACCGGCCGAGTCCAAAATTCAGCGGTTCCCCATCTCAGCCCAGAAAGCAGGTAGAACAACTTTTGTGGTGCCTTTCAGCTGCCTACCAACGTAGTGTAAAAACTACTAAGAGAACTCCTGTCTGGCACCTTCCCCGGTGGAGTTGTGCAGGGGGTGTGTTTGGAACATTTTGTCACCGGCCGACTCCAAAATTCAGCGGTTCCCCATCTCAGCCCAGAAAGCAGGTAGAACAACTTTTGTGGTGCCTTTCAAATGCCTACCAAGGTAGTGTAAAAACTACCAGGAGAACTCCTGCCTGGCACCTTCCCCGGTGGAGTTGTGCATGGGGTGTGTTTGGAACATTTTTTCACCGGCCGAGTCCAAAATTCAGCGGTTCCCCATCTCAGCCCAGAAAGCAGGTAGAACAACTTTTGTGGTGTCTTTCAGATGCCTACCGGAGCAATGTAAAAACTACCAGGAGAACTCCTGTCTGGCACCTTCCCCGGTGGAGTTGTGCATGGGGTGTGTTTGGAACATTTTATCACCGGCCGACTCCAAAATTCAGCGGTTCCCCATCTCAGCCCAGAAAGCAGGTAGAACAACTTTTGTGGTGCCTTTCAGCTGCCTACCAAGGTAGTGTAAAAACTACTAAGAGAACTCCTGTCTGGCACCTTCCCCGGTGGAGTTGTGCATGGGGTGTGTTTGGAACATTTTGTCACTGGCCGACTCCAAAATTCAGCGGTTCCCCATCTCAGCCCAGAAAGCAGGTAGAACAACTTTTGTGGTGCCTTTCAGCTGCCTACCAAGGTAGTGTAAAAACTACTAAGAGAACTCCTGTCTGGCACCTTCCCCGGTGGAGTTGTTCATGGGGTGTGTTTGGAACATTTTGTCACCAGCCGAGTCCAAAATACAGCGGTTCCCCATCTCAGCCCAGAAAGCAGGTAGAACAACTTTTGTGGTGTCTTTCAGATGCCTACCGGAGCAATGTAAAAACTACCAGGAGAACTCCTGTCTGGCACCTTCCCCGGTGGAGTTGTGCATGGGGTGTGTTTGGAACATTTTGTCACCAGCCGAGTCCAAAATTCAGCGGTTCCCCATCTCAGCCCAGAAAGCAGGTAGAACAACTTTTGTGGTGTCTTTCAGATGCCTATCAAGGTAGTGTAAAAACTACCAGGAGAACTCCTGTCTGGCACCTTCCCCGGTGGAGTTGTGCATGGGGTGTGTTTGGAACATTTTGTCACCGGCCGACTCCAAAATTCAGCGGTTCCCCATCTCAGCCCAGAAAGCAGGAAGAACAACTTTTGTGGTGTCCTTTTGATGCCTACAGGAGCAATGTAAAAACTACCAGGAGAACTCCTGTCTGGCACATTCCCCGGTGGAGTTGTGCATGGGGTGTGTTTGGAACATTTTGTCACCGGCCGAGTCCAAAATTCAGCGGTTCCCCATCTCAGCCCAGAAAGCAGGTAGAACAACTTTTGTGGTGTCTTTCAGATGCCTACTGGAGCAATGTAAAAACTACCAGGAGAACTCCTGTCTGGCACCTTCCCCGGTGGAGTTGTGCATGGGGTGTGTTTGGAACATTTTGTCACCGGCCGAGTCCAAAATTCAGCGGTTCCCCATCTCAGCCCAGAAAGCAGGTAGAACAACTTTTGTGGTGCCTTTCAGCTGCCTACCAAGGTAGTGTAAAAACTACTAAGAGAACTCCTGTCTGGCACCTTCCCCGGTGGAGTTGTGCATGGGGTGTGTTTGGAACATTTTGTCACTGGCCGACTCCAAAATTCAGCGGTTCCCCATCTCAGCCCAGAAAGCAGGTAGAACAACTTTTGTGGTGCCTTTCAGCTGCCTACCAAGGTAGTGTAAAAACTACTAAGAGAACTCCTGTCTGGCACCTTCCCCGGTGGAGTTGTTCATGGGGTGTGTTTGGAACATTTTGTCACCAGCCGAGTCCAAAATACAGCGGTTCCCCATCTCAGCCCAGAAAGCAGGTAGAACAACTTTTGTGGTGTCTTTCAGATGCCTACCGGAGCAATGTAAAAACTACCAGGAGAACTCCTGTCTGGCACCTTCCCCGGTGGAGTTGTGCATGGGGTGTGTTTGGAACATTTTGTCACCAGCCAACTCCAAAATTCAGCGGTTCCCCATCTCAGCCCAGAAAGCAGGTAGAACAACTTTTGTGGTGTCTTTCAGATGCCTATCAAGGTAGTGTAAAAACTACCAGGAGAACTCCTGTCTGGCACCTTCCCCGGTGGAGTTGTGCATGGGGTGTGTTTGGAACATTTTGTCACCGGCCGACTCCAAAATTCAGCGGTTCCCCATCTCAGCCCAGAAAGCAGGAAGAACAACTTTTGTGGTGTCCTTTTGATGCCTACAGGAGCAATGTAAAAACTACCAGGAGAACTCCTGTCTGGCACATTCCCCGGTGGAGTTGTGCATGGGGTGTGTTTGGAACATTTTGTCACCGGCCGAGTCCAAAATTCAGCGGTTCCCCATCTCAGCCCAGAAAGCAGGTAGAACAACTTTTGTGGTGTCTTTCAGATGCCTACTGGAGCAATGTAAAAACTACCAGGAGAACTCCTGTCTGGCACCTTCCCCGGTGGAGTTGTGCATGGGGTGTGTTTGGAACATTTTGTCACCGGCCGAGTCCAAAATTCAGCGGTTCCCCATCTCAGCCCAGAAAGCAGGTAGAACAACTTTTGTGGTGCCTTTCAGCTGCCTACCAAGGTAGTGTAAAAACTACTAAGAGAACTCCTGTCTGGCACCTTCCCCGGTGGAGTTGTGCATGGGGTGTGTTTGGAACATTTTGTCACTGGCCGACTCCAAAATTCAGCGGTTCCCCATCTCAGCCCAGAAAGCAGGTAGAACAACTTTTGTGGTGCCTTTCAGCTGCCTACCAAGGTAGTGTAAAAACTACTAAGAGAACTCCTGTCTGGCACCTTCCCCGGTGGAGTTGTTCATGGGGTGTGTTTGGAACATTTTGTCACCAGCCGAGTCCAAAATACAGCGGTTCCCCATCTCAGCCCAGAAAGCAGGTAGAACAACTTTTGTGGTGTCTTTCAGATGCCTACCGGAGCAATGTAAAAACTACCAGGAGAACTCCTGTCTGGCACCTTCCCCGGTGGAGTTGTGCATGGGGTGTGTTTGGAACATTTTGTCACCAGCCGAGTCCAAAATTCAGCGGTTCCCCATCTCAGCCCAGAAAGCAGGTAGAACAACTTTTGTGGTGTCTTTCAGATGCCTACCAAGGTAGTGTAAAAACTACCAGGAGAACTCCTGTCTGGCACCTTCCCCGGTGGAGTTGTGCATGGGGTGTGTTTGGAACATTTTGTCACCGGCCGACTCCAAAATTCAGCGGTTCCCCATCTCAGCCCAGAAAGCAGGAAGAACAACTTTTGTGGTGTCCTTTTGATGCCTACAGGAGCAATGTAAAAACTACCAGGAGAACTCCTGTCTGGCACATTCCCCGGTGGAGTTGTGCATGGGGTGTGTTTGGAACATTTTGTCACTGGCCGAGTCCAAAATTCAGCGGTTCCCCATCTCAGCCCAGAAAGCAGGTAGAACAACTTTTGTGGTGTCTTTCAGATGCCTACTGGAGCAATGTAAAAACTACCAGGAGAACTCCTGTCTGGCACCTTCCCCGGTGGAGTTGTGCATGGGGTGTGTTTGGAACATTTTGTCACCGGCCGACTCCAAAATTCAGCGGTTCCCCATCTCAGCCCAGAAAGCAGGTAGAACAACTTTTCTGGTGTCTTTCAGATGCCTACCGGAGCAATGTAAAAACTACCAGGAGAACTCCTGTCTGGCACCTTCCCCGGTGGAGTTGTGCATGGGGTGTGTTTGGAACATTTTGTCACCAGCCGAGTCCAAAATTCAGCGGTTCCCCATCTCAGCCCAGAAAGCAGGTAGAACAACTTTTGTGGTGTCCCTTTTGATGCCTACCGGAGCAATGTAAAAACTACCAGCAGAACTCGTCCCTGGCACCTTCGCTAGTGGAGTTGTGCACGGGGTGTATTTATTAAAATTTTGTCACCAGCCGAGTCCAAAATTCAGCGGTTCCCATCTCAGCCCAGAAAGCAGGTAGAACAACTTTTGTGGTGCCTTTCAGCTGCCTACCAAGGTAGTGTAAAAACTATCAAGAGAACTCTTGTCTGGCACCTTCCCCGGTGGAGTTGTGCATGGGGTGTGTTTGGAACATTTTGTCACCAGCCGAGTCCAAAATTCAGCGGTTCCCCATCTCAGCCCAGAAAGCAGGTAGAACAACTTTTGTGGTGTCTTTCAGATGCCTACCAAGGTAGTGTAAAAACTACCAGGAGAACTCCTGTCTGGCACCTTCCCCGGTGGAGTTGTGCATGGGGTGTGTTTGGGAACATTTTTCACCAGCCGACTCCAAAATTCAGCGGTTCCCCATCTCAGCCCAGAAAGCAGGTAGAACAACTTTTGTGGTGTCTTTCAGATGCCTACCGGAGCAATTTAAAAACTACCAGGAGAACTCCTGTCTGGCACCTTCCCCGGTGAGTTGTGCATGGGGTGTGTTTTGGAACATTTTGTCACCAGCCGAGTCCAAAATTCAGCGGTTCCCCATCTCAGCCCAGAAAGCAGGTAGAACAACTTTTGTGGTGTCTTTCAGATGCCTACCGGAGCAATGTAAAAACTACCAGGAGAACTCCTGTCTGGCACCTTCCCCGGTGGAGTTGTGCATGGGGTGTGTTTGGAACATTTTGTCACCGGCCGACTCCAAAATTCAGCGGTTCCCCATCTCAGCCCAGAAAGCAGGAAGAACAACTTTTGTGGTGTCTTTCAGATGCCTACCGGAGCAATGTAAAACTACCAGGAGAACTCCTGTCTGGCACCTTCCCCGGTGGAGTTGTGCATGGGGTGTGTTTGGAACATTTTTTCACCGGCCGAGTCCAAAATTCAGCGATTCCCCATCTCAGCCCAGAAAGCAGGTAGAACAACTTTTGTGGTGTCTTTCAGATGCCTACCGGAGCAATGTAAAAACTACCAGGAGAACTCCCGTCTGGCACCTTCCCCGGTGGAGTTGTGCAGGGGGTGTCTTTGGAACATTTGTCACCAGCCGAGTCCAAAATTCAGCGGTTCCCCATCTCAGCCCAGAAAGCAGGTAGAACAACTTTTGTGGTGTCCTTTTGATGCCTACCGGAGCAATGTAAAAACTACCAGCAGAACTCGTCCCTGGCACCTTCGCTAGTGGAGTTGTGCACGGGTGTATTTATTAAAATTTTGTCACCAGCCGAGTCCAAAATTCAGCGGTTCCCCATCTCAGCCCAGAAAGCAGGTAGAACAACTTTTGTGGTGCCTTTCAGCTGCCTACCAAGGTAGTGTAAAAACTATCAAGAGAACTCTTGTCTGGCACCTTCCCCGGTTGGAGTTGTGCATGGGGTGTGTTTGGAACATTTTGTCACCAGCCGAGTCCAAAATTCAGCGGTTCCCCATCTCAGCCCAGAAAGCAGGTAGAACAACTTTTGTGGTGTCTTTCAGATGCCTACCAAGGTAGTGTAAAAACTACTAAGAGAACTCCTGTCTGGCACCTTCCCCGGTGGAGTTGTGCATGGGGTGTGTTTGGAACATTTTGTCACCAGCCGACTCCAAAATTCAGCGGTTCCCCATCTCAGCCCAGAAAGCAGGTAGAACAACTTTTGTGGTGTCTTTCAGATGCCTACCGGAGCAATTTAAAAACTACCAGGAGAACTCCTGTCTGGCACCTTCCCCGGTGGAGTTGTGCATGGGGTGTGTTTGGAACATTTTGTCACCAGCCGAGTCCAAAATTCAGCGGTTCCCCATCTCAGCCCAGAAAGCAGGTAGAACAACTTTTGTGGTGTCTTTCAGATGCCTACCGGAGCAATGTAAAAACTACCAGGAGAACTCCTGTCTGGCACCTTCCCCGGTGGAGTTGTGCATGGGGTGTGTTTGGAACATTTTGTCACCGGCCGACTCCAAAATTCAGCGGTTCCCCATCTCAGCCCAGAAAGCAGGAAGAACAACTTTTGTGGTGTCTTTCAGATGCCTACCGGAGCAATGTAAAAACTACCAGGAGAACTCCTGTCTGGCACCTTCCCCGGTGGAGTTGTGCATGGGGTGTGTTTGGAACATTTTGTTACCAGCCGACTCCAAAATTCAGCGGTTCCCCATCTCAGCCCAGAAAGCAGGTAGAACAACTTTTGTGGTGTCCTTTTGATGCCTACCGGAGCAATGTAAAAACTACCAACAGAACTCGTCCCTGGCACCTTCGCTAGTGGAGTTGTGCATGGGGTGTATTTATTAAAATTTTGTCACCAGCCGAGTCCAAAATTCAGCTGTTCCCCATCTCAGCCCAGAAAGCAGGTAGAACAACTTTTGTGGTGCCTTTCAGCTGCCTACCAAGGTAGTGTAAAAACTACTAAGAGAACTCCTGTCTGGCACCTTCCCCGGTGGAGTTGTGCATGGGGTGTGTTTGGAACATTTTGTCACCGGCCGACTCCAAAATTCAGCGGTTCCCATCTCAGCCCAGAAAGCAGGTAGAACAACTTTTGTGGTGTCTTTCAGATGCCTACCGGAGCAATGTAAAATCTACCAGGAGAACTCCTGTCTGGCACATTCCCCGGTGGAGTTGTGCATGGGGTGTGTTTGGAACATTTTGTCACCGGCCGAGTCCAAAATACAGCGGTTCCCCATCTCAGCCCAGAAAGCAGGTAGAACAACTTTTGTGGTGCCTTTCAAATGCCTACCAAGGTAGTGTAAAAACTACCAAGAGAATTCCTGTCTGGCACCTTCCCCGGTGGAGTTGTGCATGGGTTGTGTTTGGAACATTTTGTCACCGGCCGACTCCAAAATTCAGCGTTTCCCCATCTCAGCCCAGAAAGCAGGTAGAACAACTTTTGTGGTGTCTTTCAGCTGCCTACCGGAGCAATGTAAAAACTACAGGAGAACTCCTGTCTGGCACCTTCCCCGGTGGAGTTGTGCATGGGGTGTGTTCGGAATATTTTGTCACCAGCCGAGTCCAAAAATTCAGCGGTTCCCCATCTCAGCCCAGAAAGCAGGTAGAACAACTTTTGTGGTGTCTTTCAGATGCCTACCAAGGTAGAGTAAAAACTATCAAGAGAACTCTTGTCTGGCACCTTCCCCGGTGGAGTTGTGCATGGGGTGTGTTTGGAACATTTTGTCACCAGCCGAGTCCAAAATTCAGCGGTTCCCCATCTCAGCCCAGAAAGCAGGAAGAACAACTTTTGTGGTGTCTTTCAGATGCCTACCAAGGTAGTGTAAAAACTACTAAGAGAACTCCTGTCTGGCACCTTCCCCGGTGGAGTTGTGCATGGGGTGTGTTTGGAACATTTTTTCACCGGCCGAGTCCAAAATTCAGCGATTCCCCATCTCAGCCCAGAAAGCAGGAAGAACAACTTTTGTGGTGTCCTTTTGATGCCTACCGGAGCAATGTAAAAACTACCAACAGAACTCGTCCCTGGCACCTTCGCTAGTGGAGTTGTGCATGGGGTGTGTTTGGAACATTTTGTCACCGGCCGACTCCAAAATTCAGCGGTTCCCCATCTCAGCCCAGAAAGCAGGTAGAACAACTTTTGTGGTGTCTTTCAGATGCCTACCGGAGCAATGTAAAAACTATTAAGAGAACTCCTGTCTGGCACGTTCCCCGGTGGAGTTGTGCATGGGGTGTGTTTGGAACATTTTGTCACCGGCCGACTCCAAAATTCAGCGGTTCCCCATCTCAGCCCAGAAAGCAGGTAGAACAACTTTTGTGGTGTCTTTCAGATGCCTACCGGAGCAATGTAAAAACTACCAGGAGAACTCCTGTCTGGCACCTTCCCCGGTGGAGTTGTGCATGGGGTGTGTTTGGAACATTTTGTCACCGGCCGACTCCAAAATTCAGCGGTTCCCCATCTCAGCCCAGAAAGCAGGTAGAACAACTTTTCTGGTGTCTTTCAGATGCCTACCGGAGCAATGTAAAAACTACCAGGAGAACTCCTGTCTGGCACCTTCCCCGGTGGAGTTGTGCATGGGGTGTGTTCGGAACATTTTGTCACCAGCCGACTCCAAAATTCAGCTGTTCCCCATCTCAGCCCAGAAAGCAGGTAGAACAACTTTTGTGGTGCCTTTCAAATGCCTACCAAGGTAGTGTAAAAACTACCAAGAGAACTCCTGCCTGGCACCTTCCCCGGTGGAGTTGTGCATGGGGTGTGTTTGGAACATTTTGTCACCAGCCGACTCCAAAATTCAGCGGTTCCCCATCTCAGCCCAGAAAGCAGGTAGAACAACTTTTGTGGTGTCCTTTTGATGCCTACCGGAGCAATGTAAAAACTACCAACAGAACTCGTCCCTGTCACCTTCGCTAGTGAGTTGTGCATGGGGTGTATTTATTAAAATTTTGTCACCAGCCGAGTCCAAAATTCAGCTGTTCCCCATCTCAGCCCAGAAAGCAGGTAGAACAACTTTTGTGGTGCCTTTCAGCTGCCTACCAAGGTAGTGTAAAAACTATCAAGAGAACTCTTGTCTGGCACCTTCCCCGGTGGAGTTGTGCATGGGGTGTGTTTGGAACATTTTGTCACCAGCCGAGTCCAAAATTCAGCGGTTCCCCATCTCAGCCCAGAAAGCAGGTAGAACTACTTTTGTGGTGTCTTTCAGATGCCTACCAAGGTAGTGTAAAAACTACTAAGAGAACTCCTGTCTGGCACCTTCCCCGGTGGAGTTGTGCAGGGGGTGTGTTTGGAACATTTTGTCACCAGCCGAGTCCAAAATACAGCGGTTCCCCATCTCAGCCCAGAAAGCAGGTAGAACAACTTTTCTGGTGTCTTTCAGATGCCTACCGGAGCAATGTAAAAACTACCAGGAGAACTCCTGTCTGGCACCTTCCCCGGTGGAGTTGTGCATGGGGTGTGTTTGGAACATTTTGTCACCAGCCGAGTCCAAAATTCAGCGGTTCCCCATCTCAGCCCAGAAAGCAGGTAGAACAACTTTTGTGGTGTCTTTCAGATGCCTACCGGAGCAATGTAAAAACTACCAGGAGAACTCCTGTCTGGCACCTTCCCCGGTGGAGTTGTGCATGGGGTGTGTTTGGAACATTTTGTCACCGGCCGACTCCAAAATTCAGCGGTTCCCCATCTCAGCCCAGAAAGCAGGAAGAACAACTTTTGTGGTGTCCTTTTGATGCCTACAGGAGCAATGTAAAAACTACCAGGAGAACTCCTGCCTGGCACCTTCCCCGGTGGAGTTGTGCATGGGGTGTGTTTGGAACATTTTGTCACCGGCCGACTCCAAAATTCAGCGGTTCCCCATCTCAGCCCAGAAAGCAGGTAGAACAACTTTTGTGGTGTCTTTCAGATGCCTACTGGAGCAATGTAAAAACTACCAGGAGAACTCCTGTCTGGCACCTTCCCCGGTGGAGTTGTGCATGGGGTGTGTTTGGAACATTTTGTCACCGGCCGACTCCAAAATTCAGCGGTTCCCCATCTCAGCCCAGAAAGCAGGTAGAACAACTTTTGTGGTGTCTTTCAGATGCCTACCGGAGCAATGTAAAAACTACCAGGAGAACTCCTGTCTGGCACCTTCCCCGGTGGAGTTGTGCATGGGGTGTGTTTGGAACATTTTGTCACCAGCCGAGTCCAAAATTCAGCGGTTCCCCATCTCAGCCCAGAAAGCAGGTAGAACAACTTTTGTGGTGTCCTTTTGATGCCTACCGGAGCAATGTAAAAACTACCAACAGAACTCGTCCCTGGCACCTTCGCTAGTGGAGTTGTGCACGGGGTGTATTTATTAAAATTTTGTCACCAGCCGAGTCCAAAATTCAGCGGTTCCCCATCTCAGCCCAGAAAGCAGGTAGAACAACTTTTGTGGTGTCTTTTAGATGCCTAACAAGGTAGTGTAAAAACTATCAAGAGAACTCCTGTCTGGCACCTTCCCCGGTGGAGTTGTGCATGGGGTGTGTTTGGAACATTTTGTCACCGGCCGAGTCCAAAATTCAGCGGTTCCCCATCTCAGCCCAGAAAGCAGGTAGAACAACTTTTGTGGTGTCTTTCAGATGCCTACCGGAGCAATGTAAAAACTACCAGGAGAACTCCTGTCTGGCACCTTCCCCGGTGGAGTTGTGCATGGGGTGTGTTTGGAACATTTTATCACCGGCCGACTCCAAAATTCAGCGGTTCCCCATCTCAGCCCAGAAAGCAGGTAGAACAACTTTTGTGGTGCCTTTCAGCTGCCTACCAAGGTAGTGTAAAAACTACTAAGAGAACTCCTGTCTGGCACCTTCCCCGGTGGAGTTGTGCATGGGGTGTGTTTGGAACATTTTGTCACTGGCCGACTCCAAAATTCAGCGGTTCCCCATCTCAGCCCAGAAAGCAGGTAGAACAACTTTTGTGGTGTCTTTCAGATGCCTACCGGAGCAATGTAAAATCTACCAGGAGAACTCCTGTCTGGCACATTCCCCGGTGGAGTTGTGCATGGGGTGTGTTTGGAACATTTTGTCACCAGCCGAGTCCAAAATACAGCGGTTCCCCATCTCAGCCCAGAAAGCAGGTAGAACAACTTTTCTGGTGTCTTTCAGATGCCTACCGGAGCAATGTAAAAACTACCAGGAGAACTCCTGTCTGGCACCTTCCCCGGTGGAGTTGTGCATGGGGTGTGTTTGGAACATTTTGTCACCAGCCGAGTCCAAAATTCAGCGGTTCCCCATCTCAGCCCAGAAAGCAGGTAGAACAACTTTTGTGGTGTCTTTCAGATGCCTACCGGAGCAATGTAAAAACTACCAGGAGAACTCCTGTCTGGCACCTTCCCCGGTGGAGTTGTGCATGGGGTGTGTTTGGAACATTTTGTCACCGGCCGACTCCAAAATTCAGCGGTTCCCCATCTCAGCCCAGAAAGCAGGAAGAACAACTTTTGTGGTGTCCTTTTGATGCCTACCGGAGCAATGTAAAAACTACCAGGAGAACTCCTGTCTGGCACCTTCCCCGGTGGAGTTGTGCATGGGGTGTGTTTGGAACATTTTGTCACCGGCCGAGTCCAAAATTCAGCGGTTCCCCATCTCAGCCCAGAAAGCAGGTAGAACAACTTTTGTGGTGTCTTTCAGATGCCTACTGGAGCAATGTAAAAACTACCAACAGAACTCGTCCCTGGCACCTTCGCTAGTGGAGTTGTGCACGGGGTGTATTTATTAAAATTTTGTCACCAGCCGAGTCCAAAATTCAGCGGTTCCCCATCTCAGCCCAGAAAGCAGGTAGAACAACTTTTGTGGTGCCTTTCAGCTGCCTACCAAGGTAGTGTAAAAACTATCAAGAGAACTCTTGTCTGGCACCTTCCCCGGTGGAGTTGTGCATGGGGTGTGTTTGGAACATTTTGTCACCAGCCGAGTCCAAAATTCAGCGGTTCCCCATCTCAGCCCAGAAAGCAGGTAGAACAACTTTTGTGGTGTCTTTCAGATGCCTACCAAGGTAGTGTAAAAACTACTAAGAGAACTCCTGTCTGGCACCTTCCCCGGTGGAGTTGTGCAGGGGGTGTGTTTGGAACATTTTTTCACCAGCCGACTCCAAAATTCAGCGGTTCCCCATCTCAGCCCAGAAAGCAGGTAGAACAACTTTTGTGGTGTCTTTCAGATGCCTACCGGAGCAATTTAAAAACTACCAGGAGAACTCCTGTCTGGCACCTTCCCCGGTGGAGTTGTGCATGGGGTGTGTTTGGAACATTTTGTCACCGGCCGAGTCCAAAATTCAGCGGTTCCCCATCTCAGCCCAGAAAGCAGGTAGAACAACTTTTGTGGTGTCTTTCAGATGCCTACCGGAGCAATGTAAAAACTACCAGGAGAACTCCTGTCTGGCACCTTCCCCGGTGGAGTTGTGCATGGGGTGTGTTTGGAACATTTTGTCACCGGCCGACTCCAAAATTCAGCGGTTCCCCATCTCAGCCCAGAAAGCAGGAAGAACAACTTTTGTGGTGTCTTTCAGATGCCTACCGGAGCAATGTAAAAACTACCAGGAGAACTCCTGTCTGGCACCTTCCCCGGTGGAGTTGTGCATGGGGTGTGTTTGGAACATTTTGTTACCAGCCGACTCCAAAATTCAGCGGTTCCCCATCTCAGCCCAGAAAGCAGGTAGAACAACTTTTGTGGTGTCCTTTTGATGCCTACCGGAGCAATGTAAAAACTACCAACAGAACTCGTCCCTGGCACCTTCGCTAGTGGAGTTGTGCATGGGGTGTATTTATTAAAATTTTGTCACCAGCCGAGTCCAAAATTCAGCTGTTCCCCATCTCAGCCCAGAAAGCAGGTAGAACAACTTTTGTGGTGCCTTTCAGCTGCCTACCAAGGTAGTGTAAAAACTATCAAGAGAACTCTTGTCTGGCACCTTACCCGGTGGAGTTGTGCATGGGGTGTGTTTGGAACATTTTGTCACCGGCCGAGTCCAAAATTCAGCGGTTCCCCATCTGAGCCCAGAAAGCAGGTAGAACAACTTTTGTGGTGTCTTTCAGATGCCTACCAAGGTAGTGTAAAAACTACTAAGAGAACTCCTGTCTGGCACCTTCCCCGGTGGAGTTGTGCATGGGGTGTCTTTGGAACATTTTTTCACCAGCCGAGTCCAAAATTCAGCGGTTCCCCATCTCAGCCCAGAAAGCAGGTAGAACAACTTTTGTGGTGTCTTTCAGATGCCTACCGGAGCAATGTAAAAACTACCAGGAGAACTCCCGTCTGGCACCTTCCCCGGTGGAGTTGTGCAGGGGGTGTCTTTGGAACATTTTGTCACCAGCCGACTCCAAAATTCAGCGTTTCCCCATCTCAGCCCAGAAAGCAGATAGAACAACTTTTGTGGTGTCTTTTAGATGCCTAACAAGGTAGTGTAAAAACTATCAAGAGAACTCCTGTCTGGCACCTTCCCCGGTGGAGTTGTGCATGGGGTGTGTTTGGAACATTTTTTCACCGGCCGAGTCCAAAATTCAGCGGTTCCCCATCTCAGCCCAGAAAGCACGTAGAACAACTTTTGTGGTGTCTTTCAGATGCCTACCGGAGCAATGTAAAAACTACCAGGAGAACTCCTGTCTGGCACCTTCCCCGGTGGAGTTGTGCATGGGGTGTGTTTGGAACATTTTATCACCGGCCGACTCCAAAATTCAGCGGTTCCCCATCTCAGCCCAGAAAGCAGGTAGAACAACTTTTGTGGTGCCTTTCAGCTGCCTACCAAGGTAGTGTAAAAACTACTAAGAGAACTCCTGTCTGGCACCTTCCCCGGTGGAGTTGTGCATGGGGTGTGTTTGGAACATTTTGTCACTGGCCGACTCCAAAATTCAGCGGTTCCCCATCTCAGCCCAGAAAGCAGGTAGAACAACTTTTGTGGTGTCTTTCAGATGCCTACCGGAGCAATGTAAAATCTACCAGGAGAACTCCTGTCTGGCACATTCCCCGGTGGAGTTGTGCATGGGGTGTGTTTGGAACATTTTGTCACCAGCCGAGTCCAAAATACAGCGGTTCCCCATCTCAGCCCAGAAAGCAGGTAGAACAACTTTTGTGGTGCCTTTCAAATGCCTACCAAGGTAGTGTAAAAACTACCAAGAGAATTCCTGTCTGGCACCTTCCCCGGTGGAGTTGTGCATGGGTTGTGTTTGGAACATTTTGTCACCGGCCGACTCCAAAATTCAGCGTTTCCCCATCTCAGCCCAGAAAGCAGGTAGAACAACTTTTGTGGTGTCTTTCAGCTGCCTACCGGAGCAATGTAAAAACTACAGGAGAACTCCTGTCTGGCACCTTCCCCGGTGGAGTTGTGCATGGGGTGTGTTCGGAATATTTTGTCACCAGCCGAGTCCAAAAATTCAGCGGTTCCCCATCTCAGCCCAGAAAGCAGGTAGAACAACTTTTGTGGTGTCTTTCAGATGCCTACCAAGGTAGTGTAAAAACTATCAAGAGAACTCTTGTCTGGCACCTTCCCCGGTGGAGTTGTGCATGGGGTGTGTTTGGAACATTTTGTCACCAGCCGAGTCCAAAATTCAGTGGTTCCCCATCTCAGCCCAGAAAGCAGGAAGAACAACTTTTGTGGTGTCTTTCAGATGCCTACCAAGGTAGTGTAAAAACTACTAAGAGAACTCCTGTCTGGCACCTTCCCCGGTGGAGTTGTGCAGGGGGTGTGTTTGGAACATTTTTTCACCAGCCGACTCCAAAATTCAGCGATTCCCCATCTCAGCCCAGAAAGCAGGTAGAACAACTTTTGTGGTGTCTTTCAGATGCCTACCGGAGCAATGTAAAAACTACCAGGAGAACTCCTGTCTGGCACCTTCCCCGGTGGAGTTGTGCATGGGGTGTGTTTGGAACATTTTTTCACCGGCCGAGTCCAAAATTCAGCGATTCCCCATCTCAGCCCAGAAAGCAGGAAGAACAACTTTTGTGGTGTCCTTTTGATGCCTACCGGAGCAATGTAAAAACTACCAACAGAACTCGTCCCTGGCACCTTCGCTAGTGGAGTTGTGCATGGGGTGTGTTTGGAACATTTTGTCACCGGCTGAGTCCAAAATTCAGCGGTTCCCCATCTCAGCCCAGAAAGCAGGTAGAACAACTTTTGTGGTGTCTTTCAGATGCCTACCGGAGCAATGTAAAAACTATTAAGAGAACTCCTGTCTGGCACGTTCCCCGGTGGAGTTGTGCATGGGGTGTGTTTGGAACATTTTGTCACCGGCCGACTCCAAAATTCAGCGGTTCCCCATCTCAGCCCAGAAAGCAGGTAGAACAACTTTTGTGGTGTCTTTCAGATGCCTACCGGAGCAATGTAAAAACTACCAGGAGAACTCCTGTCTGGCACCTTCCCCGGTGGAGTTGTGCATGGGGTGTGTTTGGAACATTTTGTCACCGGCCGACTCCAAAATTCAGCGGTTCCCCATCTCAGCCCAGAAAGCAGGTAGAACAACTTTTCTGGTGTCTTTCAGATGCCTACCGGAGCAATGTAAAAACTACCAGGAGAACTCCTGTCTGGCACCTTCCCCGGTGGAGTTGTGCATGGGGTGTGTTCGGAACATTTTGTCACCAGCCGACTCCAAAATTCAGCTGTTCCCCATCTCAGCCCAGAAAGCAGGTAGAACAACTTTTGTGGTGCCTTTCAAATGCCTACCAAGGTAGTGTAAAAACTACCAGGAGAACTCCTGCCTGGCACCTTCCCCGGTGGAGTTGTGCATGGGGTGTGTTTGGAACATTTTGTCACCAGCCGACTCCAAAATTCAGCGGTTCCCCATCTCAGCCCAGAAAGCAGGTAGAACAACTTTTGTGGTGTCCTTTTGATGCCTACCGGAGCAATGTAAAAACTACCAACAGAACTCGTCCCTGTCACCTTCGCTAGTGAGTTGTGCATGGGGTGTATTTATTAAAATTTTGTCACCAGCCGAGTCCAAAATTCAGCTGTTCCCCATCTCAGCCCAGAAAGCACGTAGAACAACTTTTGTGGTGTCTTTCAGCTGCCTACCAAGGTAGTGTAAAAACTATCAAGAGAACTCTTGTCTGGCACCTTCCCTAGTGGAGTTGTGCATGGGGTGTGTTTGGAACATTTTGTCACCAGCCGAGTCCAAAATTCAGCGGTTCCCCATCTCAGCCCAGAAAGCAGGTAGAACTACTTTTGTGGTGTCTTTCAGATGCCTACCAAGGTAGTGTAAAAACTACTAAGAGAACTCCTGTCTGGCACCTTCCCCGGTGGAGTTGTGCAGGGGGTGTGTTTGGAACATTTTTTCACCAGCCGACTCCAAAATTCAGCGGTTCCCCATCTCAGCCCAGAAAGCAGGTAGAACAACTTTTGTGGTGTCTTTCAGATGCCTACCGAAGCAATGTAAAAACTACCAGGAGAACTCCTGTCTGGCACCTTCCCCGGTGGAGTTGTGCATGGGGTGTGTTTGGAACATTTTGTCACCAGCCGAGTCCAAAATTCAGCGGTTCCCCATCTCAGCCCAGAAAGCAGGTAGAACAACTTTTGTGGTGTCTTTCAGATGCCTACCGGAGCAATGTAAAATCTACCAGGAGAACTCCTGTCTGGCACCTTCCCCGGTGGAGTTGTGCATGGGGTGTGTTTGGAACATTTTGTCACCAGCCGAGTCCAAAATTCAGCGGTTCCCCATCTCAGCCCAGAAAGCAGGTAGAACAACTTTTGTGGTGCCTTTCAGCTGCCTACCAAGGTAGTGTAAAAACTATCAGGAGAACTCTTGTCTGGCACCTTCCCTAGTGGAGTTGTGCATGGGGTGTGTTTGGAACATTTTGTCACCGGCCGACTCCAAAATTCAGCGGTTCCCCATCTCAGCCCAGAAAGCAGGTAGAACAACTTTTGTGGTGTCTTTCAGCTGCCTACCGGAGCAATGTAAAAACTACCAGGAGAACTCCTGTCTGGCACCTTCCCCGGTGGAGTTGTGCATGGGGTGTGTTTGGAACATTTTGTCACCAGCCGAGTCCAAAATTCAGCTGTCCCCATCTCAGCCCAGAAAGCAGGTAGAACAACTTTTGTGGTGCCTTTCAGCTGCCTACCAAGGTAGTGTAAAAACTATTAAGAGAACTCCTGTCTGGCACCTTCCCCGGTGGAGTTGTGCATGGGGTGTGTTTGGAACATTTTGTCACCGGCCGACTCCAAAATTCAGCGGTTCCCCATCTCAGCCCAGAAAGCAGGTAGAACAACTTTTGTGGTGTCTTTCAGATGCCTACCGGAGCAATGTAAAAACTACCAGGAGAACTCCTGTCTGGCACCTTCCCCGGTGGAGTTGTGCATGGGGTGTTTTTGGAACATTTTGTCACCGGCCGACTCCAAAATTCAGCGGTTCCCCATCTCAGCCCAGAAAGCAGGTAGAACAACTTTTGTGGTGCCTTTCAGCTGCCTACCAAGGTAGTGTAAAAACTACTAAGAGAACTCCTGTCTGGCACCTTCCCCGGTGGAGTTGTGCATGGGGTGTGTTTGGAACATTTTGTCTCCAGCCGACTCCAAAATTCAGCGGTTCCCCATCTCAGCCCAGAAAGCAGGTAGAACAACTTTTGTGGTGCCTTTCAAATGCCTACCAAGGTAGTGTAAAAACTACCAAGAGAACTCCTGTCTGGCACCTTCCCCGGTGGAGTTGTGCATGGGGTGTGTTTGGAACATTTTGTCACCGGCCGACTCCAAAATTCAGCGATTCCCCATCTCAGCCCAGAAAGCAGGTAGAACAACTTTTGTGGTGTCCTTTTGATGCCTACCGGAGCAATGTAAAAACTACCAACAGAACTCGTCCCTGTCACCTTCGCTAGTGAGTTGTGCATGGGGTGTATTTATTAAAATTTTGTCACCAGCCGAGTCCAAAATTCAGCTGTTCCCCATCTCAGCCCAGAAAGCAGGTAGAACAACTTTTGTGGTGCCTTTCAGCTGCCTACCAAGGTAGTGTAAAAACTATCAAGAGAACTCTTGTCTGGCACCTTCCCTAGTGGAGTTGTGCATGGGGTGTGTTTGGAACATTTTGTCACCAGCCGAGTCCAAAATTCAGCGGTTCCCCATCTCAGCCCAGAAAGCAGGTAGAACTACTTTTGTGGTGTCTTTCAGATGCCTACCAAGGTAGTGTAAAAACTACTAAGAGAACTCCTGTCTGGCACCTTCCCCGGTGGAGTTGTGCAGGGGGTGTGTTTGGAACATTTTTTCACCAGCCGACTCCAAAATTCAGCGGTTCCCCATCTCAGCCCAGAAAGCAGGTAGAACAACTTTTGTGGTGTCTTTCAGATGCCTACCGAAGCAATGTAAAAACTACCAGGAGAACTCCTGTCTGGCACCTTCCCCGGTGGAGTTGTGCATGGGGTGTGTTTGGAACATTTTGTCACCAGCCGAGTCCAAAATTCAGCGGTTCCCCATCTCAGCCCAGAAAGCAGGTAGAACAACTTTTGTGGTGTCTTTCAGATGCCTACCGGAGCAATGTAAAATCTACCAGGAGAACTCCTGTCTGGCACCTTCCCCGGTGGAGTTGTGCATGGGGTGTGTTTGGAACATTTTGTCACCAGCCGAGTCCAAAATTCAGCGGTTCCCCATCTCAGCCCAGAAAGCAGGTAGAACAACTTTTGTGGTGCCTTTCAGCTGCCTACCAAGGTAGTGTAAAAACTATCAGGAGAACTCTTGTCTGGCACCTTCCCTAGTGGAGTTGTGCATGGGGTGTGTTTGGAACATTTTGTCACCGGCCGACTCCAAAATTCAGCGGTTCCCCATCTCAGCCCAGAAAGCAGGTAGAACAACTTTTGTGGTGTCTTTCAGCTGCCTACCGGAGCAATGTAAAAACTACCAGGAGAACTCCTGTCTGGCACCTTCCCCGGTGGAGTTGTGCATGGGGTGTGTTTGGAACATTTTGTCACCAGCCGAGTCCAAAATTCAGCTGTCCCCATCTCAGCCCAGAAAGCAGGTAGAACAACTTTTGTGGTGCCTTTCAGCTGCCTACCAAGGTAGTGTAAAAACTATTAAGAGAACTCCTGTCTGGCACCTTCCCCGGTGGAGTTGTGCATGGGGTGTGTTTGGAACATTTTGTCACCGGCCGACTCCAAAATTCAGCGGTTCCCCATCTCAGCCCAGAAAGCAGGTAGAACAACTTTTGTGGTGTCTTTCAGATGCCTACCGGAGCAATGTAAAAACTACTGAGAGAACTCCTGTCTGGCACCTTCCCCGGTGGAGTTGTGCATGGGGTGTTTTTGGAACATTTTGTCACCGGCCGACTCCAAAATTCAGCGGTTCCCCATCTCAGCCCAGAAAGCAGGTAGAACAACTTTTGTGGTGCCTTTCAGCTGCCTACCAAGGTAGTGTAAAAACTACTAAGAGAACTCCTGAATGACACCTTCCCCGGTGGAGTTGTGCAGGGGGTGTGTTTGGAACATTTTGTCTCCAGCCGACTCCAAAATTCAGCGGTTCCCCATCTCAGCCCAGAAAGCAGGTAGAACAACTTTTGTGGTGCCTTTCAAATGCCTACCAAGGTAGTGTAAAAACTACCAAGAGAACTCCTGTCTGGCACCTTCCCCGGTGGAGTTGTGCATGGGGTGTGTTTGGAACATTTTGTCACCGGCCGACTCCAAAATTCAGCGATTCCCCATCTCAGCCCAGAAAGCAGGTAGAACAACTTTTGTGGTGTCCTTTTGATGCCTACAGGAGCAATGTAAAAACTACCAAACGAACTCGTCCCTGGCACCTTCGCTAGTGGAGTTGTGCATGGGGTGTATTTATTAAAATTTTGTCACCAGCCGAGTCCAAAATTCAGCGGTTCCCCATCTCAGCCCAGAAAGCAGGTAGAACAACTTTTGTGGTGTCTTTCAGATGCCTACCGGAGCAATGTAAAAACTACCAGGAGAACTCCTGTCTGGCACCTTCCCCGGTGGAGTTGTGCATGGGGTGTGTTTGGAACATTTTATCACCGGCCGACTCCAAAATTCAGCGGTTCCCCATCTCAGCCCAGAAAGCAGGTAGAACAACTTTTGTGGTGCCTTTCAAATGCCTACCAAGGTAGTGTAAAAACTATTAAGAGAACTCCTGTCTGGCACCTTCCCCGGTGGAGTTGTGCATGGGGTGTGTTTGGAACATTTTGTCACCAGCCGAGTCCAAAATTCAGCGGTTCCCCATCTCAGCCCAGAAAGCAGGTAGAACAACTTTTGTGGTGTCCTTTTGATGCCTACCGGAGCAATTTAAAAACTACCAACAGAACTCGTACCTGGCACCTTCGCTAGTGAGTTGTGCATGGGGTGTATTTATTAAAATTTTGTCACCAGCCGAGTCCAAAATTCAGCTGTTCCCCATCTCAGCCCAGAAAGCAGGTAGAACAACTTTTGTGGTGCCTTTCAGCTGCCTACCAAGGTAGTGTAAAAACTATCAAGAGAACTCTTGTCTGGCACCTTCCCTAGTGGAGTTGTGCATGGGGTGTGTTTGGAACATTTTGTCACCAGCCGAGTCCAAAATTCAGCGGTTCCCCATCTCAGCCCAGAAAGCAGGTAGAACAACTTTTGTGGTGCCTTTCAGCTGCCTACCAAGGTAGTGTAAAAACTATCAAGAGAACTCTTGTCTGGCACCTTCCCCGGTGGAGTTGTGCATGGGGTGTGTTTGGAACATTTTGTCACCGGCCGACTCCAAAATTCAGCGGTTCCCCATCTCAGCCCAGAAAGCAGGTAGAACAACTTTTGTGGTGTCTTTCAGATGCCTACCGGAGCAATGTAAAAACTACCAGGAGAACTCCTGTCTGGCACCTTCCCCGGTGGAGTTGTGCATGGGGTGTGTTTGGAACATTTTGTCACCAGCCGAGTCCAAAATTCAGCGGTTCCCCATCTCAGCCCAGAAAGCAGGAAGAACAACTTTTGTGGTGTCCTTTTGATGCCTACAGGAGCAATGTAAAAACTACCAACAGAACTCGTCCCTTGCACCTTCGCTAGTGGAGTTGTGCATGGGGTGTGTTTGGAACATTTTGTCACCGGCCGACTCCAAAATTCAGCGGTTCCCCATCTCAGCCCAGAAAGCAGGTAGAACAACTTTTGTGGTGTCTTTCAGATGCCTACCGGAGCAATGTAAAAACTACCAGGAGAACTCCTGTCTGGCACCTTCCCCGGTGGAGTTGTGCATGGGGTGTGTTTGGAACATTTTGTCACCAGCCGACTCCAAAATTCAGCGGTTCCCCATCTCAGCCCAGAAAGCAGGTAGAACAACTTTTGTGGTGCCTTTCAAATGCCTACCAAGGTAGTGTAAAAACTACTAAGAGAACTCCTGCCTGGCACCTTCCCCGGTGGAGTTGTGCATGGGGTGTGTTTGGAACATTTTGTCACCGGCCGAGTCCAAAATTCAGCGGTTCCCCATCTCAGCCCAGAAAGCAGGTAGAACAACTTTTGTGGTGTCCTTTTGATGCCTACCGGAGCAATGTAAAAACTACCAACAGAACTCGTCCCTGGCACCTTCGCTAGTGGAGTTGTGCATGGGGTGTATTTATTAAAATTTTGTCACCAGCCGAGTCCAAAATTCAGCGGTTCCCCATCTCAGCCCAGAAAGCAGGTAGAACAACTTTTGTGGTGCCTTTCAGCTGCCTACCAAGGTAGTGTAAAAACTATCAGGAGAACTCTTGTCTGGCACCTTCCCCGGTGGAGTTGTGCATGGGGTGTGTTTGGAACATTTTGTCACCGGCCGACTCCAAAATTCAGCGATTCCCCATCTCAGCCCAGAAAGCAGGTAGAACAACTTTTGTGGTGTCTTTCAGATGCCTACCGGAGAAATGTAAAAACTACCAGGAGAACTCCTGTCTGGCACCTTCCCCGGTGGAGTTGTGCATGGGGTGTGTTTGGAACATTTTGTCACCAGCCGACTCCAAAATTCAGCGGTTCCCCATCTCAGCCCAGAAAGCAGGTAGAACAACTTTTGTGGTGCCTTTCAAATGCCTACCAAGGTAGTGTAAAAACTACCAGGAGAACTCCTGTCTGGCACCTTCCCCGGTGGAGTTGTGCATGGGGTGTATTTATTAAAATTTTGTCACCAGCCGAGTCCAAAATTCAGCTGTACCCCATCTCAGCCCAGAAAGCAGGTAGAACAACTTTTGTGGTGCCTTTCAGCTGCCTACCAAGGTAGTGTAAAAACTACCAGGAGAACTCTTGTCTGGCACCTTCCCTAGTGGAGTTGTGCATGGGGTGTGTTTGGAACATTTTGTCACCGGCCGACTCCAAAATTAGGCGGTTCCCCATCTCAGCCCAGAAAGCAGGTAGAACAACTTTTGTGGTGTCTTTCAGGTGCCTACCAAGGTAGTGTAAAAACTATTAAGAGAACTCCTGTCTGGCACCTTCCCCGGTGGAGTTGTGCATGGGGTGTGTTTGGAACATTTTGTCACCAGCCGACTCCAAAATTCAGCGGTTCCCCATCTCAGCCCAGAAAGCAGGTAGAACAACTTTTGTGGTGCCTTTCAAATGCCTACCAAGGTAGTGTAAAAACTACCAAGAGAACTCCTGTCTGGCACCTTCCCCGGTGGAGTTGTGCATGGGGTGTGTTTGGAACATTTTGTCACCGGCCGACTCCAAAATTCAGCGATTCCCCATCTCAGCCCAGAAAGCAGGAAGAACAACTTTTGTGGTGTCCTTTTGATGCCTACAGGAGCAATGTAAAAACTACCAACAGAACTCGTCCCTGGCACCTTCGCTAGTGGAGTTGTGCATGGGGTGTATTTATTAAAATTTTGTCACAAGCTGAGTCCAAAATTCAGCTGTTCCCCATCTCAGCCCAGAAAGCAGGTAGAACAACTTTTGTGGTGCCTTTCAGCTGCCTACCAAGGTAGTGTAAAAACTATCAAGAGAACTCTTGTCCGGCACCTTCCCCGGTGGAGTTGTGCATGGGGTGTCTTTGGAACATTTTGTCACCGGCCGAGTCCAAAATTCAGCGGTTCCCCATCTCAGCCCAGAAAGCAGGTAGAACAACTTTTGTGGTGTCTTTCAGATGCCTACCGGAGCAATGTAAAATCTACCAGGAGAACTCCTGTCTGGCACCTTCCCCGGTGGAGTTGTGCATGGGGTGTGTTTGGAACATTTTGTCACCAGCCGACTCCAAAATTCAGCTGTTCCCCATCTCAGCCCAGAAAGCAGGTAGAACAACTTTTGTGGTGCCTTTTAGCTGCCTACCAAGGTAGTGTAAAAACTATTAAGAGAACTCCTGTCTGGCACCTTCCCCGGTGGAGTTGTGCATGGGTTGTGTTTGGAACATTTTGTCACCAGCCGACTCCAAAATTCAGCGGTTCCCCATCTCAGCCCAGAAAGCAGGTAGAACAACTTTTGTGGTGCCTTTCAGCTGCCTACCAAGGTAGTGTAAAAACTATTAAGAGAACTCCTGTCTGGCACCTTCCCCGGTGGAGTTGTGCAGGGGGTGTGTTTGGAACATTTTGTCACCGGCCGACTCCAAAATTCAGCGGTTCCCCATCTCAGCCCAGAAAGCAGGTAGAACAACTTTTGTGGTGTCTTTCAGATGCCTACCGGAGCAATGTAAAAACTACCAGGAGAACTCCTGTCTGGCACCTTCCCCGGTGGAGTTGTGCATGGGGTGTGTTTGGAACATTTTGTCACCTGCCGACTCCAAAATTCAGCGGTTCCCCATCTCAGCCCAGAAAGCAGGTAGAACAACTTTTGTGGTGCCTTTCAGCTGCCTACCAAGGTAGTGTAAAAACTATCAGGAGAACTCTTGTCTGGCACCTTCCCTAGTGGAGTTGTGCATGGGGTGTGTTTGGAACATTTTGTCACCGGCCGAGTCCAAAATTCAGCGGTTCCCCATCTCAGCCCAGAAAGCAGGTAGAACAACTTTTGTGGTGTCTTTCAGATGCCTACCGGAGCAATGTAAAAACTACCAGGAGAACTCCTGTCTGGCACCTTCCCCGGTGGAGTTGTGCATGGGGTGTGTTTGGAACATTTTGTCACCGGCCGACTCCAAAATTCAACGGTTCCCCATCTCAGCCCAGAAAGCAGGTAGAACAACTTTTGTGGTGTCTTTCAGATGCCTACCGGAGCAATGTAAAAACTACCATGAGAACTCCTGTCTGGCACCTTCCCCGGTGGAGTTGTGCATGGGGTGTGTTTGGAACATTTTGTAACCAGCCGAGTCCAAAATTCAGCGGTTCCCCATCTCAGCCCAGAAAGCAGGTAGAACAACTTTTGTGGTGCCTTTTAGCTGCCTACCAAGGTAGTGTAAAAACTATTAAGAGAACTCCTGTCTGGCACCTTCCCCGGTGGAGTTGTGCATGGGTTGTGTTTGGAACATTTTGTCACCAGCCGACTCCAAAATTCAGCGGTTCCCCATCTCAGCCCAGAAAGCAGGTAGAACAACTTTTGTGGTGCCTTTCAGCTGCCTACCAAGGTAGTGTAAAAACTATTAAGAGAACTCCTGTCTGGCACCTTCCCCGGTGGAGTTGTGCAGGGGGTGTGTTTGGAACATTTTGTCACCGGCCGACTCCAAAATTCAGCGGTTCCCCATCTCAGCCCAGAAAGCAGGTAGAACAACTTTTGTGGTGTCTTTCAGATGCCTACCGGAGCAATGTAAAAACTACCAGGAGAACTCCTGTCTGGCACCTTCCCCGGTGGAGTTGTGCATGGGGTGTGTTTGGAACATTTTGTCACCTGCCGACTCCAAAATTCAGCGGTTCCCCATCTCAGCCCAGAAAGCAGGTAGAACAACTTTTGTGGTGCCTTTCAGCTGCCTACCAAGGTAGTGTAAAAACTATCAGGAGAACTCTTGTCTGGCACCTTCCCTAGTGGAGTTGTGCATGGGGTGTGTTTGGAACATTTTGTCACCGGCCGAGTCCAAAATTCAGCGGTTCCCCATCTCAGCCCAGAAAGCAGGTAGAACAACTTTTGTGGTGTCTTTCAGATGCCTACCGGAGCAATGTAAAAACTACCAGGAGAACTCCTGTCTGGCACCTTCCCCGGTGGAGTTGTGCATGGGGTGTGTTTGGAACATTTTGTCACCGGCCGACTCCAAAATTCAACGGTTCCCCATCTCAGCCCAGAAAGCAGGTAGAACAACTTTTGTGGTGTCTTTCAGATGCCTACCGGAGCAATGTAAAAACTACCATGAGAACTCCTGTCTGGCACCTTCCCCGGTGGAGTTGTGCATGGGGTGTGTTTGGAACATTTTGTAACCAGCCGAGTCCAAAATTCAGCGGTTCCCCATCTCAGCCCAGAAAGCAGGTAGAACAACTTTTGTGGTGCCTTTCAGCTGCCTACCAAGGTAGTGTAAAAACTATTAAGAGAACTCCTGCCTGGCACCTTCCCCGGTGGAGTTGTGCATGGGGTGTGTTTGGAACATTTTGTCACCGGCCGACTCCAAAATTCAGCGATTCCCCATCTCAGCCCAGAAAGCAGGAAGAACAACTTTTGTGGTGTCCTTTTGATGCCTACCGGAGCAATGTAAAAACTACCAACAGAACTCGTCCCTGGCACCTTCGCTAGTGGAGTTGTGCATGGGGTGTATTTATTGAAATTTTGTCACCAGCCGAGTCCAAAATTCAGCTGTTCCCCATCTCAGCCCAGAAAGCAGGTAGAACAACTTTTGTGGTGCCTTTCAGCTGCCTACCAA
Organism: Falco cherrug; assembly: GCF_023634085.1. Taxonomy (NCBI): domain Eukaryota; kingdom Metazoa; phylum Chordata; class Aves; order Falconiformes; family Falconidae; genus Falco; species Falco cherrug. The sequence continues at coordinate 435,139 of NW_026599488.1, forward strand.
GGTAGTGTAAAAACTACCAGGAGAACTCCTGTCTGGCACCTTCCCCGGTGGAGTTGTGCATGGGGTGTGTTTGGAACATTTCGTCACCGGCCGACTCCAAAATTCAGCGGTTCCCCATCTCAGCCCAGAAAGCAGGTAGAACAACTTTTGTGGTGCCTTTCAGCTGCCTACCAAGGTAGTGTAAAAACTTCTGAGAGAACTCCTGTCTGGCACCTTCCCCGGTGGAGTTGTGCATGGGGTGTGTTTGGAACATTTTGTCACCGGCCGACTCCAAAATTCAGCGGTTCCCCATCTCAGCCCAGAAAGCAGGTAGAACAACTTTTGTGGTGTCTTTCAGGTGCCTACCGGAGCAATGTAAAAACTACCAGGAGAACTCCTTTCTGGCACCTTCCCCGGTGGAGTTGTGCATGGGGTGTGTTTGGAACATTTTGTCACCGGCCGACTCCAAAATTCAGCGGTTCCCCATCTCAGCCCAGAAAGCAGGTAGAACAACTTTTGTGGTGCCTTTCAGCTGCCTACCAAGGTAGTGTAAAAACTATCAAGAGAACTCCTGTCTGGCACCTTCCCCGGTGGAGTTGTGCAGGGGGTGTGTTTGGAACATTTTGTCACCGGCCGACTCCAAAATTCAGCGGTTCCCCATCTCAGCCCAGAAAGCAGGTAGAACAACTTTTGTGGTGTCTTTCAGATGCCTACCGGAGCAATGTAAAAACTACCAGGAGAACTCCTGTCTGGCACCTTCCCCGGTGGAGTTGTCCATGGGGTGTGTTTGGAACATTTTGTCACCTGCCGACTCCAAAATTCAGCGGTTCCCCATCTCAGCCCAGAAAGCAGGTAGAACAACTTTTGTGGTGCCTTTCAGATGCCTACCGGACCAATGTAAAAACTACCAGGAGAACTCCTGTCTGGCACCTTCCCCGGTGGAGTTGTGCATGGGGTGTGTTTGGAACATTTTGTCACCAGCCGAGTCCAAAATTCAGCGGTTCCCCATCTCAGCCCAGAAAGCAGGTAGAACAACTTTTGTGGTGCCTTTCAGCTGCCTACCAAGGTAGTGTAAAAACTACCAGGAGAACTCCTGTCTGGCACCTTCCCCGGTGGAGTTGTGCATGGGGTGTGTTTGGAACATTTCGTCACCGGCCGACTCCAAAATTCAGCGGTTCCCCATCTCAGCCCAGAAAGCAGGTAGAACAACTTTTGTGGTGCCTTTCAGCTGCCTACCAAGGTAGTGTAAAAACTTCTGAGAGAACTCCTGTCTGGCACCTTCCCCGGTGGAGTTGTGCATGGGGTGTGTTTGGAACATTTTGTCACCGGCCGACTCCAAAATTCAGCGGTTCCCCATCTCAGCCCAGAAAGCAGGTAGAACAACTTTTGTGGTGTCTTTCAGGTGCCTACCGGAGCAATGTAAAAACTACCAGGAGAACTCCTTTCTGGCACCTTCCCCGGTGGAGTTGTGCATGGGGTGTGTTTGGAACATTTTGTCACCGGCCGACTCCAAAATTCAGCGGTTCCCCATCTCAGCCCAGAAAGCAGGTAGAACAACTTTTGTGGTGCCTTTCAGCTGCCTACCAAGGTAGTGTAAAAACTATCAAGAGAACTCCTGTCTGGCACCTTCCCCGGTGGAGTTGTGCAGGGGGTGTGTTTGGAACATTTTGTCACCGGCCGACTCCAAAATTCAGCGGTTCCCCATCTCAGCCCAGAAAGCAGGTAGAACAACTTTTGTGGTGTCTTTCAGATGCCTACCGGAGCAATGTAAAAACTACCAGGAGAACTCCTGTCTGGCACCTTCCCCGGTGGAGTTGTCCATGGGGTGTGTTTGGAACATTTTGTCACCTGCCGACTCCAAAATTCAGCGGTTCCCCATCTCAGCCCAGAAAGCAGGTAGAACAACTTTTGTGGTGCCTTTCAGATGCCTACCGGACCAATGTAAAAACTACCAGGAGAACTCCTGTCTGGCACCTTCCCCGGTGGAGTTGTGCATGGGGTGTGTTTGGAACATTTTGTCACCAGCCGAGTCCAAAATTCAGCGGTTCCCCATCTCAGCCCAGAAAGCAGGTAGAACAACTTTTGTGGTGCCTTTCAGCTGCCTACCAAGGTAGTGTAAAAACTATTAAGAGAACTCCTGCCTGGCACCTTCCCCGGTGGAGTTGTGCATGGGGTGTGTTTGGAACATTTTGTCACCGGCCGACTCCAAAATTCAGCGATTCCCCATCTCAGCCCAGAAAGCAGGAAGAACAACTTTTGTGGTGTCCTTTTGATGCCTACCGGAGCAATGTAAAAACTACCAACAGAACTCGTCCCTGGCACCTTCCCCGGTGGAGTTGTGCATGGGGTGTGTTTGGAACATTTTGTCACCAGCCGAGTCCAAAATTCAGCGGTTCCCCATCTCAGCCCAGAAAGCAGGTAGAACAACTTTTGTGGTGCCTTTCAAATGCCTACCAAGGTAGTGTAAAAACTACCAGGAGAACTCCTGCCTGGCACCTTCCCCGGTGGAGTTGTGCATGGGGTGTGTTTGGAACATTTTGTCACCGGCCGAGTCCAAAATTCAGCGGTTCCCCATCTCAGCCCAGAAAGCAGGTAGAACAACTTTTGTGGTGCCTTTCAGCTGCCTACCAAGGTAGTGTAAAAACTATTCAGAGAACTCCTGTCTGGCACCTTCCCCGGTGGAGTTGTGCATGGGGTGTGTTTGGAACATTTTGTCACCGGCCGACTCCAAAATTCAGCGGTTCCCCATCTCAGCCCAGAAAGCAGGAAGAACAACTTTTGTGGTGTCTTTCAGATGCCTACCGGAGCAATGTAAAATCTACCAGGAGAACTCCTGTCTGGCACCTTCCCCGGTGGAGTTGTGCATGGGGTGTGTCTGGAACATTTTGTCACCAGCCGACTCCAAAATTCAGCTGTTCCCCATCTCAGCCCATAAAGCAGGTAGAACAACTTTTGTGGTGCCTTTCAGCTGCCTACCAAGGTAGTGTAAAAACTATTAAGAGAACTCCTGTCTGGCACCTTCCCCGGTGGAGTTGTGCATGGGTTGTGTTTGGAACATTTTGTCACCAGCCGAGTCCAAAATTCAGCGGTTCCCCATCTCAGCCCAGAAAGCAGGTAGAACAACTTTTGTGGTGTCTTTCAGATGCCTACCGGAGCAATGTAAAAACTATCAGGAGAACTCCTGTCTGGCACCTTCCCCGGTGGAGTTGTGCATGGGGTGTTTTTGGAACATTTTGTCACCGGCCGAGTCCAAAATTCAGCGGTTCCCCATCTCAGCCCAGAAAGCAGGTAGAACAACTTTTGTGGTGCCTTTCAAATGCCTACCAAGGTAGTGTAAAAACTATTCAGAGAACTCCTGTCTGGCACCTTCCCCGGTGGAGTTGTGCATGGGGTGTGTTTGGAACATTTTGTCACCGGCCGACTCCAAAATTCAGCGGTTCCCCATCTCAGCCCAGAAAGCAGGTAGAACAACTTTTGTGGTGTCTTTCAGGTGCCTACCGGAGCAATGTAAAAACTACCAGGAGAACTCCTGTCTGGCACCTTCCCCGGTGGAGTTGTGCATGGGGTGTGTTTGGAACATTTTGTCACCGGCCGACTCCAAAATTCAGCGGTTCCCCATCTCAGCCCAGAAAGCAGGTAGAACAACTTTTGTGGTGCCTTTCAGCTGCCTACCAAGGTAGTGTAAAAACTATTAAGAGAACTCCTGTCTGGCACCTTCCCCGGTGGAGTTGTGCATGGGGTGTGTTTGGAACATTTTGTCACCGGCCGACTCCAAAATTCAGCGGTTCCCCATCTCAGCCCAGAAAGCAGGTAGAACAACTTTTGTGGTGCCTTTCAGATGCCTACCGGACCAATGTGAAAACTACCAGGAGAACTCCTGTCTGGCACCTTCCCCGGTGGAGTTGTGCATGGGGTGTGTTTGGAACATTTTGTCACCAGCCGAGTCCAAAATTCAGCGGTTCCCCATCTCAGCCCAGAAAGCAGGTAGAACAACTTTTGTGGTGCCTTTCAGCTGCCTACCAAGGTAGTGTAAAAACTATTAAGAGAACTCCTGCCTGGCACCTTCCCCGGTGGAGTTGTGCATGGGGTGTGTTTGGAACATTTTGTCACCGGCCGACTCCAAAATTCAGCGATTCCCCATCTCAGCCCAGAAAGCAGGAAGAACAACTTTTGTGGTGTCCTTTTGATGCCTACCGGAGCAATGTAAAAACTACCAACAGAACTCGTCCCTGGCACCTTCCCCGGTGGAGTTGTGCATGGGGTGTGTTTGGAACATTTTGTCACCAGCCGAGTCCAAAATTCAGCGGTTCCCCATCTCAGCCCAGAAAGCAGGTAGAACAACTTTTGTGGTGCCTTTCAAATGCCTACCAAGGTAGTGTAAAAACTACCAGGAGAACTCCTGCCTGGCACCTTCCCCGGTGGAGTTGTGCATGGGGTGTGTTTGGAACATTTTGTCACCGGCCGAGTCCAAAATTCAGCGGTTCCCCATCTCAGCCCAGAAAGCAGGTAGAACAACTTTTGTGGTGCCTTTCAGCTGCCTACCAAGGTAGTGTAAAAACTATCAAGAGAACTCTTGTCTGGCACCTTCCCCGGTGGAGTTGTGCATGGGGTGTGTTTGGAACATTTTGTCACCGGCCGACTCCAAAATTCAGCGGTTCCCCATCTCAGCCCAGAAAGCAGGTAGAGCAACTTTTGTGGTGTCTTTCAGATGCCTACCGGAGCAATGTAAAATCTACCAGGAGAACTCCTGTCTGGCACCTTCCCCGGTGGAGTTGTGCATGGGGTGTGTCTGGAACATTTTGTCACCAGCCGACTCCAAAATTCAGCTGTTCCCCATCTCAGCCCATAAAGCAGGTAGAACAACTTTTGTGGTGCCTTTCAGCTGCCTACCAAGGTAGTGTAAAAACTATTAAGAGAACTCCTGTCTGGCACCTTCCCCGGTGGAGTTGTGCATGGGTTGTGTTTGGAACATTTTGTCACCAGCCGAGTCCAAAATTCAGCGGTTCCCCATCTCAGCCCAGAAAGCAGGTAGAACAACTTTTGTGGTGTCTTTCAGATGCCTACCGGAGCAATGTAAAAACTATCAGGAGAACTCCTGTCTGGCACCTTCCCCGGTGGAGTTGTGCATGGGGTGTTTTTGGAACATTTTGTCACCGGCCGAGTCCAAAATTCAGCGGTTCCCCATCTCAGCCCAGAAAGCAGGTAGAACAACTTTTGTGGTGCCTTTCAAATGCCTACCAAGGTAGTGTAAAAACTATTCAGAGAACTCCTGTCTCGCACCTTCCCCGGTGGAGTTGTGCAGGGGGTGTGTTTGGAACATTTTGTCACCGGCCGACTCCAAAATTCAGCGGTTCCCCATCTCAGCCCAGAAAGCAGGAAGAACAACTTTTGTGGTGTCTTTCAGATGCCTACCGGAGCAATGTAAAAACTACCAGGAGAACTCCTGTCTGGCACCTTCCCCGGTGGAGTTGTGCATGGGGTGTGTTTGGAACATTTTGTCACCGGACGAGTCCAAAATTCAGCGGTTCCCCATCTCAGCCCAGAAAGCAGGTAGAACAACTTTTGTGGTGCCTTTCAGCTGCCTACCAACGTAGTGTAAAAACTACTAAGAGAACTCCTGTCTGGCACCTTCCCCGGTGGAGTTGTGCAGGGGGTGTGTTTGGAACATTTTGTCACCGGCCGACTCCAAAATTCAGCGGTTCCCCATCTCAGCCCAGAAAGCAGGTAGAACAACTTTTGTGGTGCCTTTCAAATGCCTACCAAGGTAGTGTAAAAACTACCAGGAGAACTCCTGCCTGGCACCTTCCCCGGTGGAGTTGTGCATGGGGTGTGTTTGGAACATTTTGTCACCGGCCGACTCCAAAATTCAGCGGTTCCCCATCTCAGCCCAGAAAGCAGGTAGAACAACTTTTGTGGTGTCCTTTTGATGCCTACAGGAGCAATGTAAAAACTACCAACAGAACTCGTCCCTGGCACCTTCGCTAGTGGAGTTGTGCATGGGGTGTGTTTGGAACATTTTTTCACCGGCCGAGTCCAAAATTCAGCGGTTCCCCATCTCAGCCCAGAAAGCAGGTAGAACAACTTTTGTGGTGTCTTTCAGATGCCTACCGGAGCAATGTAAAAACTACCAGGAGAACTCCTGTCTGGCACCTTCCCCGGTGGAGTTGTGCATGGGGTGTGTTTGGAACATTTTGTCACCGGCCGACTCCAAAATTCAGCGGTTCCCCATCTCAGCCCAGAAAGCAGGTAGAACAACTTTTGTGGTGCCTTTCAAATGCCTACCAAGGTAGTGTAAAAACTATTAAGAGAACTCCTGCCTGGCACCTTCCCCGGTGGGGTTGTGCATGGGGTGTGTTTGGAACATTTTGTCACCGGCCGAGTCCAAAATTCAGCGGTTCCCCATCTCAGCCCAGAAAGCAGGTAGAACAACTTTTATAGTGTCTTTTTGATGCCTACCGGAGCAATGTAAAAACTACCAACAGAATTCGTTCCTGGCACCTTCCCCGGTGGAGTTGTGCATGGGGTGTATTTATTAAAATTTTGTCACCAGCCGAGTCCAAAATTCAGCTGGTCCCCATCTCAGCCCAGAAAGCAGGTAGAACAACTTTTGTGGTGCCTTTCAGCTGCCTACCAAGGTAGTGTAAAAACTATCAAGAGAACTCGTCCCTGGCACCTTCGCTAGTGGAGTTGTGCATGGGGTGTATTTATTAAAATTTTTTCACCAGCCGAGTCCAAAATTCAGCTGTTCCCCATCTCAGCCCAGAAAGCAGGTAGAACAACTTTTGTGGTGCCTTTCAGCTGCCTACCAAGGTAGTGTAAAAACTACCAGGAGAACTCCTGTCTGGCACCTTCCCCGGTGGAGTTGTGCATGGGGTGTGTTTGGAACATTTTGTCACCGGCCGACTCCAAAATTCAGCGGTTCCCCATCTCAGCCCAGAAAGCAGGTAGAACAACTTTTGTGGTGCCTTTCAGCTGCCTACCTAGGTAGTATAAAAACTATTAAGAGAACTCCTGTCTGGCACCTTCCCCGGTGGAGTTGTGCATGGGGTGTGTTTGGAACATTTTGTCACCGGCCGACTCCAAAATTCAGCGGTTCCCCATCTCAGCCCAGAAAGCAGGTAGAACAACTTTTGTGGTGTCTTTCAGATGCCTACCGGAGCAATGTAAAAACTACCAGGAGAACTCCTGTCTGGCACCTTCCCTGGTGGAGTTGTGCATGGGGTGTGTTCGGAACATTTTGTCACCAGCCGAGTCCAAAAATTCAGCGGTTCCCCATCTCAGCCCAGAAAGCAGGTAGAACAACTTTTGTGGTGCCTTTCAGCTGCCTACCAAGGTAGTGTAAAAACTATTAAGAGAACTCCTGTCTGGCACCTTCCCCGGTGGAGTTGTGCATGGGGTGTGTTTGGAACATTTTGTCACCGGCCGAGTCCAAAATTCAGCGGTTCCCCATCTCAGCCCAGAAAGCAGGTAGAACAACTTTTGTGGTGCCTTTCAGCTGCCTACCAAGGTAGTATAAAAACTATTAAGAGAACTCCTGCCTGGCACCTTCCCCGGTGGAGTTGTGCATGGGGTGTATTTGGAACATTTTGTCACCGGCCGAGTCCAAAATTCAGCGGTTCCCCATCTCAGCCCAGAAAGCAGGTAGAACAACTTTTGTGGTGCCTTTCAGCTGCCTACCAAGGTAGTGTAAAAACTACTAAGAGAACTCCTGTCTGGCACCTTCCCCGGTGGAGTTGTGCAGGGGGTGTGTTTGGAACATTTTGTCACCGGCCGAGTCCAAAATTCAGCGGTTCCCCATCTCAGCCCAGAAAGCAGGTAGAACAACTTTTGTGGTGTCTTTCAGATGCCTACCGGAGCAATGTAAAAACTACCAGGAGAACTCCTGTCTGGCACCTTCCCCGGTGGAGTTGTGCATGGGGTGTGTTTGGAACATTTTGTCACCAGCCGAGTCCAAAATTCAGCGATTCCCCATCTCAGCCCAGAAAGCAGGTAGAACAACTTTTGTGGTGCCTTTCAAATGCCTACCAAGGTAGTGTAAAAACTACCAAGAGAACTCCTGCCTGGCACCTTCCCCGGTGGAGTTGTGCATGGGGTGTGTTTGGAACATTTTGTCACCAGCCGAGTCCAAAATTCAGCGGTTCCCCATCTCAGCCCAGAAAGCAGGTAAAAAAACTTTTGTGGTGTCTTTCAGGTGCCTACCAAGGTAGTGTAAAAACTACCAGGAGAACTCTTGTCTGGCACCTTCCCCGGTGGAGTTGTGCATGGGGTGTCTTTGGAACATTTTGTCACCGGCCGACTCCAAAATTCAGCGGTTCCCCATCTCAGCCCAGAAAGCAGGTAGAACAACTTTTGTGGTGTCTTTCAGATGCCTACCGGAGCAATATAAAATCTACCAGGAGAACTCCTGTCTGGCACCTTCCCCGGTGGAGTTGTGCATGGGGTGTGTTTGGAACATTTTGTCACCGGCCGACTCCAAAATTCAGCTGTTCCCCATCTCAGCCCAGAAAGCAGGTAGAACAACTTTTGTGGTGCCTTTCAGCTGCCTACCAAGGTAGTGTAAAAACTATTAAGAGAACTCCTGTCTGGCACCTTCCCCGGTGGAGTTGTGCATGGGGTGTGTTCGGAACATTTTGTCACCGGCCGAGTCCAAAAATTCAGCGGTTCCCCATCTCAGCCCAGAAAGCAGGTAGAACAACTTTTGTGGTGCCTTTCAGCTGCCTACCAAGGTAGTGTAAAAACTACCAGGAGAACTCCTGTCTGGCACCTTCCCCGGTGGAGTTGTGCAGGGGGTGTGTTTGGAACATTTTGTCACCGGCCGACTCCAAAATTCAGCGGTTTCCCATCTCAGCCCAGAAAGCAGGTAGAACAACTTTTGTGGTGCCTTTCAGGTGCCTACCAAGGTAGTGTAAAAACTACTGAGAGAACTCCTGTCTGGCACCTTCCCCGGTGGAGTTGTGCAGGGGCTGTGTTTGGAACATTTTTTCACCGGCTGACTCCAAAATTCAGCGGTTCCCCATCTCAGCCCAGAAAGCAGGTAGAACAACTTTTGTGGTGTCTTTCAGATGCCTACCAGAGCAATGTAAAAACTACCAGGAGAACTCCTGTCTGGCACCTTCCCCGGTGGAGTTGTGCATGGGGTGTCTTTGGAACATTTTGTCACCGGCCGACTCCAAAATTCAGCGATTCCCCATCTCAGCCCAGAAAGCAGGTAGAACAACTTTTGTGGTGTCCTTTTGATGCCTACCGGAGCAATGTAAAAACTACAACAGAACTCGTCCCTGGCACCTTCGCTAGTGGAGTTGTGCATGGGGTGTATTTATTAAAATTTTGTCACCAGCCGAGTCCAAAATTCAGCGGTTCCCCATCTCAGCCCAGAAAGCAGGTAGAACAACTTTTGTGGTGCCTTTCAGCTGCCTACCAAGGTAGTGTAAAAACTATCAAGAGAACTCTTGTCTGGCACCTTCCCCGGTGGAGTTGTGCATGGGGTGTGTTTGGAACATTTTGTCACCAGCCGAGTCCAAAATTCAGCGGTTCCCCATCTCAGCCCAGAAAGCAGGTAGAACAACTTTTGTGGTTCCTTTCAGCTGCCTACCAAGGTAGTGTAAAAACTATTAAGAGAACTCCTGTCTGGCACCTTCCCCGGTGGAGTTGTGCATGGGGTGTGTTTGGAACATTTTGTCACCGGCCGACTCCAAAATTCAGTGGTTCCCCATCTCAGCCCAGAAAGCAGGTAGAACAACTTTTGTGGTGCCTTTCAGCTGCCTACCAAGGTAGTGTAAAAACTACTAAGAGAACTCCTGTCTGGCACCTTCCCCGGTGGAGTTGTGCAGGGGGTGTGTTTGGAACATTTTGTCACCGGCCGACTCCAAAATTCAGCAGTTCCCCATCTCAGCCCAGAAAGCAGGTAGAACAACTTTTGTGGTGTCTTTCAGGTGCCTACCAAGGTAGTGTAAAAACTATTAAGAGAACTCCTGTCTGGCACCTTCCCCGGTGGAGTTGTGCAGGGGGTGTGTTTGGAACATTTTGTCACCGGCCGACTCCAAAATTCAGCGGTTCCCCATCTCAGCCCAGAAAGCAGGTAGAACAACTTTTGTGGTGTCTTTCAGATGCCTACCGGAGCAATGTAAAAACTACCAGGAGAACTCCTGTCTGGCACCTTCCCCGGTGGAGTTGTGCAGGGGTGTGTTTGGAACATTTTGTCATCAGCCGAGTCCAAAATTCAGCGGTTCCCCATCTCAGCCCAGAAAGCAGGAAGAACAACTTTTGTGGTGCCTTTCAGCTGCCTACCAAGGTAGTGTAAAAACTACTAAGAGAACTCCTGTCTGGCACCTTCCCCGGTGGAGTTGTTCATGGGGTGTGTTTGGAACATTTTGTCACCGGCCGACTCCAAAATTCAGCGGTTCCCCATCTCAGCCCAGAAAGCAGGTAGAACAACTTTTGTGGTGTCCTTTTGATGCCTACCGGAGCAATGTAAAAACTACCAACAGAACTCGTCCCTGGCACCTTCGCTAGTGGAGTTGTGCATGGGGTGTATTTATTAAAATTTTGTCACCAGCCGTCCAAAATTCAGCTGTTCCCCATCTCAGCCCAGAAAGCAGGTAGAACAACTTTTGTGGTGCCTTTCAGCTGCCTACCAAGGTAGTGTAAAAACTACCAGGAGAACTCCTGTCTGGCACCTTCCCCGGTGGAGTTGTGCATGGGGTGTGTTTGGAACATTTTGTCACCGGCCGACTCCAAAATTCAGCGGTTCCCCATCTCAGCCCAGAAAGCAGGTAGAACAACTTTTGTGGTGCCTTTCAGCTGCCTACCAAGGTAGTGTAAAAACTATTAAGAGAACTCCTGTCTGGCACCTTCCCTAGTGGAGTTGTGCATGGGGTGTGTTTGGAACATTTTGTCACCAGCCGAGTCCAAAATTCAGCGGTTCCCCATCTCAGCCCAGAAAGCAGGTAAAAAAACTTTTGTGGTGTCTTTCAGGTGCCTACCAAGGTAGTGTAAAAAACTACCAGGAGAACTCTTGTCTGGCACCTTCCCCGGTGGAGTTGTGCATGGGGTGTGTTTGGAACATTTTGTCACCGGCCGACTCCAAAATTCAGCGGTTCCCCATCTCAGCCCAGAAAGCAGGTAGAACAACTTTTGTGGTGCCTTTCAGCTGCCTACCAAGGTAGTGTAAAAACTATTAAGAGAACTCCTGTCTGGCACCTTCCCCGGTGGAGTGTGCATGGGGTGTGTTTGGAACATTTTGTCACCAGCCGAGTCCAAAATTCAGCGGTTCCCCATCTCAGCCCAGAAAGCAGGTAGAACAACTTTTGTGGTGCCTTTCAGCTGCCTACCAAGGTAGTGTAAAAAACTACCAGGAGAACTCCTGTCTGGCACCTTCCCCGGTGGAGTTGTGCATGGGGTGTGTTTGGAACATTTTGTCACCCGGCCGACTCCAAAATTCAGCGGTTTCCCATCTCAGCCCAGAAAGCAGGTAGAACAACTTTTGTGGTGCCTTTCAGCTGCCTACCAAGGTAGTGTAAAAACTACTGAGAGAACTCCTGTCTGGCACCTTCCCCGGTGGAGTTGTGCATGGGGTGTCTTTGGAACATTTTGTCACCGGCCGACTCCAAAATTCAGCGGTTCCCCATCTCAGCCCAGAAAGCAGGTAGAACAACTTTTGTGGTGTCTTTCAGATGCCTACCAGAGCAACGTAAAAACTACCAGGAGAACTCCTGTCTGGCACCTTCCCCGGTGGAGTTGTGCATGGGGTGTTTTTGGAACATTTTGTTACCGGCCGACTCCAAAATTCAGCGGTTCCCCATCTCAGCCCAGAAAGCAGGTAGAACAACTTTTGTGGTGCCTTTCAAATGCCTACCAAGGTAGTGTAAAAACTACCAGGAGAACTCCTGTCTGGCACCTTCCGTGGTGGAGTTGTGCATGGGGTGTGTTTGGAACATTTTGTCACCGGCCGACTCCAAAATTCAGCGATTCCCCATCTCAGCCCAGAAAGCAGGTAGAACAACTTTTGTGGTGTCCTTTTGATGCCTACAGGAGCAATGTAAAAACTACCAACAGAACTCGTCCCTGGCACCTTCGCTAGTGGAGTTGTGCATGGGGTGTATTTATTAAAATTTTGTCACCAGCCGACTCCAAAATTCAGCTGTTCCCCATCTCAGCCCATAAAGCAGGTAGAACAACTTTTGTGGTGCCTTTCAGCTGCCTACCAAGGTAGTGTAAAAACTATTAAGAGAACTCCTGTCTGGCACCTTCCCCGGTGGAGTTGTGCATGGGTTGTGTTTGGAACATTTTGTCTACCAGCCGAGTCCAAAATTCAGCGGTTCCCCATCTCAGCCCAGAAAGCAGGTAGAACAACTTTTGTGGTGTCTTTCAGATGCCTACCGGAGCAATGTAAAAACTATCAGGAGAACTCCTGTCTGGCACCTTCCCCGGTGGAGTTGTGCATGGGGTGTTTTTGGAACATTTTGTCACCGGCCGAGTCCAAAATTCAGCGGTTCCCCATCTCAGCCCAGAAAGCAGGTAGAACAACTTTTGTGGTGCCTTTCAAATGCCTACCAAGGTAGTGTAAAAACTATTCAGAGAACTCCTGTCTGGCACCTTCCCCGGTGGAGTTGTGCAGGGGGTGTGTTTGGAACATTTTGTCACCGGCCGACTCCAAAATTCAGCGGTTCCCCATCTCAGCCCAGAAAGCAGGAAGAACAACTTTTGTGGTGTCTTTCAGATGCCTACCGGAGCAATGTAAAAACTACCAGGAGAACTCCTGTCTGGCACCTTCCCCGGTGGAGTTGTGCAGGGGTGTGTTTGGAACATTTTGTCATCAGCCGAGTCCAAAATTCAGCGGTTCCCCATCTCAGCCCAGAAAGCAGGAAGAACAACTTTTGTGGTGCCTTTCAGCTGCCTACCAAGGTAGTGTAAAAACTACTAAGAGAACTCCTGTCTGGCACCTTCCCCGGTGGAGTTGTTCATGGGGTGTGTTTGGAACATTTTGTCACCGGCCGACTCCAAAATTCAGCGGTTCCCCATCTCAGCCCAGAAAGCAGGTAGAACAACTTTTGTGGTGTCCTTTTGATGCCTACCGGAGCAATGTAAAAACTACCAACAGAACTCGTCCCTGGCACCTTCGCTAGTGGAGTTGTGCATGGGGTGTATTTATTAAAATTTTGTCACCAGCCGAGTCCAAAATTCAGCTGTTCCCCATCTCAGCCCAGAAAGCAGGTAGAACAACTTTTGTGGTGCCTTTCAGCTGCCTACCAAGGTAGTGTAAAAACTACCAGGAGAACTCCTGTCTGGCACCTTCCCCGGTGGAGTTGTGCATGGGGTGTGTTTGGAACATTTTGTCACCGGCCGACTCCAAAATTCAGCGGTTCCCCATCTCAGCCCAGAAAGCAGGTAGAACAACTTTTGTGGTGCCTTTCAGCTGCCTACCAAGGTAGTGTAAAAACTATTAAGAGAACTCCTGTCTGGCACCTTCCCTAGTGGAGTTGTGCATGGGGTGTGTTTGGAACATTTTGTCACCAGCCGAGTCCAAAATTCAGCGGTTCCCCATCTCAGCCCAGAAAGCAGGTAAAAAAACTTTTGTGGTGTCTTTCAGGTGCCTACCAAGGTAGTGTAAAAACTACCAGGAGAACTCTTGTCTGGCACCTTCCCCGGTGGAGTTGTGCATGGGGTGTGTTTGGAACATTTTGTCACCGGCCGACTCCAAAATTCAGCGGTTCCCCATCTCAGCCCAGAAAGCAGGTAGAACAACTTTTGTGGTGCCTTTCAGCTGCCTACCAAGGTAGTGTAAAAACTATTAAGAGAACTCCTGTCTGGCACCTTCCCCGGTGGAGTTGTGCATGGGGTGTGTTTGGAACATTTTGTCACCAGCCGAGTCCAAAATTCAGCGGTTCCCCATCTCAGCCCAGAAAGCAGGTAGAACAACTTTTGTGGTGCCTTTCAGCTGCCTACCAAGGTAGTGTAAAAACTACCAGGAGAACTCCTGTCTGGCACCTTCCCCGGTGGAGTTGTGCATGGGGTGTGTTTGGAACATTTTGTCACCGGCCGACTCCAAAATTCAGCGGTTTCCCATCTCAGCCCAGAAAGCAGGTAGAACAACTTTTGTGGTGCCTTTCAGCTGCCTACCAAGGTAGTGTAAAAACTACTGAGAGAACTCCTGTCTGGCACCTTCCCCGGTGGAGTTGTGCATGGGGTGTCTTTGGAACATTTTGTCACCGGCCGACTCCAAAATTCAGCGGTTCCCCATCTCAGCCCAGAAAGCAGGTAGAACAACTTTTGTGGTGTCTTTCAGATGCCTACCAGAGCAACGTAAAAACTACCAGGAGAACTCCTGTCTGGCACCTTCCCCGGTGGAGTTGTGCATGGGGTGTTTTTGGAACATTTTGTTACCGGCCGACTCCAAAATTCAGCGGTTCCCCATCTCAGCCCAGAAAGCAGGTAGAACAACTTTTGTGGTGCCTTTCAAATGCCTACCAAGGTAGTGTAAAAACTACCAGGAGAACTCCTGTCTGGCACCTTCCGTGGTGGAGTTGTGCATGGGGTGTGTTTGGAACATTTTGTCACCGGCCGACTCCAAAATTCAGCGATTCCCCATCTCAGCCCAGAAAGCAGGTAGAACAACTTTTGTGGTGTCCTTTTGATGCCTACAGGAGCAATGTAAAAACTACCAACAGAACTCGTCCCTGGCACCTTCGCTAGTGGAGTTGTGCATGGGGTGTATTTATTAAAATTTTGTCACCAGCCGACTCCAAAATTCAGCTGTTCCCCATCTCAGCCCATAAAGCAGGTAGAACAACTTTTGTGGTGCCTTTCAGCTGCCTACCAAGGTAGTGTAAAAACTATTAAGAGAACTCCTGTCTGGCACCTTCCCCGGTGGAGTTGTGCATGGGTTGTGTTTGGAACATTTTGTCTACCAGCCGAGTCCAAAATTCAGCGGTTCCCCATCTCAGCCCAGAAAGCAGGTAGAACAACTTTTGTGGTGTCTTTCAGATGCCTACCGGAGCAATGTAAAAACTATCAGGAGAACTCCTGTCTGGCACCTTCCCCGGTGGAGTTGTGCATGGGGTGTTTTTGGAACATTTTGTCACCGGCCGAGTCCAAAATTCAGCGGTTCCCCATCTCAGCCCAGAAAGCAGGTAGAACAACTTTTGTGGTGCCTTTCAAATGCCTACCAAGGTAGTGTAAAAACTATTCAGAGAACTCCTGTCTGGCACCTTCCCCGGTGGAGTTGTGCAGGGGGTGTGTTTGGAACATTTTGTCACCGGCCGACTCCAAAATTCAGCGGTTCCCCATCTCAGCCCAGAAAGCAGGAAGAACAACTTTTGTGGTGTCTTTCAGATGCCTACCGGAGCAATGTAAAAACTACCAGGAGAACTCCTGTCTGGCACCTTCCCCGGTGGAGTTGTGCATGGGGTGTGTTTGGAACATTTTGTCACCGGACGAGTCCAAAATTCAGCGGTTCCCCATCTCAGCCCAGAAAGCAGGTAGAACAACTTTTGTGGTGCCTTTCAGCTGCCTACCAACGTAGTGTAAAAACTACTAAGAGAACTCCTGTCTGGCACCTTCCCCGGTGGAGTTGTGCAGGGGGTGTGTTTGGAACATTTTGTCACCGGCCGACTCCAAAATTCAGCGGTTCCCCATCTCAGCCCAGAAAGCAGGTAGAACAACTTTTGTGGTGCCTTTCAAATGCCTACCAAGGTAGTGTAAAAACTACCAGGAGAACTCAGGCCTGGCACCTTCCCCGGTGGAGTTGTGCATGGGGTGTGTTTGGAACATTTTGTCACCGGCCGACTCCAAAATTCAGCGGTTCCCCATCTCAGCCCAGAAAGCAGGTAGAACAACTTTTGTGGTGTCCTTTTGATGCCTACAGGAGCAATGTAAAAACTACCAACAGAACTCGTCCCTGGCACCTTCGCTAGTGGAGTTGTGCATGGGGTGTGTTTGGAACATTTTTTCACCGGCCGAGTCCAAAATTCAGCGGTTCCCCATCTCAGCCCAGAAAGCAGGTAGAACAACTTTTGTGGTGTCTTTCAGATGCCTACCGGAGCAATGTAAAAACTACCAGGAGAACTCCTGTCTGGCACCTTCCCCGGTGGAGTTGTGCATGGGGTGTGTTTGGAACATTTTGTCACCAGCCGACTCCAAAATTCAGCGGTTCCCCATCTCAGCCCAGAAAGCAGGTAGAACAACTTTTGTGGTGCCTTTCAAATGCCTACCAAGGTAGTGTAAAAACTATTAAGAGAACTCCTGCCTGGCACCTTCCCCGGTGGGGTTGTGCATGGGGTGTGTTTGGAACATTTTGTCACCGGCCGACTCCAAAATTCAGCGGTTCCCCATCTCAGCCCAGAAAGCAGGTAGAACAACTTTTATAGTGTCTTTTTGATGCCTACCGGAGCAATGTAAAAACTACCAACAGAATTCGTTCCTGGCACCTTCCCCGGTGGAGTTGTGCATGGGGTGTATTTATTAAAATTTTGTCACCAGCCGAGTCCAAAATTCAGCTGGTCCCCATCTCAGCCCAGAAAGCAGGTAGAACAACTTTTGTGGTGCCTTTCAGCTGCCTACCAAGGTAGTGTAAAAACTATCAAGAGAACTCTTGTCTGGCACCTTCCCCGGTGGAGTTGTGCATGGGGTGTGTTTGGAACATTTTGTCACCAGCCGAGTCCAAAATTCAGCGGTTCCCCATCTCAGCCCAGAAAGCAGGTAGAACAACTTTTGTGGTGCCTTTCAGCTGCCTACCAAGGTAGTGTAAAAACTATTAAGAGAACTCCTGTCTGGCACCTTCCCCGGTGGAGTTGTGCATGGGGTGTGTTTGGAACATTTTGTCACCGGCCGACTCCAAAATTCAGCGGTTCCCCATCTCAGCCCAGAAAGCAGGTAGAACAACTTTTGTGGTGCCTTTCAGCTGCCTACCAAGGTAGTGTAAAAACTATTAAGAGAACTCCTGTCTGGCACCTTCCCCGGTGGATTTGTGCATGGGGTTTGTCTGGAACATTTTGTCACCGGCCGAGTCCAAAATTCAGCGGTTCCCCATCTCAGCCCAGAAAGCAGGTAGAACAACTTTTGTGGTGTCTTTCAGATGCCTACCGGAGCAATGTAAAAACTACCAGGAGAACTCCTGTCTGGCACCTTCCCCGGTGGAGTTGTGCATGGGGTGTGTTTGGAACATTTTGTCACCTGCCGACTCCAAAATTCAGCGGTTCCCCATCTCAGCCCAGAAAGCAGGTAGAACAACTTTTGTGGTGTCCTTTTGATGCCTACCGGAGCAATGTAAAAACTACCAACAGAACTCGTCCCTGGCACCTTCGCTAGTGGAGTTGTGCATGGGGTGTATTTATTAAAATTTTGTCACCAGCCGAGTCCAAAATTCAGCTGTTCCCCATCTCAGCCCAGAAAGCAGGTAGAACAACTTTTGTGGTGCCTTTCAGCTGCCTACCAAGGTAGTGTAAAAACTACCAGGAGAACTCCTGTCTGGCACCTTCCCCGGTGGAGTTGTGCATGGGGTGTGTTTGGAACATTTTGTCACCGGCCGACTCCAAAATTCAGCGGTTCCCCATCTCAGCCCAGAAAGCAGGTAGAACAACTTTTGTGGTGCCTTTCAGCTGCCTACCAAGGTAGTATAAAAACTATTAAGAGAACTCCTGTCTGGCACCTTCCCCGGTGGAGTTGTGCATGGGGTGTGTTTGGAACATTTTGTCACCGGCCGACTCCAAAATTCAGCGGTTCCCCATCTCAGCCCAGAAAGCAGGTAGAACAACTTTTGTGGTGTCTTTCAGATGCCTACCGGAGCAATGTAAAAACTACCAGGAGAACTCCTGTCTGGCACCTTCCCTGGTGGAGTTGTGCATGGGGTGTGTTCGGAACATTTTGTCACCAGCCGAGTCCAAAAATTCAGCGGTTCCCCATCTCAGCCCAGAAAGCAGGTAGAACAACTTTTGTGGTGCCTTTCAGCTGCCTACCAAGGTAGTGTAAAAACTATTAAGAGAACTCCTGTCTGGCACCTTCCCCGGTGGAGTTGTGCATGGGGTGTGTTTGGAACATTTTGTCACCGGCCGAGTCCAAAATTCAGCGGTTCCCCATCTCAGCCCAGAAAGCAGGTAGAACAACTTTTGTGCTGCCTTGCAGCTGCCTACCAAGGTAGTATAAAAACTATTAAGAGAACTCCTGCCTGGCACCTTCCCCGGTGGAGTTGTGCATGGGGTGTATTTGGAACATTTTGTCACCAGCCGAGTCCAAAATTCAGCGGTTCCCCATCTCAGCCCAGAAAGCAGGTAGAACAACTTTTGTGGTGCCTTTCAGCTGCCTACCAAGGTAGTGTAAAAACTACTAAGAGAACTCCTGTCTGGCACCTTCCCCGGTGGAGTTGTGCAGGGGGTGTGTTTGGAACATTTTGTCACCGGCCGACTCCAAAATTCAGCGGTTCCCCATCTCAGCCCAGAAAGCAGGTAGAACAACTTTTGTGGTGTCTTTCAGATGCCTACCGGAGCAATGTAAAAACTACCAGGAGAACTCCTGTCTGGCACCTTCCCCGGTGGAGTTGTGCATGGGGTGTGTTTGGAACATTTTGTCACCAGCCGAGTCCAAAATTCAGCGATTCCCCATCTCAGCCCAGAAAGCAGGTAGAACAACTTTTGTGGTGCCTTTCAAATGCCTACCAAGGTAGTGTAAAAACTACCAAGAGAACTCCTGCCTGGCACCTTCCCCGGTGGAGTTGTGCATGGGGTGTGTTTGGAACATTTTGTCACCAGCCGAGTCCAAAATTCAGCGGTTCCCCATCTCAGCCCAGAAAGCAGGTAAAAAAACTTTTGTGGTGTCTTTCAGGTGCCTACCAAGGTAGTGTAAAAACTACCAGGAGAACTCTTGTCTGGCACCTTCCCCGGTGGAGTTGTGCATGGGGTGTCTTTGGAACATTTTGTCACCGGCCGACTCCAAAATTCAGCGGTTCCCCATCTCAGCCCAGAAAGCAGGTAGAACAACTTTTGTGGTGTCTTTCAGATGCCTACCGGAGCAATATAAAATCTACCAGGAGAACTCCTGTCTGGCACCTTCCCCGGTGGAGTTGTGCATGGGGTGTGTTTGGAACATTTTGTCACCGGCCGACTCCAAAATTCAGCTGTTCCCCATCTCAGCCCAGAAAGCAGGTAGAACAACTTTTGTGGTGCCTTTCAGCTGCCTAGCAAGGTAGTGTAAAAACTATTAAGAGAACTCCTGTCTGGCACCTTCCCCGGTGGAGTTGTGCATGGGGTGTGTTCGGAACATTTTGTCACCGGCCGAGTCCAAAAATTCAGCGGTTCCCCATCTCAGCCCAGAAAGCAGGTAGAACAACTTTTGTGGTGCCTTTCACGTGCCTACCAAGGTAGTGTAAAAACTACCAGGAGAACTCCTGTCTGGCACCTTCCCCGGTGGAGTTGTGCAGGGGGTGTGTTTGGAACATTTTGTCACCGGCCGACTCCAAAATTCAGCGGTTTCCCATCTCAGCCCAGAAAGCAGGTAGAACAACTTTTGTGGTGCCTTTCAGGTGCCTACCAAGGTAGTGTAAAAACTACTGAGAGAACTCCTGTCTGGCACCTTCCCCGGTGGAGTTGTGCAGGGGCTGTGTTTGGAACATTTTTTCACCGGCCGACTCCAAAATTCAGCGGTTCCCCATCTCAGCCCAGAAAGCAGGTAGAACAACTTTTGTGGTGTCTTTCAGATGCCTACCAGAGCAATGTAAAAACTACCAGGAGAACTCCTGTCTGGCACCTTCCCCGGTGGAGTTGTGCATGGGGTGTCTTTGGAACATTTTGTCACCGGCCGACTCCAAAATTCAGCGATTCCCCATCTCAGCCCAGAAAGCAGGTAGAACAACTTTTGTGGTGTCCTTTTGATGCCTACCGGAGCAATGTAAAAACTACCAACAGAACTCGTCCCTGGCACCTTCGCTAGTGGAGTTGTGCATGGGGTGTATTTATTAAAATTTTGTCACCAGCCGAGTCCAAAATTCAGCGGTTCCCCATCTCAGCCCAGAAAGCAGGTAGAACAACTTTTGTGGTGCCTTTCAGCTGCCTACCAAGGTAGTGTAAAAACTATCAAGAGAACTCTTGTCTGGCACCTTCCCCGGTGGAGTTGTGCATGGGGTGTGTTTGGAACATTTTGTCACCAGCCGAGTCCAAAAATTCAGCGGTTCCCCATCTCAGCCCAGAAAGCAGGTAGAACAACTTTTGTGGTGCCTTTCACGTGCCTACCAAGGTAGTGTAAAAACTACTGAGAGAACTCCTGTCTGGCACCTTCCCCGGTGGAGTTGTGCAGGGGGTGTGTTTGGAACATTTTGTCACCGGCCGACTCCAAAATTCAGCGGTTTCCCATCTCAGCCCAGAAAGCAGGTAGAACAACTTTTGTGGTGCCTTTCAGGTGCCTACCAAGGTAGTGTAAAAACTACTGAGAGAACTCCTGTCTGGCACCTTCCCCGGTGGAGTTGTGCAGGGGCTGTGTTTGGAACATTTTTTCACCGGCCGACTCCAAAATTCAGCGGTTCCCCATCTCAGCCCAGAAAGCAGGTAGAACAACTTTTGTGGTGTCTTTCAGATGCCTACCAGAGCAATGTAAAAACTACCAGGAGAACTCCTGTCTGGCACCTTCCCCGGTGGAGTTGTGCATGGGGTGTCTTTGGAACATTTTGTCACCGGCCGACTCCAAAATTCAGCGATTCCCCATCTCAGCCCAGAAAGCAGGTAGAACAACTTTTGTGGTGTCCTTTTGATGCCTACCGGAGCAATGTAAAACCTACCAACAGAACTCGTCCCTGGCACCTTCGCTAGTGGAGTTGTGCATGGGGTGTATTTATTAAAATTTTGTCACCAGCCGAGTCCAAAATTCAGCGGTTCCCCATCTCAGCCCAGAAAGCAGGTAGAACAACTTTTGTGGTGCCTTTCAGCTGCCTACCAAGGTAGTGTAAAAACTATCAAGAGAACTCTTGTCTGGCACCTTCCCCGGTGGAGTTGTGCATGGGGTGTGTTTGGAACATTTTGTCACCAGCCGAGTCCAAAAATTCAGCGGTTCCCCATCTCAGCCCAGAAAGCAGGTAGAACAACTTTTGTGGTGCCTTTCAAATGCCTACCAAGGTAGTGTAAAAACTACCAGGAGAACTCCTGTCTGGCACCTTCCCCGGTGGAGTTGTGCAGGGGGTGTGTTTGGAACATTTTGTCACCAGCCGACTCCAAAATTCAGCGGTTTCCCATCTCAGCCCAGAAAGCAGGAAGAACAACTTTTGTGGTGCCTTTCAGGTGCCTACCAAGGTAGTGTAAAAACTACTGAGAGAACTCCTGTCTGGCACCTTCCCCGGTGGAGTTGTGCAGGGGCTGTGTTTGGAACATTTTTTCACCGGCCGACTCCAAAATTCAGCGGTTCCCCATCTCAGCCCAGAAAGCAGGTAGAACATCTTTTGTGGTGTCTTTTAGATGCCTACCAGAGCAATGTAAAAACTACCAGGAGAACTCCTGTCTGGCACCTTCCCCGGTGGAGTTGTGCATGGGGTGTCTTTGGAACATTTTGTCACCGGCCGACTCCAAAATTCAGCGATTCCCCATCTCAGCCCAGAAAGCAGGTAGAACAACTTTTGTGGTGTCCTTTTGATGCCTACCGGAGCAATGTAAAAACTACCAACAGAACTCGTCCCTGGCACCTTCGCTAGTGGAGTTGTGCATGGGGTGTATTTATTAAAATTTTGTCACCAGCCGAGTCCAAAATTCAGCGGTTCCCCATCTCAGCCCAGAAAGCAGGTAGAACAACTTTTGTGGTGCCTTTCAGCTGCCTACCAAGGTAGTGTAAAAACTACTAAGAGAACTCCTGTCTGGCACCTTCCCCGGTGGAGTTGTGCAGGGGGTGTGTTTGGAACATTTTGTCACCGGCCGACTCCAAAATTCAGCAGTTCCCCATCTCAGCCCAGAAAGCAGGTAGAACAACTTTTGTGGTGTCTTTCAGGTGCCTACCAAGGTAGTGTAAAAACTATTAAGAGAACTCCTGTCTGGCACCTTCCCCGGTGGAGTTGTGCAGGGGGTGTGTTTGGAACATTTTGTCACCGGCCGACTCCAAAATTCAGCGGTTCCCCATCTCAGCCCAGAAAGCAGGTAGAACAACTTTTGTGGTGTCTTTCAGATGCCTACCGGAGCAATGTAAAAACTACTAAGAGAACTCCTGTCTGGCACCTTCCCCGGTGGAGTTGTGCAGGGGTGTGTTTGGAACATTTTGTCATCAGCCGAGTCCAAAATTCAGCGGTTCCCCATCTCAGCCCAGAAAGCAGGTAGAACAACTTTTGTGGTGCCTTTCAGCTGCCTACCAAGGTAGTGTAAAAACTACTAAGAGAACTCCTGTCTGGCACCTTCCCCGGTGGAGTTGTTCATGGGGTGTGTTTGGAACATTTTGTCACCGGCCGACTCCAAAATTCAGCGGTTCCCCATCTCAGCCCAGAAAGCAGGTAGAACAACTTTTGTGGTGTCCTTTTGATGCCTACCGGAGCAATGTAAAAACTACCAACAGAACTCGTCCCTGGCACCTTCGCTAGTGGAGTTGTGCATGGGGTGTATTTATTAAAATTTTGTCACCAGCCGAGTCCAAAATTCAGCTGTTCCCCATCTCAGCCCAGAAAGCAGGTAGAACAACTTTTGTGGTGCCTTTCAGCTGCCTACCAAGGTAGTGTAAAAACTACCAGGAGAACTCCTGTCTGGCACCTTCCCCGGTGGAGTTGTGCATGGGGTGTGTTTGGAATATTTTGTCACCGGCCGACTCCAAAATTCAGCGGTTCCCCATCTCAGCCCAGAAAGCAGGTAGAACAACTTTTGTGGTGCCTTTCAGCTGCCTACCAAGGTAGTGTAAAAACTATTAAGAGAACTCCTGTCTGGCACCTTCCCTAGTGGAGTTGTGCATGGGGTGTGTTTGGAACATTTTGTCACCAGCCGAGTCCAAAATTCAGCGGTTCCCCATCTCAGCCCAGAAAGCAGGTAAAAAAACTTTTGTGGTGTCTTTCAGGTGCCTACCAAGGTAGTGTAAAAACTACCAGGAGAACTCTTGTCTGGCACCTTCCCCGGTGGAGTTGTGCATGGGGTGTGTTTGGAACATTTTGTCACCGGCCGACTCCAAAATTCAGCGGTTCCCCATCTCAGCCCAGAAAGCAGGTAGAACAACTTTTGTGGTGTCTTTCAGATGCCTACCGGAGCAATGTAAAAACTACCAGGAGAACTCCTGTCTGGCACCTTCCCCGGTGGAGTTGTGCATGGGGTGTGTTTGGAACATTTTGTCACCAGCCGAGTCCAAAATTCAGCGATTCCCCATCTCAGCCCAGAAAGCAGGTAGAACAACTTTTGTGGTGCCTTTCAAATGCCTACCAAGGTAGTGTAAAAACTACCAAGAGAACTCCTGCCTGGCACCTTCCCCGGTGGAGTTGTGCATGGGGTGTGTTTGGAACATTTTGTCACCAGCCGAGTCCAAAATTCAGCGGTTCCCCATCTCAGCCCAGAAAGCAGGTAAAAAAACTTTTGTGGTGTCTTTCAGGTGCCTACCAAGGTAGTGTAAAAACTACCAGGAGAACTCTTGTCTGGCACCTTCCCCGGTGGAGTTGTGCATGGGGTGTCTTTGGAACATTTTGTCACCGGCCGACTCCAAAATTCAGCGGTTCCCCATCTCAGCCCAGAAAGCAGGTAGAACAACTTTTGTGGTGTCTTTCAGATGCCTACCGGAGCAATATAAAATCTACCAGGAGAACTCCTGTCTGGCACCTTCCCCGGTGGAGTTGTGCATGGGGTGTGTTTGGAACATTTTGTCACCGGCCGACTCCAAAATTCAGCTGTTCCCCATCTCAGCCCAGAAAGCAGGTAGAACAACTTTTGTGGTGCCTTTCAGCTGCCTACCAAGGTAGTGTAAAAACTATTAAGAGAACTCCTGTCTGGCACCTTCCCCGGTGGAGTTGTGCATGGGGTGTGTTCGGAACATTTTGTCACCGGCCGAGTCCAAAAATTCAGCGGTTCCCCATCTCAGCCCAGAAAGCAGGTAGAACAACTTTTGTGGTGCCTTTCAGCTGCCTACCAAGGTAGTGTAAAAACTACCAGGAGAACTCCTGTCTGGCACCTTCCCCGGTGGAGTTGTGCAGGGGGTGTGTTTGGAACATTTTGTCACCGGCCGACTCCAAAATTCAGCGGTTTCCCATCTCAGCCCAGAAAGCAGGTAGAACAACTTTTGTGGTGCCTTTCAGGTGCCTACCAAGGTAGTGTAAAAACTACTGAGAGAACTCCTGTCTGGCACCTTCCCCGGTGGAGTTGTGCAGGGGCTGTGTTTGGAACATTTTTTCACCGGCTGACTCCAAAATTCAGCGGTTCCCCATCTCAGCCCAGAAAGCAGGTAGAACAACTTTTGTGGTGTCTTTCAGATGCCTACCAGAGCAATGTAAAAACTACCAGGAGAACTCCTGTCTGGCACCTTCCCCGGTGGAGTTGTGCATGGGGTGTCTTTGGAACATTTTGTCACCGGCCGACTCCAAAATTCAGCGATTCCCCATCTCAGCCCAGAAAGCAGGTAGAACAACTTTTGTGGTGTCCTTTTGATGCCTACCGGAGCAATGTAAAAACTACCAACAGAACTCGTCCCTGGCACCTTCGCTAGTGGAGTTGTGCATGGGGTGTATTTATTAAAATTTTGTCACCTGCCGACTCCAAAATTCAGCGGTTCCCCATCTCAGCCCAGAAAGCAGGTAGAACAACTTTTGTGGTGCCTTTCAGCTGCCTACCAAGGTAGTGTAAAAACTATCAAGAGAACTCTTGTCTGGCACCTTCCCCGGTGGAGTTGTGCATGGGGTGTGTTTGGAACATTTTGTCACCAGCCGAGTCCAAAATTCAGCGGTTCCCCATCTCAGCCCAGAAAGCAGGTAGAACAACTTTTGTGGTTCCTTTCAGCTGCCTACCAAGGTAGTGTAAAAACTATTAAGAGAACTCCTGTCTGGCACCTTCCCCGGTGGAGTTGTGCATGGGGTGTGTTTGGAACATTTTGTCACCGGCCGACTCCAAAATTCAGTGGTTCCCCATCTCAGCCCAGAAAGCAGGTAGAACAACTTTTGTGGTGCCTTTCAGCTGCCTACCAAGGTAGTGTAAAAACTACTAAGAGAACTCCTGTCTGGCACCTTCCCCGGTGGAGTTGTGCAGGGGGTGTGTTTGGAACATTTTGTCACCGGCCGACTCCAAAATTCAGCAGTTCCCCATCTCAGCCCAGAAAGCAGGTAGAACAACTTTTGTGGTGTCTTTCAGGTGCCTACCAAGGTAGTGTAAAAACTATTAAGAGAACTCCTGTCTGGCACCTTCCCCGGTGGAGTTGTGCAGGGGGTGTGTTTGGAACATTTTGTCACCGGCCGACTCCAAAATTCAGCGGTTCCCCATCTCAGCCCAGAAAGCAGGTAGAACAACTTTTGTGGTGTCTTTCAGATGCCTACCGGAGCAATGTAAAAACTACTAAGAGAACTCCTGTCTGGCACCTTCCCCGGTGGAGTTGTGCAGGGGTGTGTTTGGAACATTTTGTCATCAGCCGAGTCCAAAATTCAGCGGTTCCCCATCTCAGCCCAGAAAGCAGGTAGAACAACTTTTGTGGTGCCTTTCAGCTGCCTACCAAGGTAGTGTAAAAACTACTAAGAGAACTCCTGTCTGGCACCTTCCCCGGTGGAGTTGTTCATGGGGTGTGTTTGGAACATTTTGTCACCGGCCGACTCCAAAATTCAGCGGTTCCCCATCTCAGCCCAGAAAGCAGGTAGAACAACTTTTGTGGTGTCCTTTTGATGCCTACCGGAGCAATGTAAAAACTACCAACAGAACTCGTCCCTGGCACCTTCGCTAGTGGAGTTGTGCATGGGGTGTATTTATTAAAATTTTGTCACCAGCCGAGTCCAAAATTCAGCTGTTCCCCATCTCAGCCCAGGAAGCAGGTAGAACAACTTTTGTGGTGCCTTTCAGCTGCCTACCAAGGTAGTGTAAAAACTACCAGGAGAACTCCTGTCTGGCACCTTCCCCGGTGGAGTTGTGCATGGGGTGTGTTTGGAACATTTTGTCACCGGCCGACTCCAAAATTCAGCGGTTCCCCATCTCAGCCCAGAAAGCAGGTAGAACAACTTTTGTGGTGCCTTTCAGCTGCCTACCAAGGTAGTGTAAAAACTATTAAGAGAACTCCTGTCTGGCACCTTCCCTAGTGGAGTTGTGCATGGGGTGTGTTTGGAACATTTTGTCACCAGCCGAGTCCAAAATTCAGCGGTTCCCCATCTCAGCCCAGAAAGCAGGTAAAAAAACTTTTGTGGTGTCTTTCAGGTGCCTACCAAGGTAGTGTAAAAACTACCAGGAGAACTCTTGTCTGGCACCTTCCCCGGTGGAGTTGTGCATGGGGTGTGTTTGGAACATTTTGTCACCGGCCGACTCCAAAATTCAGCGGTTCCCCATCTCAGCCCAGAAAGCAGGTAGAACAACTTTTGTGGTGTCTTTCAGATGCCTACCGGAGCAATGTAAAATCTACCAACAGAACTCGTACCTGGCACCTTCCCCAGTGGAGTTGTGCATGGGGTGTGTTTGGAACATTTTGTCACCGGCCGACTCCAAAATTCAGCTGTTCCCCATCTCAGCCCAGAAAGCAGGTAGAACAACTTTTGTGGTGCCTTTCAGCTGCCTACCAAGGTAGTGTAAAAACTATTAAGAGAACTCCTGTCTGGCACCTTCCCCGGTGGAGTTGTGCATGGGGTGTCTTTGGAACATTTTGTCACCAGCCGAGTCCAAAATTCAGCGGTTCCCCATCTCAGCCCAGAAAGCAGGTAGAACAACTTTTGTGGTGCCTTTCAGCTGCCTACCAAGGTAGTGTAAAAACTACCAGGAGAACTCCTGTCTGGCACCTTCCCCGGTGGAGTTGTGCATGGGGTGTGTTTGGAACATTTTGTCACCGGCCGACTCCAAAATTCAGCGGTTTCCCATCTCAGCCCAGAAAGCAGGTAGAACAACTTTTGTGGTGCCTTTCAGCTGCCTACCAAGGTAGTGTAAAAACTACTGAGAGAACTCCTGTCTGGCACCTTCCCCGGTGGAGTTGTGCATGGGGTGTGTTTGGAACATTTTGTCACCGGCCGACTCCAAAATTCAGCGGTTCCCCATCTCAGCCCAGAAAGCAGGTAGAACAACTTTTGTGGTGTCTTTCAGATGCCTACCAGAGCAATGTAAAAACTACCAGGAGAACTCCTGTCTGGCACCTTCCCCGGTGGAGTTGTGCATGGGGTGTGTTTGGAACATTTTGTTACCGGCCGACTCCAAAATTCAGCGGTTCCCCATCTCAGCCCAGAAAGCAGGTAGAACAACTTTTGTGGTGCCTTTCAAATGCCTACCAAGGTAGTGTAAAAACTACCAGGAGAACTCCTGTCTGGCACCTTCCGTGGTGGAGTTGTGCATGGGGTGTGTTTGGAACATTTTGTCACCGGCCGAGTCCAAAATTCAGCGATTCCCCATCTCAGCCCAGAAAGCAGGTAGAACAACTTTTGTGGTGTCCTTTTGATGCCTACAGGAGCAATGTAAAAACTACCAACAGAACTCGTCCCTGGCACCTTCGCTAGTGGAGTTGTGCATGGGGTGTATTTATTAAAATTTTGTCACCAGCCGACTCCAAAATTCAGCTGTTCCCCATCTCAGCCCATAAAGCAGGTAGAACAACTTTTGTGGTGCCTTTCAGCTGCCTACCAAGGTAGTGTAAAAACTATTAAGAGAACTCCTGTCTGGCACCTTCCCCGGTGGAGTTGTGCATGGGTTGTGTTTGGAACATTTTGTCACCAGCCGAGTCCAAAATTCAGCGGTTCCCCATCTCAGCCCAGAAAGCAGGTAGAACAACTTTTGTGGTGTCTTTCAGATGCCTACCGGAGCAATGTAAAAACTACCAGGAGAACTCCTGTCTGGCACCTTCCCCGGTGGAGTTGTGCATGGGGTGTTTTTGGAACATTTTGTCACCGGCCGACTCCAAAATTCAGCGATTCCCCATCTCAGCCCAGAAAGCAGGAAGAACAACTTTTGTGGTGTCTTTCAGATGCCTACCGGAGCAATGTAAAAACTACCAGGAGAACTCCTGTCTGGCACCTTCCCCGGTGGAGTTGTGCATGGGGTGTGTTTGGAACATTTTGTCACCGGACGAGTCCAAAATTCAGCGGTTCCCCATCTCAGCCCAGAAAGCAGGTAGAACAACTTTTGTGGTGCCTTTCAGCTGCCTACCAAGGTAGTGTAAAAACTATTAAGAGAACTCCTGTCTGGCACCTTCCCCGGTGGAGTTGTGCAGGGGGTGTGTTTGGAACATTTTGTCACCGGCCGACTCCAAAATTCAGCGGTTCCCCATCTCAGCCCAGAAAGCAGGTAGAACAACTTTTGTGGTGCCTTTCAAATGCCTACCAAGGTAGTGTAAAAACTACCAGGAGAACTCAGGCCTGGCACCTTCCCCGGTGGAGTTGTGCATGGGGTGTGTTTGGAACATTTTGTCACCGGCCGACTCCAAAATTCAGCGGTTCCCCATCTCAGCCCAGAAAGCAGGTAGAACAACTTTTGTGGTGTCCTTTTGATGCCTACAGGAGCAATGTAAAAACTACCAACAGAACTCGTCCCTGGCACCTTCGCTAGTGGAGTTGTGCATGGGGTGTGTTTGGAACATTTTTTCACCGGCCGAGTCCAAAATTCAGCGGTTCCCCATCTCAGCCCAGAAAGCAGGTAGAACAACTTTTGTGGTGTCTTTCAGATGCCTACCGGAGCAATGTAAAAACTACCAGGAGAACTCCTGTCTGGCACCTTCCCCGGTGGAGTTGTGCATGGGGTGTGTTTGGAACATTTTGTCACCAGCCGACTCCAAAATTCAGCGGTTCCCCATCTCAGCCCAGAAAGCAGGTAGAACAACTTTTGTGGTGCCTTTCAAATGCCTACCAAGGTAGTGTAAAAACTATTAAGAGAACTCCTGCCTGGCACCTTCCCCGGTGGGGTTGTGCATGGGGTGTGTTTGGAACATTTTGTCACCGGCCGACTCCAAAATTCAGCGGTTCCCCATCTCAGCCCAGAAAGCAGGTAGAACAACTTTTATAGTGTCTTTTTGATGCCTACCGGAGCAATGTAAAAACTACCAACAGAATTCGTTCCTGGCACCTTCCCCGGTGGAGTTGTGCATGGGGTGTATTTATTAAAATTTTGTCACCAGCCGAGTCCAAAATTCAGCTGGTCCCCATCTCAGCCCAGAAAGCAGGTAGAACAACTTTTGTGGTGCCTTTCAGCTGCCTACCAAGGTAGTGTAAAAACTATCAAGAGAACTCTTGTCTGGCACCTTCCCCGGTGGAGTTGTGCATGGGGTGTGTTTGGAACATTTTGTCACCAGCCGAGTCCAAAATTCAGCGGTTCCCCATCTCAGCCCAGAAAGCAGGTAGAACAACTTTTGTGGTGCCTTTCAGCTGCCTACCAAGGTAGTGTAAAAACTATTAAGAGAACTCCTGTCTGGCACCTTCCCCGGTGGAGTTGTGCATGGGGTGTGTTTGGAACATTTTGTCACCGGCCGACTCCAAAATTCAGCGGTTCCCCATCTCAGCCCAGAAAGCAGGTAGAACAACTTTTGTGGTGCCTTTCAGCTGCCTACCAAGGTAGTGTAAAAACTATTAAGAGAACTCCTGTCTGGCACCTTCCCCGGTGGAGTTGTGCAGGGGGTGTGTTTGGAACATTTTGTCACCGGCCGAGTCCAAAATTCAGCGGTTCCCCATCTCAGCCCAGAAAGCAGGTAGAACAACTTTTGTGGTGTCTTTCAGATGCCTACCGGAGCAATGTAAAAACTACCAGGAGAACTCCTGTCTGGCACCTTCCCCGGTGGAGTTGTGCATGGGGTGTGTTTGGAACATTTTGTCACCTGCCGACTCCAAAATTCAGCGGTTCCCCATCTCAGCCCAGAAAGCAGGTAGAACAACTTTTGTGGTGCCTTTCAGCTGCCTACCAAGGTAGTGTAAAAACTACTAAGAGAACTCCTGTCTGGCACCTTCCCCGGTGGAGTTGTTCATGGGGTGTGTTTGGAACATTTTGTCACCGGCCGACTCCAAAATTCAGCGGTTCCCCATCTCAGCCCAGAAAGCAGGTAGAACAACTTTTGTGGTGTCCTTTTGATGCCTACCGGAGCAATGTAAAAACTACCAACAGAACTCGTCCCTGGCACCTTCGCTAGTGGAGTTGTGCATGGGGTGTATTTATTAAAATTTTGTCACCAGCCGAGTCCAAAATTCAGCTGTTCCCCATCTCAGCCCAGAAAGCAGGTAGAACAACTTTTGTGGTGCCTTTCAGCTGCCTACCAAGGTAGTGTAAAAACTACCAGGAGAACTCCTGTCTGGCACCTTCCCCGGTGGAGTTGTGCATGGGGTGTGTTTGGAACATTTTGTCACCGGCCGACTCCAAAATTCAGCGGTTCCCCATCTCAGCCCAGAAAGCAGGTAGAACAACTTTTGTGGTGCCTTTCAGCTGCCTACCAAGGTAGTATAAAAACTATTCAGAGAACTCCTGTCTGGCACCTTCCCCGGTGGAGTTGTGCATGGGGTGTGTTTGGAACATTTTGTCACCGGCCGACTCCAAAATTCAGCGGTTCCCCATCTCAGCCCAGAAAGCAGGTAGAACAACTTTTGTGGTGTCTTTCAGATGCCTACCGGAGCAATGTAAAAACTACCAGGAGAACTCCTGTCTGGCACCTTCCCTGGTGGAGTTGTGCATGGGGTGTGTTCGGAACATTTTGTCACCAGCCGAGTCCAAAAATTCAGCGGTTCCCCATCTCAGCCCAGAAAGCAGGTAGAACAACTTTTGTGGTGCCTTTCAGCTGCCTACCAAGGTAGTGTAAAAACTATTAAGAGAACTCCTGTCTGGCACCTTCCCCGGTGGAGTTGTGCATGGGGTGTGTTTGGAACATTTTGTCACCGGCCGAGTCCAAAATTCAGCGGTTCCCCATCTCAGCCCAGAAAGCAGGTAGAACAACTTTTGTGGTGTCTTTCAGCTGCCTACCAAGGTAGTATAAAAACTATTAAGAAGAACTCCTGCCTGGCACCTTCCCCGGTGGAGTTGTGCATGGGGTGTGTTTGGAACATTTTGTCACCAGCCGAGTCCAAAATTCAGCGGTTCCCCATCTCAGCCCAGAAAGCAGGTAGAACAACTTTTGTGGTGCCTTTCAGCTGCCTACCAAGGTAGTGTAAAAACTACTAAGAGAACTCCTGTCTGGCACCTTCCCCGGTGGAGTTGTGCAGGGGGTGTGTTTGGAACATTTTGTCACCGGCCGACTCCAAAATTCAGCGGTTCCCCATCTCAGCCCAGAAAGCAGGTAGAACAACTTTTGTGGTGTCTTTCAGATGCCTACCGGAGCAATGTAAAAACTACCAGGAGAACTCCTGTCTGGCACCTTCCCCGGTGGAGTTGTGCATGGGGTGTGTTTGGAACATTTTGTCACCAGCCGAGTCCAAAATTCAGCGATTCCCCATCTCAGCCCAGAAAGCAGGTAGAACAACTTTTGTGGTGCCTTTCAAATGCCTACCAAGGTAGTGTAAAAACTACCAAGAGAACTCCTGCCTGGCACCTTCCCCGGTGGAGTTGTGCATGGGGTGTGTTTGGAACATTTTGTCACCAGCCGAGTCCAAAATTCAGCGGTTCCCCATCTCAGCCCAGAAAGCAGGTAAAAAAACTTTTGTGGTGTCTTTCAGGTGCCTACCAGAGCAATGTAAAAACTACCAGGAGAACTCTTTTCTGGCACCTTCCCCGGTGGAGTTGTGCATGGGGTGTCTTTGGAACATTTTGTCACCGGCCGACTCCAAAATTCAGCGGTTCCCCATCTCAGCCCAGAAAGCAGGTAGAACAACTTTTGTGGTGTCTTTCAGATGCCTACCGGAGCAATATAAAATCTACCAGGAGAACTCCTGTCTGGCACCTTCCCCGGTGGAGTTGTGCATGGGGTGTGTTTGGAACATTTTGTCACCGGCCGACTCCAAAATTCAGCTGTTCCCCATCTCAGCCCAGAAAGCAGGTAGAACAACTTTTGTGGTGCCTTTCAGCTGCCTACCAAGGTAGTGTAAAAACTATTAAGAGAACTCCTGTCTGGCACCTTCCCCGGTGGAGTTGTGCATGGGGTGTGTTCGGAACATTTTGTCACCGGCCGAGTCCAAAAATTCAGCGGTTCCCCATCTCAGCCCAGAAAGCAGGTAGAACAACTTTTGTGGTGCCTTTCAACTGCCTACCAAGGTAGTGTAAAAACTACCAGGAGAACTCCTGTCTGGCACCTTCCCCGGTGGAGTTGTGCAGGGGGTGTGTTTGGAACATTTTGTCACCGGCCGACTCCAAAATTCAGCGGTTTCCCATCTCAGCCCATAAAGCAGGTAGAACAACTTTTGTGGTGCCTTTCAGGTGCCTACCAAGGTAGTGTAAAAACTACTGAGAGAACTCCTGTCTGGCACCTTCCCCGGTGGAGTTGTGCAGGGGCTGTGTTTGGAACATTTTTTCACCGGCCGACTCCAAAATTCAGCGGTTCCCCATCTCAGCCCAGAAAGCAGGTAGAACAACTTTTGTGGTGTCTTTCAGATGCCTACCAGAGCAATGTAAAAACTACCAGGAGAACTCCTGTCTGGCACCTTCCCCGGTGGAGTTGTGCATGGGGTGTGTTTGGAACATTTTGTCACCGGCCGACTCCAAAATTCAGCGATTCCCCATCTCAGCCCAGAAAGCAGGTAGAACAACTTTTGTGGTGTCCTTTTGATGCCTACCGGAGCAATGTAAAAACTACCAACAGAACTCGTCCCTGGCACCTTCGCTAGTGGAGTTGTGCATGGGGTGTATTTATTAAAATATTGTCACCAGCCGAGTCCAAAATTCAGCGGTTCCCCATCTCAGCCCAGAAAGCAGGTAGAACAACTTTTGTGGTGCCTTTCAGCTGCCTACCAAGGTAGTGTAAAAACTATCAAGAGAACTCTTGTCTGGCACCTTCCCCGGTGGAGTTGTGCATGGGGTGTGTTTGGAACATTTTGTCACCAGCCGAGTCCAAAATTCAGCGGTTCCCCATCTCAGCCCAGAAAGCAGGTAGAACAACTTTTGTGGTTCCTTTCAGCTGCCTACCAAGGTAGTGTAAAAACTATTAAGAGAACTCCTGTCTGGCACCTTCCCCGGTGGAGTTGTGCATGGGGTGTGTTTGGAACATTTTGTCACCGGCCGACTCCAAAATTCAGTGGTTCCCCATCTCAGCCCAGAAAGCAGGTAGAACAACTTTTGTGGTGCCTTTCAGCTGCCTACCAAGGTAGTGTAAAAACTACTAAGAGAACTCCTGTCTGGCACCTTCCCCGGTGGAGTTGTGCAGGGGGTGTGTTTGGAACATTTTGTCACCGGCCGACTCCAAAATTCAGCAGTTCCCCATCTCAGCCCAGAAAGCAGGTAGAACAACTTTTGTGGTGTCTTTCAGGTGCCTACCAAGGTAGTGTAAAAACTATTAAGAGAACTCCTGTCTGGCACCTTCCCCGGTGGAGTTGTGCAGGGGGTGTGTTTGGAACATTTTGTCACCGGCCGACTCCAAAATTCAGCGGTTCCCCATCTCAGCCCAGAAAGCAGGTAGAACAACTTTTGTGGTGTCTTTCAGATGCCTACCGGAGCAATGTAAAAACTACCAGGAGAACTCCTGTCTGGCACCTTCCCCGGTGGAGTTGTGCATGGGGTGTGTTTGGAACATTTTGTCACCAGCCGAGTCCAAAATTCAGCGGTTCCCCATCTCAGCCCAGAAAGCAGGTAGAACAACTTTTGTGGTGCCTTTCAGCTGCCTACCAAGGTAGTGTAAAAACTACTAAGAGAACTCCTGTCTGGCACCTTCCCTAGTGGAGTTGTTCATGGGGTGTGTTTGGAACATTTTGTCACCGGCCGACTCCAAAATTCAGCGGTTCCCCATCTCAGCCCAGAAAGCAGGTAGAACAACTTTTGTGGTGTCCTTTTGATGCCTACCGGAGCAATGTAAAAACTACCAACAGAACTCGTCCCTGGCACCTTCGCTAGTGGAGTTGTGCATGGGGTGTATTTATTAAAATTTTGTCACCAGCCGAGTCCAAAATTCAGCTGTTCCCCATCTCAGCCCAGGAAGCAGGTAGAACAACTTTTGTGGTGCCTTTCAGCTGCCTACCAAGGTAGTGTAAAAACTACCAGGAGAAGTCCTGTCTGGCACCTTCCCCGGTGGAGTTGTGCATGGGGTGTGTTTGGAACATTTTGTCACCGGCCGACTCCAAAATTCAGCGGTTCCCCATCTCAGCCCAGAAAGCAGGTAGAACAACTTTTGTGGTGCCTTTCAGCTGCCTACCAAGGTAGTGTAAAAACTATTAAGAGAACTCCTGTCTGGCACCTTCCCTAGTGGAGTTGTGCATGGGGTGTGTTTGGAACATTTTGTCACCAGCCGAGTCCAAAATTCAGCGGTTCCCCATCTCAGCCCAGAAAGCAGGTAAAAAAACTTTTGTGGTGTCTTTCAGGTGCCTACCAAGGTAGTGTAAAAACTACCAGGAGAACTCTTGTCTGGCACCTTCCCCGGTGGAGTTGTGCATGGGGTGTCTTTGGAACATTTTGTCACCGGCCGACTCCAAAATTCAGCGGTTCCCCATCTCAGCCCAGAAAGCAGGTAGAACAACTTTTGTGGTGTCTTTCAGATGCCTACCGGAGCAATGTAAAATCTACCAGGAGAACTCCTGTCTGGCACCTTCCCCGGTGGAGTTGTGCGTGGGGTGTGTTTGGAACATTTTGTCACCGGCCGACTCCAAAATTCAGCGGTTCCCCTTCTCAGCCCAGAAAGCAGGTAGAACAACTTTTGTGGTGACTTTCAAATGCCTACCGGAGCAATGTAAAAACTACCAGGAGAACTCCTGTCTGGCACCTTCCGTGGTGGAGTTGTGCAGGGGGTGTGTTTGGAACATTTTGTCACCAGCCGACTCCAAAATTCAGCGGTTCCCCATCTCAGCCCAGAAAGCAGGTAGAACAACTTTTGTGGTGCCTTTCAGCTGCCTACCAAGGTAGTGTAAAAACTACCAGGAGAACTCCTGTCTGGCACCTTCCCCGGTGGAGTTGTGCATGGGGTGTGTTTGGAACATTTTGTCACCGGCCGACTCCAAAATTCAGCGGTTTCCCATCTCAGCCCAGAAAGCAGGTAGAACAACTTTTGTGGTGCCTTTCAGCTGCCTACCAAGGTAGTGTAAAAACTACTGAGAGAACTCCTGTCTGGCACCTTCCCCGGTGGAGTTGTGCATGGGGTGTCTTTGGAACATTTTGTCACCGGCCGACTCCAAAATTCAGCGGTTCCCCATCTCAGCCCAGAAAGCAGGTAGAACAACTTTTGTGGTGTCTTTCAGATGCCTACCAGAGCAACGTAAAAACTACCAGGAGAACTCCTGTCTGGCACCTTCCCTGGTGGAGTTGTGCATGGGGTGTTTTTGGAACATTTTGTTACCGGCCGACTCCAAAATTCAGCGGTTCCCCATCTCAGCCCAGAAAGCAGGTAGAACAACTTTTGTGGTGCCTTTCAGCTGCCTACCAAGGTAGTGTAAAAACTATCAAGAGAACTCTTGTCTGGCACCTTCCCCGGTGGAGTTGTGCATGGGGTGTGTTTGGAACATTTTGTCACCAGCCGACTCCAAAATTCAGCTCTTCCCCATCTCAGCCCAGAAAGCAGGAAGAACAACTTTTGTGGTGCCTTTCAGCTGCCTACCAAGGTAGTGTAAAATCTACCAGGAGAACTCCTGTCTGGCACCTTCCCCGGTGGAGTTGTGCATGGGGTGTGTTTGGAACATTTTGTCACCGGCCGACTCCAAAATTCAGCGGTTCCCCATCTCAGCCCAGAAAGCAGGTAGAACAACTTTTGTGGTGTCCTTTTGATGCCTACCGGAGCAATGTAAAAACTACCAACAGAACTCGTCCCTGGCACCTTCGCTAGTGGAGTTGTGCATGGGGTGTATTTATTAAAATTTTGTCACCAGCCGAGTCCAAAATTCAGCTGTTCCCCATCTCAGCCCAGGAAGCAGGTAGAACAACTTTTGTGGTGCCTTTCAGCTGCCTACCAAGGTAGTGTAAAAACTACCAGGAGAAGTCCTGTCTGGCACCTTCCCCGGTGGAGTTGTGCATGGGGTGTGTTTGGAACATTTTGTCACCGGCCGACTCCAAAATTCAGCGGTTCCCCATCTCAGCCCAGAAAGCAGGTAGAACAACTTTTGTGGTGCCTTTCAGCTGCCTACCAAGGTAGTGTAAAAACTATTAAGAGAACTCCTGTCTGGCACCTTCCCTAGTGGAGTTGTGCATGGGGTGTGTTTGGAACATTTTGTCACCAGCCGAGTCCAAAATTCAGCGGTTCCCCATCTCAGCCCAGAAAGCAGGTAAAAAAACTTTTGTGGTGTCTTTCAGGTGCCTACCAAGGTAGTGTAAAAACTACCAGGAGAACTCTTGTCTGGCACCTTCCCCGGTGGAGTTGTGCATGGGGTGTCTTTGGAACATTTTGTCACCGGCCGACTCCAAAATTCAGCGGTTCCCCATCTCAGCCCAGAAAGCAGGTAGAACAACTTTTGTGGTGTCTTTCAGATGCCTACCGGAGCAATGTAAAATCTACCAGGAGAACTCCTGTCTGGCACCTTCCCCGGTGGAGTTGTGCGTGGGGTGTGTTTGGAACATTTTGTCACCGGCCGACTCCAAAATTCAGCGGTTCCCCTTCTCAGCCCAGAAAGCAGGTAGAACAACTTTTGTGGTGACTTTCAAATGCCTACCGGAGCAATGTAAAAACTACCAGGAGAACTCCTGTCTGGCACCTTCCGTGGTGGAGTTGTGCAGGGGGTGTGTTTGGAACATTTTGTCACCAGCCGACTCCAAAATTCAGCGGTTCCCCATCTCAGCCCAGAAAGCAGGTAGAACAACTTTTGTGGTGCCTTTCAGCTGCCTACCAAGGTAGTGTAAAAACTACCAGGAGAACTCCTGTCTGGCACCTTCCCCGGTGGAGTTGTGCATGGGGTGTGTTTGGAACATTTTGTCACCGGCCGACTCCAAAATTCAGCGGTTTCCCATCTCAGCCCAGAAAGCAGGTAGAACAACTTTTGTGGTGCCTTTCAGCTGCCTACCAAGGTAGTGTAAAAACTACTGAGAGAACTCCTGTCTGGCACCTTCCCCGGTGGAGTTGTGCATGGGGTGTCTTTGGAACATTTTGTCACCGGCCGACTCCAAAATTCAGCGGTTCCCCATCTCAGCCCAGAAAGCAGGTAGAACAACTTTTGTGGTGTCTTTCAGATGCCTACCAGAGCAACGTAAAAACTACCAGGAGAACTCCTGTCTGGCACCTTCCCTGGTGGAGTTGTGCATGGGGTGTTTTTGGAACATTTTGTTACCGGCCGACTCCAAAATTCAGCGGTTCCCCATCTCAGCCCAGAAAGCAGGTAGAACAACTTTTGTGGTGCCTTTCAGCTGCCTACCAAGGTAGTGTAAAAACTATCAAGAGAACTCTTGTCTGGCACCTTCCCCGGTGGAGTTGTGCATGGGGTGTGTTTGGAACATTTTGTCACCAGCCGACTCCAAAATTCAGCTCTTCCCCATCTCAGCCCAGAAAGCAGGAAGAACAACTTTTGTGGTGCCTTTCAGCTGCCTACCAAGGTAGTGTAAAATCTACCAGGAGAACTCCTGTCTGGCACCTTCCCCGGTGGAGTTGTGCATGGGGTGTGTTTGGAACATTTTGTCACCGGCCGACTCCAAAATTCAGCGGTTCCCCATCTCAGCCCAGAAAGCAGGTAGAACAACTTTTGTGGTGTCTTTCAGGTGCCTACCGGAGCAATGTAAAAACTACCAGGAGAACTCCTGTCTGGCACCTTCCCCGGTGGAGTTGTGCAGGGGGTGTGTTTGGAACATTTTGTCACCAGCCGAGTCCAAAATTCAGCTCTTCCCCATCTCAGCCCAGAAAGCAGGAAGAACAACTTTTGTGGTGCCTTTCAGGTGCCTACCAAGGTAGTGTAAAAACTACTAAGAGAACTCCTGTCTGGCACCTTCCCCGGTGGCGTTGTGCAGGGGGTGTGTTTGGAACATTTTGTCACCGGCCGACTCCAAAATTCAGCGGTTCCCCATCTCAGCCCAGAAAGCAGGTAGAACAACTTTTGTGGTGTCCTTCAGATGCCTACCAAGGGAGTGTAAAAACTATTAAGAGAACTCCTGTCTGGCACCTTCCCTGGTGGAGTTGTGCATGGGGTGTCTTTGGAACATTTTGTCACCGGCCGACTCCAAAATTCAGCGGTTCCCCATCTCAGCCCAGAAAGCAGGTAGAACAACTTTTGTGGTGCCTTTCAAATGCCTACCAAGGTAGTGTAAAAACTACCAAGAGAACTCCTGCCTGGCACCTTCCCCGGTGGAGTTGTGCATGGGGTGTCTTTGGAACATTTTGTCACCGGCCGACTCCAAAATTCAGCGATTCCCCATCTCAGCCCAGAAAGCAGGTAGAACAACTTTTGTGGTGTCCTTTTGATGCCTACCGGAGCAATGTAAAAACTACTAACAGAACTCGTCCCTGGCACCTTCGCTAGTGGAGTTGTGCATGGGGTGTATTTATTAAAATTTTGTCACCAGCCGAGTCCAAAATTCAGCGGTTCCCCATCTCAGCCCAGAAAGCAGGTAGAACAACTTTTGTGGTGCCTTTCAAATGCCTACCAAGGTAGTGTAAAAACTATCAAGAGAACTCTTGTCTGGCACCTTCCCCGGTGGAGTTGTGCATGGGGTGTGTTTGGAACATTTTGTCACCAGCCGAGTCCAAAATTCAGCGGTTCCCCATCTCAACCCAGAAAGCAGGTAGAACAACTTTTGTGGTGCCTTTCAGCTGCCTACCAAGGTAGTGTAAAAACTATTAAGAGAACTCCTGTCTGGCACCTTCCCCGGTGGAGTTGTGCAGGGGGTGTGTTTGGAACATTTTGTCACCGGCCGACTCCAAAATTCAGCGGTTCCCCATCTCAGCCCAGAAAGCAGGTAGAACAACTTTTGTGGTGCCTTTCAGATGCCTACCGGAGCAATGTAAAAACTACCAGGAGAACTCCTGTCTGGCACCTTCCCCGGTGGAGTTGTGCATGGGGTGTGTTTGGAACATTTTTGTCACCGGCCGACTCCAAAATTCAGCGGTTCCCCATCTCAGCCCAGAAAGCAGGAAGAACAACATTTGTGGTGTCTTTCAGATGCCTACCGGAGCAATGTAAAAACTACCAGGAGAACTCCTGTCTGGCACCTTCCCCGGTAGAGTTGTGCAGGGGTGTTTTTGGAACATTTTGTCACCAGCCGAGTCCAAAATTCAGCGGTTCCCCATCTCAGCCCAGAAAGCAGGTAGAACAACTTTTGTGGTGCCTTTCAGCTGCCTACCAAGGTAGTGTAAAAACTATCAGGAGAACTCTTGTCTGGCACCTTCGCTAGTGGAGTTGTGCATGGGGTGTGTTTGGAACATTTTGTCACCAGCCGAGTCCAAAATTCAGCGGTTCCCCATCTCAGCCCAGAAAGCAGGTAGAACAACTTTTGTGGTGCCTTTCAGCTGCCTACCAAGGTAGTGTAAAAACTATCAAGAGAACTCGTTTCTGGCACCTTCCCCGGTGGAGTTGTGCATGGGGTGTCTTTGGAACATTTTGTCACCGGCCGACTCCAAAATTCAGCGGTTCCCCATCTCAGCCCAGAAAGCAGGTAGAACAAGTTTTGTGGTGTCTTTCAGATGCCTACCGGAGCAATGTAAAATCTACCAGGAGAACTCCTGTCTGGCACCTTCCCCGGTGGAGTTGTGCATGGGGTGTGTTTGGAACATTTTGTCACCGGCCGACTCCAAAATTCAGCTGTTCCCCATCTCAGCCCAGAAAGCAGGTAGAACAACTTTTGTGGTGCCTTTCAGATGCCTACCAAGGTAGTGTAAAAACTATTAAGAGAACTCCTGTCTGGCACCTTCCCCGGTGGAGTTGTGCATGGGGTGTCTTTGGAACATTTTGTCACCAGCCGAGTCCAAAATTCAGCGGTTCCCCATCTCAGCCCAGAAAGCAGGTAGAACAACTTTTGTGGTGCCTTTCAGGTGCCTACCAAGGTAGTGTAAAAACTACCAGGAGAACTCCTGTCTGGCACCTTCCCCGGTGGAGTTGTGCATGGGGTGTGTTTGGAACATTTTGTCACCGGCCGACTCCAAAATTCAGCGGTTCCCCATCTCAGCCCAGAAAGCAGGTAGAACAACTTTTGTGGTGCCTTTCAGCTGCCTACCAAGGTAGTGTAAAAACTACTGAGAGAACTCCTGTCTGGCACCTTCCCCGGTGGAGTTGTGCATGGGGTGTGTTTGGAACATTTCGTCTACCAGCCGACTCCAAAATTCAGCGGTTCCCCATCTCAGCCCAGAAAGCAGGAAGAACAACTTTTGTGGTGCCTTTCAGATGCCTACCGGAGCAATGTAAAAACTACCAGGAGAACTCCTGTCTGGCACCTTCCCCGGTGGAGTTGTGCATGGGGTGTTTTTGGAACATTTTGTCACCAGCCGAGTCCAAAATTCAGCGGTTCCCCATCTCAGCCCAGAAAGCAGGTAGAACAACTTTTGTGGTGCCTTTCAAATGCCTACCAAGGTAGTGTAAAAACTATTCAGAGAACTCTTGTCTGGCACCTTCCCCGGTGGAGTTGTGCATGGGGTGTCTTTGGAACATTTTGTCACCGGCCGACTCCAAAATTCAGCGATTCCCCATCTCAGCCCAGAAAGCA
Organism: Falco cherrug; assembly: GCF_023634085.1. NCBI lineage: Eukaryota > Metazoa > Chordata > Aves > Falconiformes > Falconidae > Falco > Falco cherrug. The sequence continues at coordinate 475,845 of NW_026599488.1, forward strand.
GGTAGAACAACTTTTGTGGTGTCCTTTTGATGCCTACAGGAGCAATGTAAAAACTACCAACAGAACTCGTCCCTGGCACCTTCGCTAGTGGAGTTGTGCATGGGGTGTATTTATTAAAATTTTGTCACCAGCCGAGTCCAAAATTCAGCGGTTCCCCATCTCAGCCCAGAAAGCAGGTAGAACAACTTTTGTGGTGCCTTTCAAATGCCTACCAAGGTAGTGTAAGAACTATCAAGAGAACTCTTGTCTGGCACCTTCCCCGGTGGAGTTGTGCATGGGGTGTGTTTGGAACATTTTGTCACCAGCCGACTCCAAAATTCAGCTCTTCCCCATCTCAGCCCAGAAAGCAGGAAGAACAACTTTTGTGGTGCCTTTCAGCTGCCTACCAAGGTAGTGTAAAATCTACCAGGAGAACTCCTGTCTGGCACCTTCCCCGGTGGAGTTGTGCATGGGGTGTGTTTGGAACATTTTGTCACCGGCCGACTCCAAAATTCAGCGGTTCCCCATCTCAGCCCAGAAAGCAGGTAGAACAACTTTTGTGGTGTCTTTCAGGTGCCTACCGGAGCAATGTAAAAACTACCAGGAGAACTCCTGTCTGGCACCTTCCCCGGTGGAGTTGTGCAGGGGGTGTGTTTGGAACATTTTGTCACCAGCCGAGTCCAAAATTCAGCTCTTCCCCATCTCAGCCCAGAAAGCAGGAAGAACAACTTTTGTGGTGCCTTTCAGCTGCCTACCAAGGTAGTGTAAAAACTACTAAGAGAACTCCTGTCTGGCACCTTCCCCGGTGGCGTTGTGCAGGGGGTGTGTTTGGAACATTTTGTCACCGGCCGACTCCAAAATTCAGCGGTTCCCCATCTCAGCCCAGAAAGCAGGTAGAACAACTTTTGTGGTGTCCTTCAGATGCCTACCAAGGGAGTGTAAAAACTATTAAGAGAACTCCTGTCTGGCACCTTCCCTGGTGGAGTTGTGCATGGGGTGTCTTTGGAACATTTTGTCACCGGCCGACTCCAAAATTCAGCGGTTCCCCATCTCAGCCCAGAAAGCAGGTAGAAAAACTTTTGTGGTGCCTTTCAAATGCCTACCAAGGTAGTGTAAAAACTACCAAGAGAACTCCTGCCTGGCACCTTCCCCGGTGGAGTTGTGCATGGGGTGTCTTTGGAACATTTTGTCACCGGCCGACTCCAAAATTCAGCGATTCCCCATCTCAGCCCAGAAAGCAGGTAGAACAACTTTTGTGGTGTCCTTTTGATGCCTACCGGAGCAATGTAAAAACTACCAACAGAACTCGTCCCTGGCACCTTCGCTAGTGGAGTTGTGCATGGGGTGTATTTATTAAAATTTTGTCACCAGCCGAGTCCAAAATTCAGCGGTTCCCCATCTCAGCCCAGAAAGCAGGTAGAACAACTTTTGTGGTGCCTTTCAAATGCCTACCAAGGTAGTGTAAAAACTATCAAGAGAACTCTTGTCTGGCACCTTCCCCGGTGGAGTTGTGCATGGGGTGTGTTTGGAACATTTTGTCACCAGCCGAGTCCAAAATTCAGCGGTTCCCCATCTCAACCCAGAAAGCAGGTAGAACAACTTTTGTGGTGCCTTTCAGCTGCCTACCAAGGTAGTGTAAAAACTATTAAGAGAACTCCTGTCTGGCACCTTCCCCGGTGGAGTTGTGCAGGGGGTGTGTTTGGAACATTTTGTCACCGGCCGACTCCAAAATTCAGCGGTTCCCCATCTCAGCCCAGAAAGCAGGTAGAACAACTTTTGTGGTGCCTTTCAGATGCCTACCGGAGCAATGTAAAAACTACCAGGAGAACTCCTGTCTGGCACCTTCCCCGGTGGAGTTGTGCATGGGGTGTGTTTGGAACGTTTTTGTCACCGGCCGACTCCAAAATTCAGCGGTTCCCCATCTCAGCCCAGAAAGCAGGAAGAACAACATTTGTGGTGTCTTTCAGATGCCTACCGGAGCAATGTAAAAACTACCAGGAGAACTCCTGTCTGGCACCTTCCCCGGTAGAGTTGTGCAGGGGTGTTTTTGGAACATTTTGTCACCAGCCGAGTCCAAAATTCAGCGGTTCCCCATCTCAGCCCAGAAAGCAGGTAGAACAACTTTTGTGGTGCCTTTCAGGTGCCTACCAAGGTAGTGTAAAAACTATCAGGAGAACTCTTGTCTGGCACCTTCGCTAGTGGAGTTGTGCATGGGGTGTGTTTGGAACATTTTGTCACCAGCCGAGTCCAAAATTCAGCGGTTCCCCATCTCAGCCCAGAAAGCAGGTAGAACAACTTTTGTGGTGCCTTTCAGCTGCCTACCAAGGTAGTGTAAAAACTATCAAGAGAACTCTTGTCTGGCACCTTCCCCGGTGGAGTTGTGCATGGGGTGTCTTTGGAACATTTTGTCACCGGCCGACTCCAAAATTCAGCGGTTCCCCATCTCAGCCCAGAAAGCAGGTAGAACAACTTTTGTGGTGTCTTTCAGATGCCTACCGGAGCAATGTAAAATCTACCAGGAGAACTCCTGTCTGGCACCTTCCCCGGTGGAGTTGTGCATGGGGTGTGTTTGGAACATTTTGTCACCGGCCGACTCCAAAATTCAGCTGTTCCCCATCTCAGCCCAGAAAGCAGGTAGAACAACTTTTGTGGTGCCTTTCAGCTGCCTACCAAGGTAGTGTAAAAACTATTAAGAGAACTCCTGTCTGGCACCTTCCCCGGTGGAGTTGTGCATGGGGTGTCTTTGGAACATTTTGTCACCAGCCGAGTCCAAAATTCAGCGGTTCCCCATCTCAGCCCAGAAAGCAGGTAGAACAACTTTTGTGGTGCCTTTCAGCTGCCTACCAAGGTAGTGTAAAAACTACCAGGAGAACTCCTGTCTGGCACCTTCCCCGGTGGAGTTGTGCATGGGGTGTGTTTGGAACATTTTGTCACCGGCCGACTCCAAAATTCAGCGGTTCCCCATCTCAGCCCAGAAAGCAGGTAGAACAACTTTTGTGGTGCCTTTCAGCTGCCTACCAAGGTAGTGTAAAAACTACTGAGAGAACTCCTGTCTGGCACCTTCCCCGGTGGAGTTGTGCATGGGGTGTGTTTGGAACATTTCGTCTACCAGCCGACTCCAAAATTCAGCGGTTCCCCATCTCAGCCCAGAAAGCAGGAAGAACAACTTTTGTGGTGCCTTTCAGATGCCTACCGGAGCAATGTAAAAACTACCAGGAGAACTCCTGTCTGGCACCTTCCCCGGTGGAGTTGTGCATGGGGTGTTTTTGGAACATTTTGTCACCAGCCGAGTCCAAAATTCAGCGGTTCCCCATCTCAGCCCAGAAAGCAGGTAGAACAACTTTTGTGGTGCCTTTCAAATGCCTACCAAGGTAGTGTAAAAACTATTCAGAGAACTCTTGTCTGGCACCTTCTCCGGTGGAGTTGTGCATGGGGTGTCTTTGGAACATTTTGTCACCGGCCGACTCCAAAATTCAGCGATTCCCCATCTCAGCCCAGAAAGCAGGTAGAACAACTTTTGTGGTGTCCTTTTGATGCCTACAGGAGCAATGTAAAAACTACCAACAGAACTCGTCCCTGGCACCTTCGCTAGTGGAGTTGTGCATGGGGTGTATTTATTAAAATTTTGTCACCAGCCGAGTCCAAAATTCAGCGGTTCCCCATCTCAGCCCAGAAAGCAGGTAGAACAACTTTTGTGGTGCCTTTCAGCTGCCTACCAAGGTAGTGTAAAAACTACCAGGAGAACTCCTGTCTGGCATCTTCCCCGGTGGAGTTGTGCATGGGGTGTGTTTGGAACATTTTGTCACCGGCCGACTCCAAAATTCAGCGGTTCCCCATCTCAGCCCAGAAAGCAGGTAGAACAACTTTTGTGGTGTCTTTCAGATGCCTACCAGAGCAATGTAAAAACTACCAGGAGAACTCCTGTCTAGCACCTTGCCCGGTGGAGTTGTGCATGGGGTGTGTTTGGAACATTTTTGTCACCGGCCGACTCCAAAATTCAGCGGTTCCCCATCTCAGCCCAGAAAGCAGGAAGAACAACATCTGTGGTGTCTTTCAGATGCCTACCGGAGCAATGTAAAAACTACCAGGAGAACTCCTGTCTGGCACCTTCCCCGGTGGAGTTGTGCATGGGGTGTTTTTGGAACATTTTGTCACCAGCTGACTCCAAAATTCAGCGGTTCCCCATCTCAGCCCAGAAAGCAGGAAGAACAACTTTTGTGGTGCCTTTCAGCTGCCTACCAAGGTAGTGTAAAAACTATTAAGAGAACTCCTGTCTGGCACCTTCCCCGGTGGAGTTGTGCATGGGGTGTGTTTGGAACATTTTGTCACCGGGCCGACTCCAAAATTCAGCGGTTCCCCATCTCAGCCCAGAAAGCAGGTAGAACAACTTTTGTGGTGTCTTTCAGATGCCTACCAGAGCAATGTAAAAACTACCAGGAGAACTCCTGTCTGGCACCTTCCCCGGTGGAGTTATGCAGGGGGTGTGTTTGGAACATTTTGTCACCGGCCGACTCCAAAATTCAGCGGTTCCCCATCTCAGCCCAGAAAGCAGGTAGAACAACTTTTGTGGTGTCTTTCAGATGCCTACCGGAGCAATGTAAAATCTACCAGGAGAACTCCTGTCTGGCACCTTCCCCGGTGGAGTTGTGCATGGGGTGTGTTTGGAACATTTTGTCACCGGCCGACTCCAAAATTCAGCGGTTCCCCATCTCAGCCCAGAAAGCAGGTAGAACAACTTTTGTGGTGTCTTTCAGATGCCTACCGGAGCAATGTAAAAACTACCAGGAGAACTCCTGCCTGGCACCTTCCCCGGTGGAGTTGTGCATGGGGTGTGTTTGGAACATTTTGTCACCAGCCGAGTCCAAAAATTCAGCGGTTCCCCATCTCAGCCCAGAAAGCAGGTAGAACAACTTTTGTGGTGCCTTTCAGCTGCCTACCAAGGTAGTGTAAAAACTATTAAGAGAACTCCTGTCTGGCACCTTCCCCGGTGGAGTTGTGCATGGGGTGTGTTTGGAACATTTTGTCACCGGCCGACTCCAAAATTCAGCGGTTCCCCATCTCAGCCCAGAAAGCAGGTAGAACAACTTTTGTGGTGCCTTTCAGCTGCCTACCAAGGTAGTGTAAAAACTATTAAGAGAACTCCTGTCTGGCACCTTCCCTAGTGGAGTTGTGCATGGGGTGTGTTTGGAACATTTTGTCACCAGCCGAGTCCAAAATTCAGCGGTTCCCCATCTCAGCCCAGAAAGCAGGTAAAAAAACTTTTGTGGTGTCTTTCAGGTGCCTACCAAGGTAGTGTAAAAACTACCAGGAGAACTCTTGTCTGGCACCTTCCCCGGTGGAGTTGTGCATGGGGTGTCTTTGGAACATTTTGTCACCGGCCGACTCCAAAATTCAGCGGTTCCCCATCTCAGCCCAGAAAGCAGGTAGAACAACTTTTGTGGTGTCTTTCAGATGCCTACCGGAGCAATGTAAAATCTACCAGGAGAACTCCTGTCTGGCACCTTCCCCGGTGGAGTTGTGCATGGGGTGTGTTTGGAACATTTTGTCACCGGCCGACTCCAAAATTCAGCTGTTCCCCATCTCAGCCCAGAAAGCAGGTAGAACAACTTCTGTGGTGCCTTTCAGCTGCCTACCAAGGTAGTGTAAAAACTATTAAGAGAACTCCTGTCTGGCACCTTCCCCGGTGGAGTTGTGCATGGGGTGTCTTTGGAACATTTTGTCACCAGCCGAGTCCAAAATTCAGCGGTTCCCCATCTCAGCCCAGAAAGCAGGTAGAACAACTTTTGTGGTGCCTTTCAGCTGCCTACCAAGGTAGTGTAAAAACTACCAGGAGAACTCCTGTCTGGCACCTTCCCCGGTGGAGTTGTGCATGGGGTGTGTTTGGAACATTTTGTCACCGGCCGAGTCCAAAATTCAGCGGTTTCCCATCTCAGCCCAGAAAGCAGGTAGAACAACTTTTGTGGTGCCTTTCAGCTGCCTACCAAGGTAGTGTAAAAACTACTGAGAGAACTCCTGTCTGGCACCTTCCCCGGTGGAGTTGTGCAGGGGGTGTGTTTGGAACATTTTGTCACCGGCCGACTCCAAAATTCAGCGGTTCCCCATCTCAGCCCAGAAAGCAGGTAGAACAACTTTTGTGGTGTCTTTCAGATGCCTACCAGAGCAACGTAAAAACTACCAGGAGAACTCCTGTCTGGCACCTTCCCCGGTGGAGTTGTGCATGGGGTGTTTTTGGAACATTTTGTTACCGGCCGACTCCAAAATTCAGCGATTCCCCATCTCAGCCCAGAAAGCAGGTAGAACAACTTTTGTGGTGCCTTTCAAATGCCTACCAAGGTAGTGTAAAAACTACCAGGAGAACTCCTGTCTGGCACCTTCCGTGGTGGAGTTGTGCATGGGGTGTGTTTGGAACATTTTGTCACCGGCCGAGTCCAAAATTCAGCGATTCCCCATCTCAGCCCAGAAAGCAGGTAGAACAACTTTTGTGGTGTCCTTTTGATGCCTACAGGAGCAATGTAAAAACTACCAACAGAACTCGTCCCTGGCACCTTCGCTAGTGGAGTTGTGCATGGGGTGTGTTTGGAACATTTTGTCACCAGCCGAGTCCAAAATTCAGCGGTTCCCCATCTCAGCCCAGAAAGCAGGTAGAACAACTTTTGTGGTGCCTTTCAGCTGCCTACCAAGGTAGTGTAAAAACTATCAAGAGAACTCTTGTCTGGCACCTTCCCCGGTGGAGTTGTGCATGGGGTGTCTTTGGAACATTTTGTCACCGGCCGACTCCAAAATTCAGCGGTTCCCCATCTCAGCCCAGAAAGCAGGTAGAACAACTTTTGTGGTGTCTTTCAGATGCCTACCGGAGCAATGTAAAATCTACCAGGAGAACTCCTGTCTGGCACCTTCCCCGGTGGAGTTGTGCATGGGGTGTGTTTGGAACATTTTGTCACCGGCCGACTCCAAAATTCAGCTGTTCCCCATCTCAGCCCAGAAAGCAGGTAGAACAACTTTTGTGGTGCCTTTCAGCTGCCTACCAAGGTAGTGTAAAAACTATTAAGAGAACTCCTGTCTGGCACCTTCCCCGGTGGAGTTGTGCATGGGGTGTCTTTGGAACATTTTGTCACCAGCCGAGTCCAAAATTCAGCGGTTCCCCATCTCAGCCCAGAAAGCAGGTAGAACAACTTTTGTGGTGCCTTTCAGGTGCCTACCAAGGTAGTGTAAAAACTACCAGGAGAACTCCTGTCTGGCACCTTCCCCGGTGGAGTTGTGCATGGGGTGTGTTTGGAACATTTTGTCACCGGCCGACTCCAAAATTCAGCGGTTCCCCATCTCAGCCCAGAAAGCAGGTAGAACAACTTTTGTGGTGCCTTTCAGCTGCCTACCAAGGTAGTGTAAAAACTATTAAGAGAACTCCTGTCTGGCACCTTCCCTAGTGGAGTTGTGCATGGGGTGTGTTTGGAACATTTTGTCACCAGCCGAGTCCAAAATTCAGCGGTTCCCCATCTCAGCCCAGAAAGCAGGTAAAAAAACTTTTGTGGTGTCTTTCAGGTGCCTACCAAGGTAGTGTAAAAACTACCAGGAGAACTCTTGTCTGGCACCTTCCCCGGTGGAGTTGTGCATGGGGTGTCTTTGGAACATTTTGTCACCGGCCGACTCCAAAATTCAGCGGTTCCCCATCTCAGCCCAGAAAGCAGGTAGAACAACTTTTGTGGTGTCTTTCAGATGCCTACCGGAGCAATGTAAAATCTACCAGGAGAACTCCTGTCTGGCACCTTCCCCGGTGGAGTTGTGCATGGGGTGTGTTTGGAACATTTTGTCACCGGCCGACTCCAAAATTCAGCTGTTCCCCATCTCAGCCCAGAAAGCAGGTAGAACAACTTCTGTGGTGCCTTTCAGCTGCCTACCAAGGTAGTGTAAAAACTATTAAGAGAACTCCTGTCTGGCACCTTCCCCGGTGGAGTTGTGCATGGGGTGTCTTTGGAACATTTTGTCACCAGCCGAGTCCAAAATTCAGCGGTTCCCCATCTCAGCCCAGAAAGCAGGTAGAACAACTTTTGTGGTGCCTTTCAGCTGCCTACCAAGGTAGTGTAAAAACTACCAGGAGAACTCCTGTCTGGCACCTTCCCCGGTGGAGTTGTGCATGGGGTGTGTTTGGAACATTTTGTCACCGGCCGAGTCCAAAATTCAGCGGTTTCCCATCTCAGCCCAGAAAGCAGGTAGAACAACTTTTGTGGTGCCTTTCAGCTGCCTACCAAGGTAGTGTAAAAACTACTGAGAGAACTCCTGTCTGGCACCTTCCCCGGTGGAGTTGTGCAGGGGGTGTGTTTGGAACATTTTGTCACCGGCCGACTCCAAAATTCAGCGGTTCCCCATCTCAGCCCAGAAAGCAGGTAGAACAACTTTTGTGGTGTCTTTCAGATGCCTACCAGAGCAACGTAAAAACTACCAGGAGAACTCCTGTCTGGCACCTTCCCCGGTGGAGTTGTGCATGGGGTGTTTTTGGAACATTTTGTTACCGGCCGACTCCAAAATTCAGCGATTCCCCATCTCAGCCCAGAAAGCAGGTAGAACAACTTTTGTGGTGCCTTTCAAATGCCTACCAAGGTAGTGTAAAAACTACCAGGAGAACTCCTGTCTGGCACCTTCCGTGGTGGAGTTGTGCATGGGGTGTGTTTGGAACATTTTGTCACCGGCCGAGTCCAAAATTCAGCGATTCCCCATCTCAGCCCAGAAAGCAGGTAGAACAACTTTTGTGGTGTCCTTTTGATGCCTACAGGAGCAATGTAAAAACTACCAACAGAACTCGTCCCTGGCACCTTCGCTAGTGGAGTTGTGCATGGGGTGTGTTTGGAACATTTTGTCACCAGCCGAGTCCAAAATTCAGCGGTTCCCCATCTCAGCCCAGAAAGCAGGTAGAACAACTTTTGTGGTGCCTTTCAGCTGCCTACCAAGGTAGTGTAAAAACTATCAAGAGAACTCTTGTCTGGCACCTTCCCCGGTGGAGTTGTGCATGGGGTGTCTTTGGAACATTTTGTCACCGGCCGACTCCAAAATTCAGCGGTTCCCCATCTCAGCCCAGAAAGCAGGTAGAACAACTTTTGTGGTGTCTTTCAGATGCCTACCGGAGCAATGTAAAATCTACCAGGAGAACTCCTGTCTGGCACCTTCCCCGGTGGAGTTGTGCATGGGGTGTGTTTGGAACATTTTGTCACCGGCCGACTCCAAAATTCAGCTGTTCCCCATCTCAGCCCAGAAAGCAGGTAGAACAACTTTTGTGGTGCCTTTCAGCTGCCTACCAAGGTAGTGTAAAAACTATTAAGAGAACTCCTGTCTGGCACCTTCCCCGGTGGAGTTGTGCATGGGGTGTCTTTGGAACATTTTGTCACCAGCCGAGTCCAAAATTCAGCGGTTCCCCATCTCAGCCCAGAAAGCAGGTAGAACAACTTTTGTGGTGCCTTTCAGGTGCCTACCAAGGTAGTGTAAAAACTACCAGGAGAACTCCTGTCTGGCACCTTCCCCGGTGGAGTTGTGCATGGGGTGTGTTTGGAACATTTTGTCACCGGCCGACTCCAAAATTCAGCGGTTCCCCATCTCAGCCCAGAAAGCAGGTAGAACAACTTTTGTGGTGCCTTTCAGCTGCCTACCAAGGTAGTGTAAAAACTTCTGAGAGAACTCCTGTCTGGCACCTTCCCCGGTGGAGTTGTGCATGGGGTGTGTTTGGAACATTTCGTCTACCAGCCGACTCCAAAATTCAGCGGTTCCCCATCTCAGCCCAGAAAGCAGGAAGAACAACTTTTGTGGTGCCTTTCAGATGCCTACCGGAGCAATGTAAAAACTACCAGGAGAACTCCTGTCTGGCACCTTCCCCGGTGGAGTTGTGCATGGGGTGTTTTTGGAACATTTTGTCACCAGCCGAGTCCAAAATTCAGCGGTTCTCCATCTCAGCCCAGAAAGCAGGTAGAACAACTTTTGTGGTGCCTTTCAAATGCCTACCAAGGTAGTGTAAAAACTATTCAGAGAACTCTTGTCTGGCACCTTCCCCGGTGGAGTTGTGCATGGGGTGTCTTTGGAACATTTTGTCACCGGCCGACTCCAAAATTCAGCGATTCCCCATCTCAGCCCAGAAAGCAGGTAGAACAACTTTTGTGGTGTCCTTTTGATGCCTACAGGAGCAATGTAAAAACTACCAACAGAGCTCGTCCCTGGCACCTTCGCTAGTGGAGTTGTGCATGGGGTGTGTTTGGAACATTTTGTCACCGCCCGACTCCAAAATTCAGCGGTTCCCCATCTCAGCCCAGAAAGCAGGTAGAACAACTTTTGTGGTGCCTTTCAGCTGCCTACCAAGGTAGTGTAAAAACTATTAAGAGAACTCCTGTCTGGCACCTTCCCCGGTGGAGTTGTGCATGGGGTGTGTTTGGAACATTTTGTCACCGGCCGACTCCAAAATTCAGCGGTTCCCCATCTCAGCCCAGAAAACAGGTAGAACAACTTTTGTGGTGTCTTTCAGATGCCTACCAGAGCAATGTAAAAACTACCAGGAGAACTCCTGTCTGGCACCTTCCCCGGTGGAGTTATGCAGGGGGTGTGTTTGGAACATTTTGTCACCAGCCGACTCCAAAATTCAGCGGTTCCCCATCTCAGCCCAGAAAGCAGATAGAACAACTTTTGTGGTGCCTTTCAGATGCCTACCAAGGTAGTGTAAAAACTACCAAGTAAACTCCTGTCTGGCACCTTCCCCGGTGGAGTTGTGCATGGGGTGTGTTTGGAACATTTTGTCACCGGCCGACTCCAAAATTCAGCGGTTCCCCATCTCAGCCCAGAAAGCAGGTAGAACAACTTTTGTGGTGTCTTTCAGATGCCTACCGGAGCAATGTAAAAACTACCAGGAGAACTCCTGTCTGGCACCTTCCCCGGTGGAGTTGTGCATGGGGTGTGTTTGGAACATTTTGTCACCGGCCGACTCCAAAATTCAGCGGTTCCCCATCTCAGCCCAGAAAGCAGGTAGAACAACTTTTGTGGTGTCTTTCAGATGCCTACCGGAGCAATGTAAAAACTACCAGGAGAACTCCTGTCTGGCACCTTCCCCGGTGGAGTTGTGCATGGGGTGTGTTTGGAACATTTTGTCACCGGCCGACTCCAAAATTCAGCGGTTCCCCATCTCAGCCCAGAAAGCAGGTAGAACAACTTTTGTGGTGTCTTTCAGATGCCTACCGGAGCAATGTAAAAACTACCAGGAGAACTCCTGTCTGGCACCTTCCCCGGTGGAGTTGTGCATGGGGTGTGTTTGGAACATTTTGTCACCAGCCGAGTCCAAAAATTCAGCGGTTCCCCATCTCAGCCCAGAAAGCAGGTAGAACAACTTTTGTGGTGCCTTTCAGCTGCCTACCAAGGTAGTGTAAAAACTATTAAGAGAACTCTTGTCTGGCACCTTCCCTAGTGGAGTTGTGCAGGGGGTGTGTTTGGAACATTTTGTCACCGGCCGACTCCAAAATTCAGCTGTTCCCCATCTCAGCCCAGAAAGCAGGTAGAACAACTTTTGTGGTGCCTTTCAGCTGCCTACCAAGGTAGTGTAAAAACTACCAGGAGAACTCCTGTCTGGCACCTTCCCCGGTGGAGTTGTGCATGGGGTGTGTTTGGAACATTTTGTCACCGGCCGACTCCAAAATTCAGCGGTTCCCCATCTCAGCCCAGAAAGCAGGTAGAACAACTTTTGTGGTGCCTTTCAGCTGCCTACCAAGGTAGTGTAAAAACTACTGAGAGAACTCCTGTCTGGCACCTTCCCCGGTGGAGTTGTGCATGGGGTGTGTTTGGAACATTTCGTCTACCAGCCGACTCCAAAATTCAGCGGTTCCCCATCTCAGCCCAGAAAGCAGGAAGAACAACTTTTGTGGTGTCTTTCAGATGCCTACCGGAGCAATGTAAAAACTACCAGGAGAACTCCTGTCTGGCACCTTCCCCGGTGGAGTTGTGCATGGGGTGTGTTTGGAACATTTTGTCACCAGCCGAGTCCAAAATTCAGCGGTTCCCCATCTCAGCCCAGAAAGCAGGTAGAACAACTTTTGTGGTGCCTTTCAAATGCCTACCAAGGTAGTGTAAAAACTACCAAGAGAACTCCTGCCTGGCACCTTCCCCGGTGGAGTTGTGCAGGGGGTGTCTTTGGAACATTTTGTCACCGGCCGACTCCAAAATTCAGCGATTCCCCATCTCAGCCCAGAAAGCAGGTAGAACAACTTTTGTGGTGTCCTTCTGATGCTTACAGGAGCAATGTAAAAACTACCAACAGAACTCGTCCCTGGCACCTTCCCCGGTGGAGTTGTGCATGGGGTGTGTTTGGAACATTTTGTCACCAGCCGAGTCCAAAATTCAGCGGTTCCCCATCTCAGCCCAGAAAGCAGGTAGAACAACTTTTGTGGTGCCTTTCAAATGCCTACCAAGGTAGTGTAAAAACTACCAAGAGAACTCCTGCCTGGCACCTTCCCCGGTGGAGTTGTGCAGGGGGTGTCTTTGGAACATTTTGTCACCGGCCGACTCCAAAATTCAGCGATTCCCCATCTCAGCCCAGAAAGCAGGTAGAACAACTTTTGTGGTGTCCTTCTGATGCTTACAGGAGCAATGTAAAAACTACCAATAGAACTCGTCCCTGGCACCTTCGCTAGTGGAGTTGTGCATGGGGTGTATTTATTAAAATTTTGTCACCAGCCGAGTCCAAAATTCAGCGGTTCCCCATCTCAGCCCAGAAAGCAGGTAGAACAACTTTTGTGGTGCCTTTCAAATGCCTACCAAGGTAGTGTAAGAACTATCAAGAGAACTCTTGTCTGGCACCTTCCCCGGTGGAGTTGTGCATGGGGTGTGTTTGGAACATTTTGTCACCGGCCGAGTCCAAAATTCAGCGATTCCCCATCTCAGCCCAGAAAGCAGGTAGAACAACTTTTGTGGTGCCTTTCAGCTGCCTACCAAGGTAGTGTAAAAACTACCAGGAGAACTCCTGTCTGGCACCTTCCCCGGTGGAGTTGTGCATGGGGTGTGTTTGGAACATTTTGTCACCGGCCGACTCCAAAATTCAGCGGTTCCCCATCTCAGCCCAGAAAGCAGGTAGAACAACTTTTGTGGTGTCTTTCAGATGCCTACCAGAGCAATGTAAAAACTACCAGGAGAACTCCTGTCTGGCACCTTGCCCGGTGGAGTTGTGCATGGGGTGTGTTTGGAACATTTTTGTCACCGGCCGACTCCAAAATTCAGCGGTTCCCCATCTCAGCCCAGAAAGCAGGAAGAACAACATCTGTGGTGTCTTTCAGATGCCTACCGGAGCAATGTAAAAACTACCAGGAGAACTCCTGTCTGGCACCTTCCCCGGTGGAGTTGTGCATGGGGTGTTTTTGGAACATTTTGTCACCAGCTGACTCCAAAATTCAGCGGTTCCCCATCTCAGCCCAGAAAGCAGGAAGAACAACTTTTGTGGTGCCTTTCAGCTGCCTACCAAGGTAGTGTAAAAACTACTAAGAGAACTCCTGTCTGGCACCTTCCCCGGTGGAGTTGTGCAGGGGGTGTGTTTGGAACATTTTGTCACCGGCCGACTCCAAAATTCAGCGATTCCCCATCTCAGCCCAGAAAGCAGGTAGAAGAACTTTTGTGGTGTCCTTCTGATGCTTACAGGAGCAATGTAAAAACTACCAACAGAACTCGTCCCTGGCACCTTCGCTAGTGGAGTTGTGCATGGGGTGTATTTATTAAAATTTTGTCACCAGCCGAGTCCAAAATTCAGCGGTTCCCCATCTCAGCCCAGAAAGCAGGTAGAACAACTTTTGTGGTGCCTTTCAAATGCCTACCAAGGTAGTGTAAGAACTATCAAGAGAACTCCTGTCTGGCACCTTCCCCGGTGGAGTTGTGCATGGGGTGTGTTTGGAACATTTTGTCACCAGCCGAGTCCAAAATTCAGCGATTCCCCATCTCAGCCCAGAAAGCAGGTAGAACAACTTTTGTGGTGCCTTTCAGCTGCGTACAAAGGTAGTGTAAAAACTACCAGGAGAACTCCTGTCTGGCACCTTCCCCGGTGGAGTTGTGCATGGGGTGTGTTTGGAACATTTTGTCACCGGCCGACTCCAAAATTCAGCGGTTCCCCATCTCAGCCCAGAAAGCAGGTAGAACAACTTTTGTGGTGTCTTTCAGATGCCTACCAGAGCAATGTAAAAACTACCAGGAGAACTCCTGTCTGGCACCTTGCCCGGTGGAGTTGTGCATGGGGTGTGTTTGGAACATTTTTGTCACCGGCCGACTCCAAAATTCAGCGGTTCCCCATCTCAGCCCAGAAAGCAGGAAGAACAACATCTGTGGTGTCTTTCAGATGCCTACCGGAGCAATGTAAAAACTACCAGGAGAACTCCTGTCTGGCACCTTCCCCGGTGGAGTTGTGCATGGGGTGTTTTTGGAACATTTTGTCACCAGCTGACTCCAAAATTCAGCGGTTCCCCATCTCAGCCCAGAAAGCAGGAAGAACAACTTTTGTGGTGCCTTTCAGCTGCCTACCAAGGTAGTGTAAAAACTACTAAGAGAACTCCTGTCTGGCACCTTCCCCGGTGGAGTTGTGCAGGGGGTGTGTTTGGAACATTTTGTCACCGGCCGACTCCAAAATTCAGCGGTTCCCCATCTCAGCCCAGAAAGCAGGTAGAACAACTTTTGTGGTGTCTTTCAGATGCCTACCAGAGCAATGTAAAAACTACCAGGAGAACTCCTGTCTGGCATCTTCCCCGGTGGAGTTATGCAGGGGGTGTGTTTGGAACATTTTTTCACCGGCCGACTCCAAAATTCAGCGGTTCCCCATCTCAGCCCAGAAAGCAGGTAGAACAACTTTTGTGGTGCCTTTCAGGTGCCTACCAAGGTAGTGTAAAAACTACCAAGTAAACTCCTGTCTGGCACCTTCCCCGGTGGAGTTGTGCATGGGGTGTGTTTGGAACATTTTGTCACCGGCCGAGTCCAAAATTCAGCGGTTCCCCATCTCAGCCCAGAAAGCAGGTAGAACAACTTTTGTGGTGTCTTTCAGATGCCTACCGGAGCAATGTAAAAACTACCAGGAGAACTCCTGTCTGGCACCTTCCCCGGTGGAGTTGTGCATGGGGTGTGTTTGGAACATTTTGTCACCGGCCGAGTCCAAAATTCAGCGGTTCCCCATCTCAGCCCAGAAAGCAGGTAGAACAACTTTTGTGGTGCCTTTCAAATGCCTACCAAGGTAGTGTAAGAACTATCAAGAGAACTCTTGTCTGGCACCTTCCCCGGTGGAGTTGTGCATGGGGTGTGTTTGGAACATTTTGTCACCAGCCGAGTCCAAAATTCAGCGGTTCCCCATCTCAGCCCAGAAAGCAGGTAGAACAACTTTTGTGGTGCCTTTCAGCTGCCTACCAAGGTAGTGTAAAAACTACCAGGAGAACTCCTGTCTGGCACCTTCCCCGGTGGAGTTGTGCATGGGGTGTGTTTGGAACATTTTGTCACCGGCCGACTCCAAAATTCAGCGGTTCCCCATCTCAGCCCAGAAAGCAGGTAGAACAACTTTTGTGGTGTCTTTCAGATGCCTACCAGAGCAATGTAAAAACTACCAGGAGAACTCCTGTCTGGCACCTTGCCCGGTGGAGTTGTGCATGGGGTGTGTTTGGAACATTTTTGTCACCGGCCGACTCCAAAATTCAGCGGTTCCCCATCTCAGCCCAGAAAGCAGGAAGAACAACATCTGTGGTGTCTTTCAGATGCCTACCGGAGCAATGTAAAAACTACCAGGAGAACTCCTGTCTGGCACCTTCCCCGGTGGAGTTGTGCATGGGGTGTTTTTGGAACATTTTGTCACCAGCTGACTCCAAAATTCAGCGGTTCCCCATCTCAGCCCAGAAAGCAGGAAGAACAACTTTTGTGGTGCCTTTCAGCTGCCTACCAAGGTAGTGTAAAAACTACTAAGAGAACTCCTGTCTGGCACCTTCCCCGGTGGAGTTGTGCAGGGGGTGTGTTTGGAACATTTTGTCACCGGCCGACTCCAAAATTCAGCGGTTCCCCATCTCAGCCCAGAAAGCAGGTAGAACAACTTTTGTGGTGTCTTTCAGATGCCTACCAGAGCAATGTAAAAACTACCAGGAGAACTCCTGTCTGGCATCTTCCCCGGTGGAGTTATGCAGGGGGTGTGTTTGGAACATTTTTTCACCGGCCGAGTCCAAAATTCAGCGGTTCCCCATCTCAGCCCAGAAAGCAGGTAGAACAACTTTTGTGGTGCCTTTCAGGTGCCTACCAAGGTAGTGTAAAAACTACCAAGTAAACTCCTGTCTGGCACCTTCCCCGGTGGAGTTGTGCATGGGGTGTGTTTGGAACATTTTGTCACCGGCCGAGTCCAAAATTCAGCGGTTCCCCATCTCAGCCCAGAAAGCAGGTAGAACAACTTTTGTGGTGTCTTTCAGATGCCTACCGGAGCAATGTAAAAACTACCAGGAGAACTCCTGCCTGGCACCTTCCCCGGTGGAGTTGTGCATGGGGTGTGTTTGGAACATTTTGTCACCGGCCGACTCCAAAATTCAGCGGTTCCCCATCTCAGCCCAGAAAGCAGGTAGAACAACTTTTGTGGTGCCTTTCAGCTGCCTACCAAGGTAGTGTAAAAACTATTAAGAGAACTCCTGTCTGGCACCTTCCCCGGTGGAGTTGTGCATGGGGTGTGTTTGGAACATTTTGTCACCGGCCGACTCCAAAATTCAGCGGTTCCCCATCTCAGCCCAGAAAGCAGGTAGAACAACTTTTGTGGTGTCTTTCAGATGCCTACCGGAGCAATGTAAAAACTACCAGGAGAACTCCTGTCTGGCACCTTCCCCGGTGGAGTTGTGCATGGGGTGTGTTCGGAACATTTTGTCACCAGCCGAGTCCAAAAATTCAGCGGTTCCCCATCTCAGCCCAGAAAGCAGGTAGAACAACTTTTGTGGTGCCTTTCAGATGCCTACCAAGGTAGTGTAAAAACTATTAAGAGAACTCCTGTCTGGCACCTTCCCCGGTGGAGTTGTGCATGGGGTGTGTTTGGAACATTTTGTCACCGGCCGACTCCAAAATTCAGCGGTTCCCCATCTCAGCCCAGAAAGCAGGTAGAACAACTTTTGTGGTGCCTTTCAGCTGCCTACCAAGGTAGTGTAAAAACTATTAAGAGAACTCTTGTCTGGCACCTTCCCCGGTGGAGTTGTGCATGGGGTGTGTTTGGAACATTTTGTCACCAGCCGAGTCCAAAATTCAGCTGTTCCCCATCTCAGCCCAGAAAGCAGGTAAAAAAACTTTTGTGGTGTCTTTCAGGTGCCTACCAAGGTAGTGTAAAAACTACCAGGAGAACTCCTGCCTGGCACCTTCCCCGGTGGAGTTGTGCATGGGGTGTTTTTGGAACATTTTGTCACCGGCCGAGTCCAAAATTCAGCGATTCCCCATCTCAGCCCAGAAAGCAGGTAGAACAACTTTTGTGGTGTCCTTTTGATGCCTACAGGAGCAATGTAAAAACTACCAACAGAACTCGTCCCTGGCACCTTCGCTAGTGGAGTTGTGCATGGGGTGTATTTATTAAAATTTTGTCACCAGCCGAGTCCAAAATTCAGCTGTTCCCCATCTCAGCCCAGAAAGCAGGTAGAACAACTTTTGTGGTGCCTTTCAGCTGCCTACCAAGGTAGTGTAAAAACTATCAAGAGAACTCTTGTCTGGCACCTTCCCCGGTGGAGTTGTGCATGGGGTGTGTTTGGAACATTTTGTCACCGGCCGACTCCAAAATTCAGCGGTTCCCCATCTCAGCCCAGAAAGCAGGTAGAACAACTTTTGTGGTGTCTTTCAGATGCCTACCGGAGCAATGTAAAATCTACCAGGAGAACTCCTGTCTGGCACCTTCCCCGGTGGAGTTGTGCATGGGGTGTGTTTGGAACATTTTGTCACCGGCCGAGTCCAAAATTCAGCGGTTCCCCATCTCAGCCCAGAAAGCAGGTAGAACAACTTTTGTGGTGCCTTTCAGCTGCCTACCAAGGTAGTGTAAAAACTATTAAGAGAACTCCTGTCTGGCACCTTCTCCGGTGGAGTTGTGCATGGGGTGTGTTTGGAACATTTTGTCACCGGCCGACTCCAAAATTCAGCTGTTCCCCATCTCAGCCCAGAAAGCAGGTAGAACAACTTTTGTGGTGTCTTTCAGATGCCTACCAGAGCAATGTAAAAACTACCAGGAGAACTCCTGTCTGGCACCTTCCCCGGTGGAGTTGTGCATGGGGTGTGTTTGGAACATTTTGTCACCAGCCGAGTCCAAAATTCAGCGGTTCCCCATCTCAGCCCAGAAAGCAGGTAGAACAACTTTTGTGGTGCCTTTCAGCTGCCTACCAAGGTAGTGTAAAAACTACCAAGAGAACTCCTGCCTGGCACCTTCCCCGGTGGAGTTGTGCATGGGGTGTTTTTGGAACATTTTGTCACTGGCCGACTCCAAAATTCAGCGATTCCCCATCTCAGCCCAGAAAGCAGGTAGAACAACTTTTGTGGTGTCCTTTTGATGCCTACAGGAGCAATGTAAAAACTACCAACAGAACTCGTCCCTGGCACCTTTGCTAGTGGAGTTGTGCATGGAGTGTATTTATTAAAATTTTGTCACCAGCCGAGTCCAAAATTCAGCTGTTCCCCATCTCAGCCCAGAAAGCAGGTAGAACAACTTTTGTGGTGCCTTTCAAATGCCTACCAAGGTAGTGTAAAAACTATCAAGAGAACTCTTGTCTGGCACCTTCCCCGGTGGAGTTGTGCATGGGGTGTGTTTGGAACATTTTGTCACCAGCCGAGTCCAAAATTCAGCGGTTCCCCATCTCAGCCCAGAAAGCAGGAAGAACAACTTTTGTGGTGCCTTTCAGCTGCCTACCAAGGTAGTGTAAAAACTACCAAGAGAACTCCTGTCTGGCACCTTCCCCGGTGGAGTTGTGCATGGGGTGTGTTTGGAACATTTTGTCACCGGCCGACTCCAAAATTCAGCGGTTCCCCATCTCAGCCCAGAAAGCAGGTAGAACAACTTTTGTAGTGTCTTTCAGGTGCCTACCTAGGTAGTGTAAAAACTACTAAGAGAACTCCTGTCTGGCACCTTCCCCGGTGGAGTTGTGCATGGGGTGTGTTTGGAACATTTTGTCACCGGCCGACTCCAAAATTCAGCGGTTCCCCATCTCAGCCCAGAAAGCAGGTAGAACAACTTTTGTGGTGTCTTTCAGATGCCTACCGGAGCAATGTAAAATCTACCAGGAGAACTCCTGTCTGGCACCTTCCCCGGTGGAGTTGTGCATGGGGTGTGTTTGGAACATTTCGTCACCAGCCGAGTCCAAAATTCAGCGGTTCCCCATCTCAGCCCAGAAAGCAGGTAGAACAACTTTTGTGGTGCCTTTCAGCTGCCTACCAAGGTAGTGTAAAAACTACCAAGAGAACTCCTGCCTGGCACCTTCCCCGGTGGAGTTGTGCATGGGGTGTTTTTGGAACATTTTGTCACCGGCCGACTCCAAAATTCAGCGATTCCCCATCTCAGCCCAGAAAGCAGGTAGAACAACTTTTGTGGTGTCCTTTTGATGCCTACAGGAGCAATGTAAAAACTACCAACAGAACTCGTCCCTGGCACCTTCGCTAGTGGAGTTGTGCATGGAGTGTATTTATTAAAATGTTGTCACCAGCCGAGTCCAAAATTCAGCTGTTCCCCATCTCAGCCCAGAAAGCAGGTAGAACAACTTTTGTGGTGCCTTTCAGCTGCCTACCAAGGTAGTGTAAAAACTATCAAGAGAACTCTTGTCTGGCACCTTCCCCGGTGGAGTTGTGCAGGGGGTGTGTTTGGAACATTTTGTCACCGGGCGACTCCAAAATTCAGCGGTTCCCCATCTCAGCCCAGAAAGCAGGTAGAACAACTTTTGTGGTGCCTTTCAGGTGCCTACCTAGGTAGTGTAAAAACTACTAAGAGAACTCCTGTCTGGCACCTTCCCCGGTGGAGTTGTGCATGGGGTGTGTTTGGAACATTTTGTCACCGGCCGACTCCAAAATTCAGCGGTTCCCCATCTCAGCCCAGAAAGCAGGTAGAACAACTTTTGTGGTGTCTTTCAGATGCCTACCGGAGCAATGTAAAATCTACCAAGAGAACTCCTGTCTGGCACCTTCCCCAGTGGAGTTGTGCATGGGGTGTGTTTGGAACATTTCGTCACCAGCCGACTCCAAAATTCAGCGGTTCCCCATCTCAGCCCAGAAAGCAGGTAGAACAACTTTTGTGCTGCCTTTCAGCTGCCTACCAAGGTAGTGTAAAAACTATTCAGAGAACTCCTGTCTGGCACCTTCCCCGGTGGAGTTGTGCATGGGGTGTGTTTGGAACATTTTGTCACCGGCCGACTCCAAAATTCAGCGGTTCCCCATCTCATCCCAGAAAGCAGGTAGAACAACTTTTGTGGTGTCTTTCAGATGCCTACCGGAGCAATGTAAAAACTATTAAGAGAACTCCTGAATGACACCTTCCCCGGTGGAGTTGTGCATGGGGTGTCTTTGGAACATTTTGTCACCAGCCGAGTCCAAAATTCAGCGGTTCCCCATCTCAGCCCAGAAAGCAGGTAGAACAACTTTTGTGGTGCCTTTCAGCTGCCTACCAAGGTAGTGTAAAAACTACCAGGAGAACTCCTGTCTGGCACCTTCCCCGGTGGAGTTGTGCATGGGGTGTGTTTGGAACATTTTGTCACCGGCCGACTCCAAAATTCAGCGGTTCCCCATCTCAGCCCAGAAAGCAGGTAGAACAACTTTTGTGGTGTCCTTTTGATGCCTACAGGAGCAATGTAAAAACTACCAACAGAACTCGTCCCTGGCACCTTCGCTAGTGGAGTTGTGCATGGAGTGTATTTATTAAAATTTTGTCACCAGCCGAGTCCAAAATTCAGCGGTTCCCCATCTCAGCCCAGAAAGCAGGTAGAACAACTTTTGTGGTGCCTTTCAAATGCCTACCAAGGTAGTGTAAAAACTATCAAGAGAACTCTTGTCTGGCACCTTCCCCGGTGGAGTTGTGCATGGGGTGTGTTTGGAACATTTTGTCACCAGCCGAGTCCAAAATTCAGCGGTTCCCCATCTCAGCCCAGAAAGCAGGAAGAACAACTTTTGTGGTGCCTTTCAGCTGCCTACCAAGGTAGTGTAAAAACTGCTAAGAGAACTCCTGTCTGGCACCTTCCCCGGTGAAGTTGTGCATGGGGTGTCTTTGGAACATTTTGTCACCGGCCGACTCCAAAATTCAGCGGTTCCCCATCTCAGCCCAGAAAGCAGGTAGAACAACTTTTGTGGTGCCTTTCAGGTGCCTACCTAGGTAGTGTAAAAACTACTAAGAGAACTCCTGTCTGGCACCTTCCCCGGTGGAGTTGTGCATGGGGTGTGTTTGGAACATTTTGTCACCGGCCGACTCCAAAATTCAGCGGTTCCCCATCTCAGCCCAGAAAGCAGGAAGAACAACTTTTGTGGTGTCCTTTTGATGCCTACAGGAGCAATGTAAAAACTACCAACAGAACTCGTCCCTGGCACCTTCGCTAGTGGAGTTGTGCATGGGGTGTATTTATTAAAATTTTGTCACCAGCCGAGTCCAAAATTCAGCTGTTCCCCATCTCAGCCCAGAAAGCAGGTAGAACAACTTTTGTGGTGCCTTTCAGCTGCCTACCAAGGTAGTGTAAAAACTATCAAGAGAACTCTTGTCTGGCACCTTCCCCGGTGGAGTTGTGCATGGGGTGTGTTTGGAACATTTTGTCACCGGCCGACTCCAAAATTCAGCGGTTCCCCATCTCAGCCCAGAAAGCAGGTAGAACAACTTTTGTGGTGTCTTTCAGATGCCTACCGGAGCAATGTAAAATCTACCAGGAGAACTCCTGCCTGGCACCTTCCCCGGTGGAGTTGTGCAGGGGGTGTGTTTGGAACATTTTGTCACCGGCCGAGTCCAAAATTCAGCGGTTCCCCATCTCAGCCCAGAAAGCAGGTAGAACAACTTTTGTGGTGCCTTTCAGCTGCCTACCAAGGTAGTGTAAAAACTATTAAGAGAACTCCTGTCTGGCACCTTCTCCGGTGGAGTTGTGCATGGGGTGTGTTTGGAACATTTTGTCACCGGCCGACTCCAAAATTCAGCTGTTCCCCATCTCAGCCCAGAAAGCAGGTAGAACAACTTTTGTGGTGTCTTTCAGATGCCTACCAGAGCAATGTAAAAACTACCAGGAGAACTCCTGTCTGGCACCTTCCCCGGTGGAGTTGTGCATGGGGTGTGTTTGGAACATTTTGTCACCAGCCGAGTCCAAAATTCAGCGGTTCCCCATCTCAGCCCAGAAAGCAGGTAGAACAACTTTTGTGGTGCCTTTCAGCTGCCTACCAAGGTAGTGTAAAAACTACCAAGAGAACTCCTGCCTGGCACCTTCCCCGGTGGAGTTGTGCATGGGGTTTTTTTGGAACATTTTGTCACCGGCCGACTCCAAAATTCAGCGATTCCCCATCTCAGCCCAGAAAGCAGGTAGAACAACTTTTGTGGTGTCCTTTTGATGCCTACAGGAGCAATGTAAAAACTACCAACAGAACTCGTCCCTGGCACCTTTGCTAGTGGAGTTGTGCATGGAGTGTATTTATTAAAATTTTGTCACCAGCCGAGTCCAAAATTCAGCTGTTCCCCATCTCAGCCCAGAAAGCAGGTAGAACAACTTTTGTGGTGCCTTTCAAATGCCTACCAAGGTAGTGTAAAAACTATCAAGAGAACTCTTGTCTGGCACCTTCCCCGGTGGAGTTGTGCATGGGGTGTGTTTGGAACATTTTGTCACCAGCCGAGTCCAAAATTCAGCGGTTCCCCATCTCAGCCCAGAAAGCAGGAAGAACAACTTTTGTGGTGCCTTTCAGCTGCCTACCAAGGTAGTGTAAAAACTACCAAGAGAACTCCTGTCTGGCACCTTCGCTAGTGGAGTTGTGCATGGGGTGTGTTTGGAACATTTTGTCACCGGCCGACTCCAAAATTCAGCGGTTCCCCATCTCAGCCCAGAAAGCAGGTAGAACAACTTTTGTAGTGTCTTTCAGGTGCCTACCTAGGTAGTGTAAAAACTACTAAGAGAACTCCTGTCTGGCACCTTCCCCGGTGGAGTTGTGCATGGGGTGTGTTTGGAACATTTTGTCACCGGCCGACTCCAAAATTCAGCGGTTCCCCATCTCAGCCCAGAAAGCAGGTAGAACAACTTTTGTGGTGTCTTTCAGATGCCTACCGGAGCAATGTAAAATCTACCAGGAGAACTCCTGTCTGGCACCTTCTCCGGTGGAGTTGTGCATGGGGTGTGTTTGGAACATTTTGTCACCGGCCGACTCCAAAATTCAGCTGTTCCCCATCTCAGCCCAGAAAGCAGGTAGAACAACTTTTGTGGTGTCTTTCAGATGCCTACCAGAGCAATGTAAAAACTACCAGGAGAACTCCTGTCTGGCACCTTCCCCGGTGGAGTTGTGCATGGGGTGTGTTTGGAACATTTTGTCACCAGCCGAGTCCAAAATTCAGCGGTTCCCCATCTCAGCCCAGAAAGCAGGTAGAACAACTTTTGTGGTGCCTTTCAGCTGCCTACCAAGGTAGTGTAAAAACTACCAAGAGAACTCCTGCCTGGCACCTTCCCCGGTGGAGTTGTGCATGGGGTGTTTTTGGAACATTTTGTCACCGGCCGACTCCAAAATTCAGCGATTCCCCATCTCAGCCCAGAAAGCAGGTAGAACAACTTTTGTGGTGTCCTTTTGATGCCTACAGGAGCAATGTAAAAACTACCAACAGAACTCGTCCCTGGCACCTTTGCTAGTGGAGTTGTGCATGGAGTGTATTTATTAAAATTTTGTCACCAGCCGAGTCCAAAATTCAGCTGTTCCCCATCTCAGCCCAGAAAGCAGGTAGAACAACTTTTGTGGTGCCTTTCAAATGCCTACCAAGGTAGTGTAAAAACTATCAAGAGAACTCTTGTCTGGCACCTTCCCCGGTGGAGTTGTGCATGGGGTGTGTTTGGAACATTTTGTCACCAGCCGAGTCCAAAATTCAGCGGTTCCCCATCTCAGCCCAGAAAGCAGGAAGAACAACTTTTGTGGTGCCTTTCAGCTGCCTACCAAGGTAGTGTAAAAACTACCAAGAGAACTCCTGTCTGGCACCTTCGCTAGTGGAGTTGTGCATGGGGTGTGTTTGGAACATTTTGTCACCGGCCGACTCCAAAATTCAGCGGTTCCCCATCTCAGCCCAGAAAGCAGGTAGAACAACTTTTGTAGTGTCTTTCAGGTGCCTACCTAGGTAGTGTAAAAACTACTAAGAGAACTCCTGTCTGGCACCTTCCCCGGTGGAGTTGTGCATGGGGTGTGTTTGGAACATTTTGTCACCGGCCGACTCCAAAATTCAGCGGTTCCCCATCTCAGCCCAGAAAGCAGGTAGAACAACTTTTGTGGTGTCTTTCAGATGCCTACCGGAGCAATGTAAAATCTACCAGGAGAACTCCTGTCTGGCACCTTCCCCGGTGGAGTTGTGCATGGGGTGTGTTTGGAACATTTCGTCACCAGCCGAGTCCAAAATTCAGCGGTTCCCCATCTCAGCCCAGAAAGCAGGTAGAACAACTTTTGTGGTGCCTTTCAGCTGCCTACCAAGGTAGTGTAAAAACTACCAAGAGAACTCCTGCCTGGCACCTTCCCCGGTGGAGTTGTGCATGGGGTGTTTTTGGAACATTTTGTCACCGGCCGACTCCAAAATTCAGCGATTCCCCATCTCAGCCCAGAAAGCAGGTAGAACAACTTTTGTGGTGTCCTTTTGATGCCTACAGGAGCAATGTAAAAACTACCAACAGAACTCGTCCCTGGCACCTTCGCTAGTGGAGTTGTGCATGGAGTGTATTTATTAAAATTTTGTCACCAGCCGAGTCCAAAATTCAGCGGTTCCCCATCTCAGCCCAGAAAGCAGGTAGAACAACTTTTGTGGTGCCTTTCAAATGCCTACCAAGGTAGTGTAAAAACTATCAAGAGAACTCTTGTCTGGCACCTTCCCCGGTGGAGTTGTGCATGGGGTGTGTTTGGAACATTTTGTCACCAGCCGAGTCCAAAATTCAGCGGTTCCCCATCTCAGCCCAGAAAGCAGGAAGAACAACTTTTGTGGTGCCTTTCAGCTGCCTACCAAGGTAGTGTAAAAACTGCTAAGAGAACTCCTGTCTGGCACCTTCCCCGGTGAAGTTGTGCATGGGGTGTCTTTGGAACATTTTGTCACCGGCCGACTCCAAAATTCAGCGGTTCCCCATCTCAGCCCAGAAAGCAGGTAGAACAACTTTTGTGGTGCCTTTCAGGTGCCTACCTAGGTAGTGTAAAAACTACTAAGAGAACTCCTGTCTGGCACCTTCCCCGGTGGAGTTGTGCATGGGGTGTGTTTGGAACATTTTGTCACCGGCCGACTCCAAAATTCAGCGGTTCCCCATCTCAGCCCAGAAAGCAGGAAGAACAACTTTTGTGGTGTCTTTCAGATGCCTACCGGAGCAATGTAAAATCTACCAGGAGAACTCCTGTCTGGCACCTTCCCCGGTGGAGTTGTGCATGGGGTGTGTTTGGAACATTTCGTCACCAGCCGAGTCCAAAATTCAGCGGTTCCCCATCTCAGCCCAGAAAGCAGGTAGAACAACTTTTGTGCTGCCTTTCAGCTGCCTACCAAGGTAGTGTAAAAACTATTCAGAGAACTCCTGTCTGGCACCTTCCCCGGTGGAGTTGTGCATGGGGTGTGTTTGGAACATTTTGTCACCGGCCGACTCCAAAATTCAGCGGTTCCCCATCTCAGCCCAGAAAGCAGGTAGAACAACTTTTGTGGTGTCTTTCAGATGCCTACCGGAGCAATGTAAAAACTATTAAGAGAACTCCTGAATGACACCTTCCCCGGTGGAGTTGTGCATGGGGTGTCTTTGGAACATTTTGTCACCGGCCGAGTCCAAAATTCAGCGGTTCCCCATCTCAGCCCAGAAAGCAGGTAGAACAACTTTTGTGGTGTCTTTCAGATGCCTACCGGAGCAATGTAAAATCTACCAGGAGAACTCCTGTCTGGCACCTTCCCCGGTGGAGTTGTGCATGGGGTGTGTTTGGAACATTTCGTCACCAGCCGAGTCCAAAATTCAGCGGTTCCCCATCTCAGCCCAGAAAGCAGGTAGAACAACTTTTGTGGTGCCTTTCAGCTGCCTACCAAGGTAGTGTAAAAACTACCAAGAGAACTCCTGCCTGGCACCTTCCCCGGTGGAGTTGTGCATGGGGTGTTTTTGGAACATTTTGTCACCGGCCGACTCCAAAATTCAGCGATTCCCCATCTCAGCCCAGAAAGCAGGTAGAACAACTTTTGTGGTGTCCTTTTGATGCCTACAGGAGCAATGTAAAAACTACCAACAGAACTCGTCCCTGGCACCTTCGCTAGTGGAGTTGTGCATGGAGTGTATTTATTAAAATGTTGTCACCAGCCGAGTCCAAAATTCAGCTGTTCCCCATCTCAGCCCAGAAAGCAGGTAGAACAACTTTTGTGGTGCCTTTCAGCTGCCTACCAAGGTAGTGTAAAAACTATCAAGAGAACTCTTGTCTGGCACCTTCCCCGGTGGAGTTGTGCATGGGGTGTGTTTGGAACATTTTGTCACCGGGCGACTCCAAAATTCAGCGGTTCCCCATCTCAGCCCAGAAAGCAGGTAGAACAACTTTTGTGGTGCCTTTCAGGTGCCTACCTAGGTAGTGTAAAAACTACTAAGAGAACTCCTGTCTGGCACCTTCCCCGGTGGAGTTGTGCATGGGGTGTGTTTGGAACATTTTGTCACCGGCCGACTCCAAAATTCAGCGGTTCCCCATCTCAGCCCAGAAAGCAGGTAGAACAACTTTTGTGGTGTCTTTCAGATGCCTACCGGAGCAATGTAAAATCTACCAAGAGAACTCCTGTCTGGCACCTTCCCCAGTGGAGTTGTGCATGGGGTGTGTTTGGAACATTTCGTCACCAGCCGACTCCAAAATTCAGCGGTTCCCCATCTCAGCCCAGAAAGCAGGTAGAACAACTTTTGTGCTGCCTTTCAGCTGCCTACCAAGGTAGTGTAAAAACTATTCAGAGAACTCCTGTCTGGCACCTTCCCCGGTGGAGTTGTGCATGGGGTGTGTTTGGAACATTTTGTCACCGGCCGACTCCAAAATTCAGCGGTTCCCCATCTCATCCCAGAAAGCAGGTAGAACAACTTTTGTGGTGTCTTTCAGATGCCTACCGGAGCAATGTAAAAACTATTAAGAGAACTCCTGAATGACACCTTCCCCGGTGGAGTTGTGCATGGGGTGTCTTTGGAACATTTTGTCACCAGCCGAGTCCAAAATTCAGCGGTTCCCCATCTCAGCCCAGAAAGCAGGTAGAACAACTTTTGTGGTGCCTTTCAGCTGCCTACCAAGGTAGTGTAAAAACTACCAGGAGAACTCCTGTCTGGCACCTTCCCCGGTGGAGTTGTGCATGGGGTGTGTTTGGAACATTTTGTCACCGGCCGACTCCAAAATTCAGCGGTTCCCCATCTCAGCCCAGAAAGCAGGTAGAACAACTTTTGTGGTGTCCTTTTGATGCCTACAGGAGCAATGTAAAAACTACCAACAGAACTCGTCCCTGGCACCTTCGCTAGTGGAGTTGTGCATGGAGTGTATTTATTAAAATTTTGTCACCAGCCGAGTCCAAAATTCAGCGGTTCCCCATCTCAGCCCAGAAAGCAGGTAGAACAACTTTTGTGGTGCCTTTCAAATGCCTACCAAGGTAGTGTAAAAACTATCAAGAGAACTCTTGTCTGGCACCTTCCCCGGTGGAGTTGTGCATGGGGTGTGTTTGGAACATTTTGTCACCAGCCGAGTCCAAAATTCAGCGGTTCCCCATCTCAGCCCAGAAAGCAGGAAGAACAACTTTTGTGGTGCCTTTCAGCTGCCTACCAAGGTAGTGTAAAAACTGCTAAGAGAACTCCTGTCTGGCACCTTCCCCGGTGAAGTTGTGCATGGGGTGTCTTTGGAACATTTTGTCACCGGCCGACTCCAAAATTCAGCGGTTCCCCATCTCAGCCCAGAAAGCAGGTAGAACAACTTTTGTGGTGCCTTTCAGGTGCCTACCTAGGTAGTGTAAAAACTACTAAGAGAACTCCTGTCTGGCACCTTCCCCGGTGGAGTTGTGCATGGGGTGTGTTTGGAACATTTTGTCACCGGCCGACTCCAAAATTCAGCGGTTCCCCATCTCAGCCCAGAAAGCAGGTAGAACAACTTTTGTGGTGTCTTTCAGATGCCTACCGGAGCAATGTAAAATCTACCAGGAGAACTCCTGTCTGGCACCTTCCCCGGTGGAGTTGTGCATGGGGTGTGTTTGGAACATTTCGTCACCAGCCGACTCCAAAATTCAGCGGTTCCCCATCTCAGCCCAGAAAGCAGGTAGAACAACTTTTGTGGTGCCTTTCAGGTGCCTACCAAGGTAGTGTAAAAACTATTCAGAGAACTCCTGTCTGGCACCTTCCCCGGTGGAGTTGTGCATGGGGTGTGTTTGGAACATTTTGTCACCGGCCGACTCCAAAATTCAGCGGTTCCCCATCTCAGCCCAGAAAGCAGGTAGAACAACTTTTGTGGTGCCTTTCAGCTGCCTACCAAGGTAGTGTAAAAACTATCAAGAGAACTCCAGCCTGGCACCTTCCCCGGTGGAGTTGTGCATGGGGTGTCTTTGGAACATTTTGTCACCGGCCGACTCCAAAATTCAGCGGTTCCCCATCTCAGCCCAGAAAGCAGGAAGAACAACTTTTGTGGTGTCCTTTTGATGCCTACAGGAGCAATGTAAAAACTACCAGGAGAACTCCTGTCTGGCACCTTCCCCGGTGGAGTTGTGCATGGGGTGTGTTTGGAACATTTCGTCACCAGCCGAGTCCAAAATTCAGCAGTTCCCCATCTCAGCCCAGAAAGCAGGTAGAACAACTTTTGTGGTGCCTTTCAGCTGCCTACCAAGGTAGTGTAAAAACTACCAAGAGAACTCCTGCCTGGCACCTTCCCCGGTGGAGTTGTGCATGGGGTGTTTTTGGAACATTTTGTCACCGGCCGACTCCAAAATTCAGCGATTCCCCATCTCAGCCCAGAAAGCAGGTAGAACAACTTTTGTGGTGTCCTTTTGATGCCTACAGGAGCAATGTAAAAACTACCAACAGAACTCGTCCCTGGCACCTTCGCTAGTGGAGTTGTGCATGGAGTGTATTTATTAAAATTTTGTCACCAGCCGACTCCAAAATTCAGCTGTTCCCCATCTCAGCCCAGAAAGCAGGTAGAACAACTTTTGTGGTGCCTTTCAAATGCCTACCAAGGTAGTGTAAAAACTATCAAGAGAACTCTTGTCTGGCACCTTCCCCGGTGGAGTTGTGCATGGGGTGTGTTTGGAACATTTTGTCACCGGGCGACTCCAAAATTCAGCGGTTCCCCATCTCAGCCCAGAAAGCAGGTAGAACAACTTTTGTGGTGCCTTTCAGGTGCCTACCTAGGTAGTGTAAAAACTACTAAGAGAACTCCTGTCTGGCACCTTCCCCGGTGGAGTTGTGCATGGGGTGTGTTTGGAACATTTTGTCACCGGCCGACTCCAAAATTCAGCGGTTCCCCATCTCAGCCCAGAAAGCAGGAAGAACAACTTTTGTGGTGTCTTTCAGATGCCTACCAGAGCAATGTAAAATCTACCAGGAGAACTCCTGTCTGGCACCTTCCCCGGTGGAGTTGTGCATGGGGTGTGTTTGGAACATTTCGTCACCAGCCGACTCCAAAATTCAGCGGTTCCCCATCTCAGCCCAGAAAGCAGGTAGAACAACTTTTGTGGTGCCTTTCAGCTGCCTACCAAGGTAGTGTAAAAACTATTCAGAGAACTCCTGTCTGGCACCTTCCCCGGTGGAGTTGTGCATGGGGTGTGTTTGGAACATTTTGTCACCGGCCGACTCCAAAATTCAGCGGTTCCCCATCTCAGCCCAGAAAGCAGGTAGAACAACTTTTGTGGTGTCTTTCAGATGCCTACCGGAGCAATGTAAAAACTATTAAGAGAACTCCTGAATGACACCTTCCCCGGTGGAGTTGTGCATGGGGTGTCTTTGGAACATTTTGTCACCAGCCGAGTCCAAAATTCAGCGGTTCCCCATCTCAGCCCAGAAAGCAGGTAGAACAACTTTTGTGGTGCCTTTCAGCTGCCTACCAAGGTAGTGTAAAAACTACCAGGAGAACTCCTGTCTGGCACCTTCCCCGGTGGAGTTGTGCATGGGGTGTGTTTGGAACATTTTGTCACCGGCCGACTCCAAAATTCAGCGGTTCCCCATCTCAGCCCAGAAAGCAGGTAGAACAACTTTTGTGGTGCCTTTCAGCTGCCTACCAAGGTAGTGTAAAAACTACCAAGAGAACTCCTGCCTGGCACCTTCCCCGGTGGAGTTGTGCATGGGGTGTTTTTGGAACATTTTGTCACCGGCCGACTCCAAAATTCAGCGATTCCCCATCTCAGCCCAGAAAGCAGGTAGAACAACTTTTGTGGTGTCCTTTTGATGCCTACCGGAGCAATGTAAAAACTACCAACAGAACTCGTCCCTGGCACCTTCGCTAGTGGAGTTGTGCATGGGGTGTATTTATTAAAATGTTGTCACCAGCCGAGTCCAAAATTCAGCGGTTCCCCATCTCAGCCCAGAAAGCAGGAAGAACAACTTTTGTGGTGCCTTTCAGCTGCCTACCAAGGTAGTGTAAAAACTACTAAGAGAACTCCTGTCTGGCACCTTCCCCGGTGGAGTTGTGCATGGGGTGTGTTTGGAACATTTTGTCACCGGCCGACTCCAAAATTCAGCGGTTCCCCATCTCAGCCCAGAAAGCAGGTAGAACAACTTTTGTGGTGCCTTTCAGGTGCCTACCAAGGTAGTGTAAAAACTACTAAGAGAACTCCTGTCTGGCACCTTCCCCGGTGGAGTTGTGCATGGGGTGTGTTTGGAACATTTTGTCACCGGCCGACTCCAAAATTCAGCGGTTCCCCATCTCAGCCCAGAAAGCAGGTAGAACAACTTTTGTGGTGTCTTTCAGATGCCTACCGGAGCAATGTAAAATCTACCAGGAGAACTCCTGTCTGGCACCTTCCCCGGTGGAGTTGTGCATGGGGTGTGTTTGGAACATTTTGTCACCGGCCGAGTCCAAAATTCAGCGGTTCCCCATCTCAGCCCAGAAAGCAGGTAGAACAACTTTTGTGGTGTCTTTCAGATGCCTACCGGAGCAATGTAAAAACTATTAAGAGAACTCCTGAATGACACCTTCCCCGGTGGAGTTGTGCATGGGGTGTCTTTGGAACATTTTGTCACCGGCCGAGTCCAAAATTCAGCGGTTCCCCATCTCAGCCCAGAAAGCAGGTAGAACAACTTTTGTGGTGCCTTTCAGATGCCTACCAAGGTAGTGTAAAAACTACCAGGAGAACTCCTGTCTGGCACCTTCCCCGGTGGAGTTGTGCATGGGGTGTGTTTGGAACATTTTGTCACCGGCCGACTCCAAAATTCAGCGGTTCCCCATCTCAGCCCAGAAAGCAGGTAGAACAACTTTTGTGGTGCCTTTCAGCTGCCTACCAAGGTAGTGTAAAAACTATTCAGAGAACTCCTGTCTGGCACCTTCCCCGGTGGAGTTGTGCATGGGGTGTGTTTGGAACATTTTGTCACCGGCCGAGTCCAAAATTCAGCGGTTCCCCATCTCAGCCCAGAAAGCAGGTAGAACAACTTTTGTGGTGCCTTTCAGGTGCCTACCAAGGTAGTGTAAAAACTATTAAGAGAACTCCTGTCTGGCACCTTCCCCGGTGGAGTTGTGCATGGGGTGTGTTCGGAACATTTTGTCACCAGCCGAGTCCAAAAATTCAGCGGTTCCCCATCTCAGCCCAGAAAGCAGGTAGAACAACTTTTGTGGTGCCTTTCAAATGCCTGCCAAGGTAGTGTAAAAACTACCAAGAGAACTCCTGCCTGGCACCTTCCCCGGTGGAGTTGTGCATGGGGTGTTTTTGGAACATTTTTTCACCGGCCGACTCCAAAATTCAGCGATTCCCCATCTCAGCCCAGAAAGCAGGTAGAACAACTTTTGTGGTGTCCTTTTGATGCCTACAGGAGCAATGTAAAAACTACCAACAGAACTCGTCCCTGGCACCTTCGCTAGTGGAGTTGTGCATGGGGTGTATTTATTAAAATTTTGTCACCAGCCGAGTCCAAAATTCAGCGGTTCCCCATCTCAGCCCAGAAAGCAGGTAGAACAACTTTTGTGGTGCCTTTCAAATGCCTACCAAGGTAGTGTAAAAACTATCAAGAGAACTCTTGTCTGGCACCTTCCCCGGTGGAGTTGTGCATGGGGTGTGTTTGGAACATTTTGTCACCGGCCGAGTCCAAAATTCAGCGGTTCCCCATCTCAGCCCAGAAAGCAGGTAGAACAACTTTTGTGGTATCTTTCAGATGCCTACCGGAGCAATGTAAAATCTACCAGGAGAACTCCTGTCTGGCACCTTCCCCGGTGGAGTTGTGCATGGGGTGTGTTTGGAACATTTTGTCACCGGCCGACTCCAAAATTCAGCTGTTCCCCATCTCAGCCCAGAAAGCAGGTAGAACAACTTTTGTGGTGCCTTTCAGCTGCCTACCAAGGTAGTGTAAAAACTACTGAGAGAACTCCTGTCTGGCACCTTCCCCGTTGGAGTTGTGCAGGGGGTGTGTTTGGAACATTTTTTCACCGGCCGACTCCAAAATTCAGCGGTTCCCCATCTCAGGCCAGAAAGCAGGTAGAACAACTTTTGTGGTGTCTTTCAGATGCCTACCAGAGCAATGTAAAAACTACCAGGAGAACTCCTGTCTGGCACCTTCCCCGGTGGAGTTGTGCATGGGGTGTGTTTGGAACATTTTGTCACCGGCCGAGTCCAAAATTCAGCGGTTCCCCATCTCAGCCCAGAAAGCAGGTAGAACAACTTTTGTGGTGCCTTTCAGCTGCCTACCAAGGTAGTGTAAAAACTACCAAGAGAACTCCTGCCTGGCACCTTCCCTAGTCGAGTTGTGCATGGGGTGTGTTTGGAACATTTTGTCACCAGCCGAGTCCAAAATTCACCGGTTCCCCATCTCAGCCCAGAAAGCAGGTAAAAAAACTTTTGTGCTGTCTTTCAGGTGCCTACCAAGGTAGTGTAAAAACTACCAGGAGAACTCCTGCCTGGCACCTTCCCCGGTGGAGTTGTGCATGGGGTGTTTTTGGAACATTTTTTCACCGGCCGACTCCAAAATTCAGCGATTCCCCATCTCAGCCCAGAAAGCAGGTAGAACAACTTTTGTGGTGTCCTTTTGATGCCTACAGGAGCAATGTAAAAACTACCAACAGAACTCGTCCCTGGCACCTTCGCTAGTGGAGTTGTGCATGGGGTGTATTTATTAAAATTTTGTCACCAGCCGACTCCAAAATTCAGCGGTTCCCCATCTCAGCCCAGAAAGCAGGTAGAACAACTTTTGTGGTGCCTTTCAAATGCCTACCAAGGTAGTGTAAAAACTATCAAGAGAACTCTTGTCTGGCACCTTCCCCGGTGGAGTTGTGCATGGGGTGTGTTTGGAACATTTTGTCACCAGCCGAGTCCAAAATTCAGCGGTTCCCCATCTCAGCCCAGAAAGCAGGTAGAACAACTTTTGTGGTGTCTTTCAGATGCCTACCGGAGCAATGTAAAATCTACCAGGAGAACTCCTGTCTGGCACCTTCCCCGGTGGAGTTGTGCATGGGGTGTGTTTGGAACATTTTGTCACCGGCCGACTCCAAAATTCAGCTGTTCCCCATCTCAGCCCAGAAAGCAGGTAGAACAACTTTTGTGGT
Organism: Falco cherrug; assembly: GCF_023634085.1. Classification (NCBI taxonomy): domain Eukaryota; kingdom Metazoa; phylum Chordata; class Aves; order Falconiformes; family Falconidae; genus Falco; species Falco cherrug. The sequence goes on from NW_026599488.1 coordinate 509,652, forward strand.
GCCTTTCAGCTGCCTACCAAGGTAGTGTAAAAACTATTCAGAGAACTCCTGTCTGGCACCTTCCCCGGTGGAGTTGTGCATGGGGTGTGTTTGGAACATTTTGTCACCGGCCGACTCCAAAATTCAGCGGTTCCCCATCTCAGCCCAGAAAGCAGGTAGAACAACTTTTGTGGTGTCTTTCAGATGCCTACCAGAGCAATGTAAAAACTACCAAGAGAACTCCTGTCTGGCACCTTCCCCGGTGGAGTTGTGCATGGGGTGTGTTTGGAACATTTTGTCACCAGCCGAGTCCAAAATTCAGCGGTTCCCCATCTCAGCCCAGAAAGCAGGTAGAACAACTTTTGTGGTGCCTTTCAGCTGCCTACCAAGGTAGTGTAAAAACTACCAAGAGAACTCCTGCCTGGCACCTTCCCCGGTGGAGTTGTGCATGGGGTGTGTTTGGAACATTTTGTCACCGGCCGAGTCCAAAATTCAGCGGTTCCCCATCTCAGCCCAGAAAGCAGGTAGAACAACTTTTGTGGTGTCCTTTTGATGCCTACAGGAGCAATGTAAAAACTACCAAACGAACTCGTCCCTGGCACCTTCGCTAGTGGAGTTGTGCATGGGGTGTATTTATTAAAATTTTGTCACCAGCCGACTCCAAAATTCAGCGGTTCCCCATCTCAGCCCAGAAAGCAGGTAGAACAACTTTTGTGGTGTCTTTCAGATGCCTACCGGAGCAATGTAAAATCTACCAGGAGAACTCCTGTCTGGCACCTTCCCCGGTGGAGTTGTGCATGGGGTGTGTTTGGAACATTTTGTCACCGGCCGACTCCAAAATTCAGCGGTTTCCCATCTCAGCCCAGAAAGCAGGTAGAACAACATTTGTGGTGTCTTTCAGCTGCCTACCAAGGTAGTGTAAAAACTACTAAGAGAACTCCTGTCTGACACCTTCCCCGGTGGAGTTGTGCATGGGGTGTGTTTGGAACATTTTGTCACCGGCCGACTCCAAAATTCAGCGGTTCCCCATCTCAGCCCAGAAAGCAGGTAGAACAACTTTTGTGGTGTCTTTCAGCTGCCTACCGGAGCAATGTAAAAACTACCAGGAGAACTCCTGTCTGGCACCTTCCCCGGTGGAGTTGTGCATGGGGTGTGTTTGGAACATTTTGTCACCGGCCGACTCCAAAATTCAGCGGTTCCCCATCTCAGCCCAGAAAGCAGGTAGAACAACTTTTGTGGTGTCTTTAAGATGCCTACCGGAGCAATGTAAAATCTACCAGGAGAACTCCTGTCTGGCACCTTCCCCGGTGGAGTTGTGCATGGGGTGTGTTTGGAACATTTTGTCACCGGCCGACTCCAAAATTCAGCGGTTCCCCATCTCAGCCCAGAAAGCAGGTAGAACAACTTTTGTGGTGTCTTTCAGATGCCTACCGGAGCAATGTAAAATCTACCAGGAGAACTCCTATCTGGCACCTTCCCCGGTGGAGTTGTGCATGGGGTGTGTTTGGAACATTTTGTCACCAGCCGAGTCCAAAATTCAGCGGTTCCCCATCTCAGCCCAGAAAGCAGGTAGAACAACTTTTGTGGTGTCTTTCAGATGCCTACCGGAGCAATGTAAAAACTACCAGGAGAACTCCTGTCTGGCACCTTCCCCGGTGGAGTTGTGCATGGGGTGTGTTCGGAACATTTTGTCACCAGCCGAGTCCAAAAATTCAGCGGTTCCCCATCTCAGCCCAGAAAGCAGGTAGAACAACTTTTGTGGTGCCTTTCAGCTGCCTACCAAGGTAGTGTAAAAACTATTAAGAGAACTCCTGTCTGGCACCTTCCCCGGTGGAGTTGTGCATGGGGTGTGTTTGGAACATTTTGTCACCGGCCGAGTCCAAAATTCAGCGGTTCCCCATCTCAGCCCAGAAAGCAGGTAGAACAACTTTTGTGGTGCCTTTCAGCTGCCTACCAAGGTAGTGTAAAAACTATCAGGAGAACTCTTGTCTGGCACCTTCCCTAGTGGAGTTGTGCATGGGGTGTGTTTGGAACATTTTGTCACCAGCCGAGTCCAAAATTCAGCGGTTCCCCATCTCAGCCCAGAAAGCAGGTAGAACAACTTTTGTGGTGTCCTTTTGATGCCTACAGGAGCAATGTAAAAACTACCAACAGAACTCGTCCCTGGCACCTTCGCTAGTGGAGTTGTGCATGGGGTGTATTTATTAAAATTTTGTCACCAGCCGAGTCCAAAATTCAGCGGTTCCCCATCTCAGCCCAGAAAGCAGGTAGAACAACTTTTGTGGTGCCTTTCAGCTGCCTACCGGAGCAATGTAAAATCTACCAAGAGAACTCTTGTCTGGCACCTTCCCCGGTGGAGTTGTGCATGGGGTGTGTTTGGAACATTTGTCACCGGCCGAGTCCAAAATTCAGCGGTTCCCCATCTCAGCCCAGAAAGCAGGTAGAACAACTTTTTTGGTGCCTTTCAGCTGCCTACCAAGGTAGTGTAAAAACTACTGAGAGAACTCCTGTCTGGCACCTTCCCCGGTGGAGTTGTGCAGGGGGTGTGTTTGGAACATTTTTTCACCGGCCGACTCCAAATTTCAGCGGTTCCCCATCTCAGCCCAGAAAGCAGGTAGAACAACTTTTGTGGTGTCTTTCAGATGCCTACCGGAGCAATGTAAAATCTACCAGGAGAACTCCTGTCTGGCACCTTCCCCGGTGGAGTTGTGCATGGGGTGTGTTTGGAACATTTTGTCACCGGCCGAGTCCAAAATTCAGCGGTTCCCCATCTCAGCCCAGAAAGCAGGTAGAACAACTTTTGTGGTGTCTTTCAGATGCCTACCGGAGCAATGTAAAAACTATTAAGAGAACTCCTGAATGACACCTTCCCCGGTGGAGTTGTGCATGGGGTGTCTTTGGAACATTTTGTCACCGGCCGAGTCCAAAATTCAGCGGTTCCCCATCTCAGCCCAGAAAGCAGGTAGAACAACTTTTGTGGTGCCTTTCAGATGCCTACCAAGGTAGTGTAAAAACTACCAGGAGAACTCCTGTCTGGCACCTTCCCCGGTGGAGTTGTGCATGGGGTGTGTTTGGAACATTTTGTCACCGGCCGACTCCAAAATTCAGCGGTTCCCCATCTCAGCCCAGAAAGCAGGTAGAACAACTTTTGTGGTGCCTTTCAGCTGCCTACCAAGGTAGTGTAAAAACTATTCAGAGAACTCCTGTCTGGCACCTTCCCCGGTGGAGTTGTGCATGGGGTGTGTTTGGAACATTTTGTCACCGGCCGAGTCCAAAATTCAGCGGTTCCCCATCTCAGCCCAGAAAGCAGGTAGAACAACTTTTGTGGTGCCTTTCAGGTGCCTACCAAGGTAGTGTAAAAACTATTAAGAGAACTCCTGTCTGGCACCTTCCCCGGTGGAGTTGTGCATGGGGTGTGTTCGGAACATTTTGTCACCAGCCGAGTCCAAAAATTCAGCGGTTCCCCATCTCAGCCCAGAAAGCAGGTAGAACAACTTTTGTGGTGCCTTTCAAATGCCTGCCAAGGTAGTGTAAAAACTACCAAGAGAACTCCTGCCTGGCACCTTCCCCGGTGGAGTTGTGCATGGGGTGTTTTTGGAACATTTTTTCACCGGCCGACTCCAAAATTCAGCGATTCCCCATCTCAGCCCAGAAAGCAGGTAGAACAACTTTTGTGGTGTCCTTTTGATGCCTACAGGAGCAATGTAAAAACTACCAACAGAACTCGTCCCTGGCACCTTCGCTAGTGGAGTTGTGCATGGGGTGTATTTATTAAAATTTTGTCACCAGCCGAGTCCAAAATTCAGCGGTTCCCCATCTCAGCCCAGAAAGCAGGTAGAACAACTTTTGTGGTGCCTTTCAAATGCCTACCAAGGTAGTGTAAAAACTATCAAGAGAACTCTTGTCTGGCACCTTCCCCGGTGGAGTTGTGCATGGGGTGTGTTTGGAACATTTTGTCACCGGCCGAGTCCAAAATTCAGCGGTTCCCCATCTCAGCCCAGAAAGCAGGTAGAACAACTTTTGTGGTATCTTTCAGATGCCTACCGGAGCAATGTAAAATCTACCAGGAGAACTCCTGTCTGGCACCTTCCCCGGTGGAGTTGTGCATGGGGTGTGTTTGGAACATTTTGTCACCGGCCGACTCCAAAATTCAGCTGTTCCCCATCTCAGCCCAGAAAGCAGGTAGAACAACTTTTGTGGTGCCTTTCAGCTGCCTACCAAGGTAGTGTAAAAACTACTGAGAGAACTCCTGTCTGGCACCTTCCCCGTTGGAGTTGTGCAGGGGGTGTGTTTGGAACATTTTTTCACCGGCCGACTCCAAAATTCAGCGGTTCCCCATCTCAGGCCAGAAAGCAGGTAGAACAACTTTTGTGGTGTCTTTCAGATGCCTACCAGAGCAATGTAAAAACTACCAGGAGAACTCCTGTCTGGCACCTTCCCCGGTGGAGTTGTGCATGGGGTGTGTTTGGAACATTTTGTCACCGGCCGAGTCCAAAATTCAGCGGTTCCCCATCTCAGCCCAGAAAGCAGGTAGAACAACTTTTGTGGTGCCTTTCAGCTGCCTACCAAGGTAGTGTAAAAACTACCAAGAGAACTCCTGCCTGGCACCTTCCCTAGTCGAGTTGTGCATGGGGTGTGTTTGGAACATTTTGTCACCAGCCGAGTCCAAAATTCACCGGTTCCCCATCTCAGCCCAGAAAGCAGGTAAAAAAACTTTTGTGCTGTCTTTCAGGTGCCTACCAAGGTAGTGTAAAAACTACCAGGAGAACTCCTGCCTGGCACCTTCCCCGGTGGAGTTGTGCATGGGGTGTTTTTGGAACATTTTTTCACCGGCCGACTCCAAAATTCAGCGATTCCCCATCTCAGCCCAGAAAGCAGGTAGAACAACTTTTGTGGTGTCCTTTTGATGCCTACAGGAGCAATGTAAAAACTACCAACAGAACTCGTCCCTGGCACCTTCGCTAGTGGAGTTGTGCATGGGGTGTATTTATTAAAATTTTGTCACCAGCCGACTCCAAAATTCAGCGGTTCCCCATCTCAGCCCAGAAAGCAGGTAGAACAACTTTTGTGGTGCCTTTCAAATGCCTACCAAGGTAGTGTAAAAACTATCAAGAGAACTCTTGTCTGGCACCTTCCCCGGTGGAGTTGTGCATGGGGTGTGTTTGGAACATTTTGTCACCAGCCGAGTCCAAAATTCAGCGGTTCCCCATCTCAGCCCAGAAAGCAGGTAGAACAACTTTTGTGGTGTCTTTCAGATGCCTACCGGAGCAATGTAAAATCTACCAGGAGAACTCCTGTCTGGCACCTTCCCCGGTGGAGTTGTGCATGGGGTGTGTTTGGAACATTTTGTCACCGGCCGACTCCAAAATTCAGCTGTTCCCCATCTCAGCCCAGAAAGCAGGTAGAACAACTTTTGTGGTGCCTTTCAGCTGCCTACCAAGGTAGTGTAAAAACTATTCAGAGAACTCCTGTCTGGCACCTTCCCCGGTGGAGTTGTGCATGGGGTGTGTTTGGAACATTTTGTCACCGGCCGACTCCAAAATTCAGCGGTTCCCCATCTCAGCCCAGAAAGCAGGTAGAACAACTTTTGTGGTGTCTTTCAGATGCCTACCAGAGCAATGTAAAAACTACCAAGAGAACTCCTGTCTGGCACCTTCCCCGGTGGAGTTGTGCATGGGGTGTGTTTGGAACATTTTGTCACCAGCCGAGTCCAAAATTCAGCGGTTCCCCATCTCAGCCCAGAAAGCAGGTAGAACAACTTTTGTGGTGCCTTTCAGCTGCCTACCAAGGTAGTGTAAAAACTACCAAGAGAACTCCTGCCTGGCACCTTCCCCGGTGGAGTTGTGCATGGGGTGTGTTTGGAACATTTTGTCACCGGCCGAGTCCAAAATTCAGCGGTTCCCCATCTCAGCCCAGAAAGCAGGTAGAACAACTTTTGTGGTGTCCTTTTGATGCCTACAGGAGCAATGTAAAAACTACCAAACGAACTCGTCCCTGGCACCTTCGCTAGTGGAGTTGTGCATGGGGTGTATTTATTAAAATTTTGTCACCAGCCGACTCCAAAATTCAGCGGTTCCCCATCTCAGCCCAGAAAGCAGGTAGAACAACTTTTGTGGTGTCTTTCAGATGCCTACCGGAGCAATGTAAAATCTACCAGGAGAACTCCTGTCTGGCACCTTCCCCGGTGGAGTTGTGCATGGGGTGTGTTTGGAACATTTTGTCACCGGCCGACTCCAAAATTCAGCGGTTTCCCATCTCAGCCCAGAAAGCAGGTAGAACAACATTTGTGGTGTCTTTCAGCTGCCTACCAAGGTAGTGTAAAAACTACTAAGAGAACTCCTGTCTGACACCTTCCCCGGTGGAGTTGTGCATGGGGTGTGTTTGGAACATTTTGTCACCGGCCGACTCCAAAATTCAGCGGTTCCCCATCTCAGCCCAGAAAGCAGGTAGAACAACTTTTGTGGTGTCTTTCAGCTGCCTACCGGAGCAATGTAAAAACTACCAGGAGAACTCCTGTCTGGCACCTTCCCCGGTGGAGTTGTGCATGGGGTGTGTTTGGAACATTTTGTCACCGGCCGACTCCAAAATTCAGCGGTTCCCCATCTCAGCCCAGAAAGCAGGTAGAACAACTTTTGTGGTGTCTTTAAGATGCCTACCGGAGCAATGTAAAATCTACCAGGAGAACTCCTGTCTGGCACCTTCCCCGGTGGAGTTGTGCATGGGGTGTGTTTGGAACATTTTGTCACCGGCCGACTCCAAAATTCAGCGGTTCCCCATCTCAGCCCAGAAAGCAGGTAGAACAACTTTTGTGGTGTCTTTCAGATGCCTACCGGAGCAATGTAAAATCTACCAGGAGAACTCCTATCTGGCACCTTCCCCGGTGGAGTTGTGCATGGGGTGTGTTTGGAACATTTTGTCACCAGCCGAGTCCAAAATTCAGCGGTTCCCCATCTCAGCCCAGAAAGCAGGTAGAACAACTTTTGTGGTGTCTTTCAGATGCCTACCGGAGCAATGTAAAAACTACCAGGAGAACTCCTGTCTGGCACCTTCCCCGGTGGAGTTGTGCATGGGGTGTGTTCGGAACATTTTGTCACCAGCCGAGTCCAAAAATTCAGCGGTTCCCCATCTCAGCCCAGAAAGCAGGTAGAACAACTTTTGTGGTGCCTTTCAGCTGCCTACCAAGGTAGTGTAAAAACTATTAAGAGAACTCCTGTCTGGCACCTTCCCCGGTGGAGTTGTGCATGGGGTGTGTTTGGAACATTTTGTCACCGGCCGAGTCCAAAATTCAGCGGTTCCCCATCTCAGCCCAGAAAGCAGGTAGAACAACTTTTGTGGTGCCTTTCAGCTGCCTACCAAGGTAGTGTAAAAACTATCAGGAGAACTCTTGTCTGGCACCTTCCCTAGTGGAGTTGTGCATGGGGTGTGTTTGGAACATTTTGTCACCAGCCGAGTCCAAAATTCAGCGGTTCCCCATCTCAGCCCAGAAAGCAGGTAGAACAACTTTTGTGGTGTCCTTTTGATGCCTACAGGAGCAATGTAAAAACTACCAACAGAACTCGTCCCTGGCACCTTCGCTAGTGGAGTTGTGCATGGGGTGTATTTATTAAAATTTTGTCACCAGCCGAGTCCAAAATTCAGCGGTTCCCCATCTCAGCCCAGAAAGCAGGTAGAACAACTTTTGTGGTGCCTTTCAGCTGCCTACCGGAGCAATGTAAAATCTACCAAGAGAACTCTTGTCTGGCACCTTCCCCGGTGGAGTTGTGCATGGGGTGTGTTTGGAACATTTGTCACCGGCCGAGTCCAAAATTCAGCGGTTCCCCATCTCAGCCCAGAAAGCAGGTAGAACAACTTTTTTGGTGCCTTTCAGCTGCCTACCAAGGTAGTGTAAAAACTACTGAGAGAACTCCTGTCTGGCACCTTCCCCGGTGGAGTTGTGCAGGGGGTGTGTTTGGAACATTTTTTCACCGGCCGACTCCAAATTTCAGCGGTTCCCCATCTCAGCCCAGAAAGCAGGTAGAACAACTTTTGTGGTGTCTTTCAGATGCCTACCAGAGCAATGTAAAAACTACCAGGAGAACTCCTGTCTGGCACCTTCCCCGGTGGAGTTGTGCATGGGGTGTGTTTGGAACATTTTGTCACCAGCCGAGTCCAAAATTCAGCGTTTCCCCATCTCAGCCCAGAAAGCAGGTAGAACAACTTTTGTGGTGCCTTTCAGCTGCCTACCAAGGTAGTGTAAAAACTACCAAGAGAACTCCTGCCTGGCACCTTCCCCGGTGGAGTTGTGCATGGGGTGTCTTTGGAACATTTTGTCACCGGCCGAGTCCAAAATTCAGCGGTTCCCCATCTCAGCCCAGAAAGCAGGTAGAACAACTTTTGTGGTGTCCTTTTGATGCCTACAGGAGCAATGTAAAAACTACCAACAGAACTTGTCCCTGGCACCTTCGCTAGTGGAGTTGTGCATGGGGTGTATTTATTAAAATTTTGTCACCAGCCGAGTCCAAAATTCAGCTGTTCCCCATCTCAGCCCAGAAAGCAGGTAGAACAACTTTTGTGGTGCCTTTCAGCTGCCTACCAAGGTAGTGTAAAAACTATCAAGAGAACTTTTGTCTGGCACCTTCCCCGGTGGAGTTGTGCATGGGGTGTGTTTGGAACATTTTGCCACCGGCCGACTTCAAAATTCAGCTGTTCCCCATCTCAGCCCAGAAAGCAGGTAGAACAACTTTTGTGGTGTCTTTCAGATGCCTACCGGAGCAATGTAAAAACTACCAGGAGAACTCCTGTCTGGCACCTTCCCTAGTGGAGTTGTGCATGGGGTGTGTTTGGAACATTTTGTCACCAGCCGAGTCCAAAATTCAGCGGTTCCCCATCTCAGCCCAGAAAGCAGGTAGAACAACTTTTGTGGTGCCTTTCAGCTGCCTACCAAGGTAGTGTAAAAACTACTGAGAGAACTCCTGTCTGGCACCTTCCCCGTTGGAGTTGTGCAGGGGGTGTGTTTGGAACATTTTTTCACCGGCCGACTCCAAAATTCAGCGGTTCCCCATCTCAGGCCAGAAAGCAGGTAGAACAACTTTTGTGGTGTCTTTCAGATGCCTACCAGAGCAATGTAAAAACTACCAGGAGAACTCCTGTCTGGCACCTTCCCCGGTGGAGTTGTGCATGGGGTGTGTTTGGAACATTTTGTCACCGGCCGAGTCCAAAATTCAGCGGTTCCCCATCTCAGCCCAGAAAGCAGGTAGAACAACTTTTGTGGTGCCTTTCAGCTGCCTACCAAGGTAGTGTAAAAACTACCAAGAGAACTCCTGCCTGGCACCTTCCCTAGTCGAGTTGTGCATGGGGTGTGTTTGGAACATTTTGTCACCAGCCGAGTCCAAAATTCACCGGTTCCCCATCTCAGCCCAGAAAGCAGGTAAAAAAACTTTTGTGCTGTCTTTCAGGTGCCTACCAAGGTAGTGTAAAAACTACCAGGAGAACTCCTGCCTGGCACCTTCCCCGGTGGAGTTGTGCATGGGGTGTTTTTGGAACATTTTTTCACCGGCCGACTCCAAAATTCAGCGATTCCCCATCTCAGCCCAGAAAGCAGGTAGAACAACTTTTGTGGTGTCCTTTTGATGCCTACAGGAGCAATGTAAAAACTACCAACAGAACTCGTCCCTGGCACCTTCGCTAGTGGAGTTGTGCATGGGGTGTATTTATTAAAATTTTGTCACCAGCCGACTCCAAAATTCAGCGGTTCCCCATCTCAGCCCAGAAAGCAGGTAGAACAACTTTTGTGGTGCCTTTCAAATGCCTACCAAGGTAGTGTAAAAACTATCAAGAGAACTCTTGTCTGGCACCTTCCCCGGTGGAGTTGTGCATGGGGTGTGTTTGGAACATTTTGTCACCAGCCGAGTCCAAAATTCAGCGGTTCCCCATCTCAGCCCAGAAAGCAGGTAGAACAACTTTTGTGGTGTCTTTCAGATGCCTACCGGAGCAATGTAAAATCTACCAGGAGAACTCCTGTCTGGCACCTTCCCCGGTGGAGTTGTGCATGGGGTGTGTTTGGAACATTTTGTCACCGGCCGACTCCAAAATTCAGCTGTTCCCCATCTCAGCCCAGAAAGCAGGTAGAACAACTTTTGTGGTGCCTTTCAGCTGCCTACCAAGGTAGTGTAAAAACTATTCAGAGAACTCCTGTCTGGCACCTTCCCCGGTGGAGTTGTGCATGGGGTGTGTTTGGAACATTTTGTCACCGGCCGACTCCAAAATTCAGCGGTTCCCCATCTCAGCCCAGAAAGCAGGTAGAACAACTTTTGTGGTGTCTTTCAGATGCCTACCAGAGCAATGTAAAAACTACCAAGAGAACTCCTGTCTGGCACCTTCCCCGGTGGAGTTGTGCATGGGGTGTGTTTGGAACATTTTGTCACCGGCCGACTCCAAAATTCAGCGGTTCCCCATCTCAGCCCAGAAAGCAGGTAGAACAACTTTTGTGGTGTCTTTCAGATGCCTACCAGAGCAATGTAAAAACTACCAAGAGAACTCCTGTCTGGCACCTTCCCCGGTGGAGTTGTGCATGGGGTGTGTTTGGAACATTTTGTCACCAGCCGAGTCCAAAATTCAGCGGTTCCCCATCTCAGCCCAGAAAGCAGGTAGAACAACTTTTGTGGTGCCTTTCAGCTGCCTACCAAGGTAGTGTAAAAACTACCAAGAGAACTCCTGCCTGGCACCTTCCCCGGTGGAGTTGTGCATGGGGTGTGTTTGGAACATTTTGTCACCGGCCGAGTCCAAAATTCAGCGGTTCCCCATCTCAGCCCAGAAAGCAGGTAGAACAACTTTTGTGGTGTCCTTTTGATGCCTACAGGAGCAATGTAAAAACTACCAAACGAACTCGTCCCTGGCACCTTCGCTAGTGGAGTTGTGCATGGGGTGTATTTATTAAAATTTTGTCACCAGCCGACTCCAAAATTCAGCGGTTCCCCATCTCAGCCCAGAAAGCAGGTAGAACAACTTTTGTGGTGTCTTTCAGATGCCTACCGGAGCAATGTAAAATCTACCAGGAGAACTCCTGTCTGGCACCTTCCCCGGTGGAGTTGTGCATGGGGTGTGTTTGGAACATTTTGTCACCGGCCGACTCCAAAATTCAGCGGTTTCCCATCTCAGCCCAGAAAGCAGGTAGAACAACATTTGTGGTGTCTTTCAGCTGCCTACCAAGGTAGTGTAAAAACTACTAAGAGAACTCCTGTCTGACACCTTCCCCGGTGGAGTTGTGCATGGGGTGTGTTTGGAACATTTTGTCACCGGCCGACTCCAAAATTCAGCGGTTCCCCATCTCAGCCCAGAAAGCAGGTAGAACAACTTTTGTGGTGTCTTTCAGCTGCCTACAGGAGCAATGTAAAAACTACCAGGAGAACTCCTGTCTGGCACCTTCCCCGGTGGAGTTGTGCATGGGGTGTGTTTGGAACATTTTGTCACCGGCCGACTCCAAAATTCAGCGGTTCCCCATCTCAGCCCAGAAAGCAGGTAGAACAACTTTTGTGGTGTCTTTAAGATGCCTACCGGAGCAATGTAAAATCTACCAGGAGAACTCCTGTCTGGCACCTTCCCCGGTGGAGTTGTGCATGGGGTGTGTTTGGAACATTTTGTCACCGGCCGACTCCAAAATTCAGCGGTTCCCCATCTCAGCCCGGAAAGCAGGTAGAACAACTTTTGTGGTGTCTTTCAGATGCCTACCGGAGCAATGTAAAATCTACCAGGAGAACTCCTATCTGGCACCTTCCCCGGTGGAGTTGTGCATGGGGTGTGTTTGGAACATTTTGTCACCAGCCGAGTCCAAAATTCAGCGGTTCCCCATCTCAGCCCAGAAAGCAGGTAGAACAACTTTTGTGGTGTCTTTCAGATGCCTACCGGAGCAATGTAAAAACTACCAGGAGAACTCCTGTCTGGCACCTTCCCCGGTGGAGTTGTGCATGGGGTGTGTTCGGAACATTTTGTCACCAGCCGAGTCCAAAAATTCAGCGGTTCCCCATCTCAGCCCAGAAAGCAGGTAGAACAACTTTTGTGGTGCCTTTCAGCTGCCTACCAAGGTAGTGTAAAAACTATTAAGAGAACTCCTGTCTGGCACCTTCCCCGGTGGAGTTGTGCATGGGGTGTGTTTGGAACATTTTGTCACCAGCCGAGTCCAAAATTCAGCGGTTCCCCATCTCAGCCCAGAAAGCAGGTAGAACAACTTTTGTGGTGCCTTTCAGCTGCCTACCAAGGTAGTGTAAAAACTATCAGGAGAACTCTTGTCTGGCACCTTCCCTAGTGGAGTTGTGCATGGGGTGTGTTTGGAACATTTTGTCACCAGCCGAGTCCAAAATTCAGCGGTTCCCCATCTCAGCCCAGAAAGCAGGTAGAACAACTTTTGTGGTGTCCTTTTGATGCCTACAGGAGCAATGTAAAAACTACCAACAGAACTCGTCCCTGGCACCTTCGCTAGTGGAGTTGTGCATGGGGTGTATTTATTAAAATTTTGTCACCAGCCGAGTCCAAAATTCAGCGGTTCCCCATCTCAGCCCAGAAAGCAGGTAGAACAACTTTTGTGGTGCCTTTCAGCTGCCTACCGGAGCAATGTAAAATCTACCAAGAGAACTCTTGTCTGGCACCTTCCCCGGTGGAGTTGTGCATGGGGTGTGTTTGGAACATTTGTCACCGGCCGACTCCAAAATTCAGCGGTTCCCCATCTCAGCCCAGAAAGCAGGTAGAACAACTTTTTTGGTGCCTTTCAGCTGCCTACCAAGGTAGTGTAAAAACTACTGAGAGAACTCCTGTCTGGCACCTTCCCCGGTGGAGTTGTGCAGGGGGTGTGTTTGGAACATTTTTTCACCGGCCGACTCCAAATTTCAGCGGTTCCCCATCTCAGCCCAGAAAGCAGGTAGAACAACTTTTGTGGTGTCTTTCAGATGCCTACCAGAGCAATGTAAAAACTACCAGGAGAACTCCTGTCTGGCACCTTCCCCGGTGGAGTTGTGCATGGGGTGTGTTTGGAACATTTTGTCACCAGCCGACTCCAAAATTCAGCGTTTCCCCATCTCAGCCCAGAAAGCAGGTAGAACAACTTTTGTGGTGCCTTTCAGCTGCCTACCAAGGTAGTGTAAAAACTACCAAGAGAACTCCTGCCTGGCACCTTCCCCGGTGGAGTTGTGCATGGGGTGTCTTTGGAACATTTTGTCACCGGCCGAGTCCAAAATTCAGCGGTTCCCCATCTCAGCCCAGAAAGCAGGTAGAACAACTTTTGTGGTGTCCTTTTGATGCCTACAGGAGCAATGTAAAAACTACCAACAGAACTTGTCCCTGGCACCTTCGCTAGTGGAGTTGTGCATGGGGTGTATTTATTAAAATTTTGTCACCAGCCGAGTCCAAAATTCAGCTGTTCCCCATCTCAGCCCAGAAAGCAGGTAGAACAACTTTTGTGGTGCCTTTCAGCTGCCTACCAAGGTAGTGTAAAAACTATCAAGAGAACTTTTGTCTGGCACCTTCCCCGGTGGAGTTGTGCATGGGGTGTGTTTGGAACATTTTGCCACCGGCCGACTTCAAAATTCAGCTGTTCCCCATCTCAGCCCAGAAAGCAGGTAGAACAACTTTTGTGGTGTCTTTCAGATGCCTACCGGAGCAATGTAAAAACTACCAGGAGAACTCCTGTCTGGCACCTTCCCTAGTGGAGTTGTGCATGGGGTGTGTTTGGAACATTTTGTCACCAGCCGAGTCCAAAATTCAGCGGTTCCCCATCTCAGCCCAGAAAGCAGGTAGAACAACTTTTGTGGTGCCTTTCAGCTGCCTACCAAGGTAGTGTAAAAACTACCAGGAGAACTCCTGTCCGGCACATTCCCCGGTGGAGTTGTGCAGGGGGTGTGTTTGGAACATTTTGTCACCGGCCGACTCCAAAATTCAGCGGTTCCCCATCTCAGCCCAGAAAGCAGGTAGAACAACTTTTGTGGTGCCTTTCAAATGCCTACCAAGGTAGTGTAAAAACTACCAAGAGAACTCCTGCCTGGCACCTTCCCCGGTGGAGTTGTGCATGGGGTGTGTTTGGAACATTTTGTCACCGGCCGACTCCAAAATTCAGCGGTTCCCCATCTCAGCCCAGAAAGCAGGTAGAACAACTTTTGTGGTGTCTTTCAGATGCCTACCGGAGCAATGTAAAAACTACCAGGAGAACTCCTGTCTGGCACCTTCCCCGGTGGAGTTGTGCATGGGGTGTGTTTGGAACATTTTGTCACCAGCCGACTCCAAAATTCAGCGGTTCCCCATCTCAGCCCAGAAAGCAGGTAGAACAACTTTTGTGGTGCCTTTCAAATGCCTACCAAGGTAGTGTAAAAACTACCAAGAGGACTCCGGCCTGGCACCTTCCCCGGTGGAGTTGTGCATGGGGTGTGTTTGGAACATTTTGTCACCGGCCGACTCCAAAATTCAGCGGTTCCCCATCTCAGCCCAGAAAGCAGGAAGAACAGCTTTTGTAGTGTCTTTTTGATGCCTACCGGAGCAATGTAAAAACTACCAACAGAATTCGTTCCTGGCACCTTCGCTAGTGGAGTTGTGCTTGGGGTGTATTTGGAACATTTTGTCACCAGCCGAGTCCAAAATTCAGCTGTTCCCGATCTCAGCCCAGAAAGCAGGTAGAACAACTTTTGTGGTGCCTTTCAGCTGCCTACCAAGGTAGTGTAAAAACTATCAAGAGAACTCTTGTCTGGCACCTTCCCCGGTGGAGTTGTGCATGCGGTGTGTTTGGAACATTTTGTCACCGGCCGACTCCAAAATTCAGCTGTTCCCCATCTCAGCCCAGAAAGCAGGTAGAACAACTTTTGTGGTGTCCTTTTGATGCCTACCGGAGCAATGTAAAAACTACCAACAGAACTCGTCCCTGGCACCTTCGCTAGTGGAGTTGTGCATGGGGTGTATTTATTGAAATTTTGTCACCAGCCGAGTCCAAAATTCAGCTGTTCCCCATCTCAGCCCAGAAAGCAGGTAGAACAACTTTTGTGGTGCCTTTCAGCTGCCTACCAAGGTAGTGTAAAAACTACCAGGAGAACTCCTGTCTGGCACCTTCCCCGGTGGAGTTGTGCATGGGGTGTGTTTGGAACATTTCGTCACCAGCCGACTCCAAAATTCAGCGGTTCCCCATCTCAGCCCAGAAAGCAGGTAGAACAACTTTTGTGGTGCCTTTCAGCTGCCTACCAAGGTAGTGTAAAAACTATTCAGAGAACTCCTGTCTGGCACCTTCCCCGGTGGAGTTGTGCATGGGGTGTGTTTGGAACATTTTGTCACCGGCCGACTCCAAAATTCAGCGGTTCCCCATCTCAGCCCAGAAAGCAGGTAGAACAACTTTTGTGGTGTCTTTCAGATGCCTACCGGAGCAATGTAAAAACTACCAGGAGAACTCCTGTCTGGCACCTTCCCCGGTGGAGTTGTGCATGGGGTGTGTTTGGAACATTTTGTCACCAGCCGACTCCAAAATTCAGCGGTTCCCCATCTCAGCCCAGAAAGCAGGTAGAACAACTTTTGTGGTGCCTTTCAGCTGCCTACCAAGGTAGTGTAAAAACTACCAGGAGAACTCTTGTCTGGCACCTTCCCCGGTGGAGTTGTGCATGGGGTGTGTTTGGAACATTTTGTCACCGGCCGAGTCCAAAATTCAGCGGTTCCCCATCTCAGCCCAGAAAGCAGGTAGAACAACTTTTGTGGTGCCTTTCAGCTGCCTACCAAGGTAGTGTAAAAACTACTAAGAGAACTCCTGTCTGGCACCTTCCCCGGTGGAGTTGTGCAGGGGGTGTGTTTGGAACATTTTGTCACCGGCCGAGTCCAAAATTCAGCGGTTCCCCATCTCAGCCCAGAAAGCAGGTAGAACAACTTTTGTGGTGTCTTTCAGATGCCTACCAGAGCAATGTAAAAACTACAAGGAGAACTCCTGTCTGGCACCTTCGCTAGTGGAGTTGTGCTTGGGGTGTGTTTGGAACATTTTGTCACCAGCCGAGTCCAAAATTCAGCCGTTCCCCATCTCAGCCCAGAAAGCAGGTAGAACAACTTTTGTGGTGCCTTTCAAATGCCTACCAAGGTAGTGTAAAAACTATTCAGAGAACTCTTGTCTGGCACCTTCCCCGGTGGAGTTGTGCATGGGGTCTGTTTGGAACATTTTGTCACCGGCCGAGTCCAAAATTCAGCGGTTCCCCATCTCAGCCCAGAAAGCAGGTAGAACAACTTTTGTGGTGTCCTTTTGATGCCTACCGGAGCAATGTAAAAACTACCAACAGAACTCGTCCCTGGCACCTTCGCTAGTGGAGTTGTGCATGGGGTGTATTTATTAAAATTTTGTCACCGGCCGACTCCAAAATTCAGCTGTTCCCCATCTCAGCCCAGAAAGCAGGTAGAACAACTTTTGTGGTGCCTTTCAGCTGCCTACCAAGGTAGTGTAAAAACTATCAGGAGAACTCCTGTCTGGCACCTTCCCCGGTGGAGTTGTGCATGGGGTGTGTTTGGAACATTTCGTCACCAGCCGACTCCAAAATTCAGCGGTTCCTCATCTCAGCCCAGAAAGCAGGTGGAACAACTTTTGTGGTGCCTTTCAGCTGCCTACCAAGGTAGTGTAAAAACTATTCAGAGAACTCCTGTCTGGCACCTTCCCCGGTGGAGTTGTGCATGGGGTGTCTTTGGAACATTTTGTCACCGGCCGACTCCAAAATTCAGCGGTTCCCCATCTCAGCCCAGAAAGCAGGAAGAACAACTTTTGTGGTGTCCTTTTGATGCCTACCGGAGCAATGTAAAAACTACCAACAGAATTCGTTCCTGGCACCTTCGCTAGTGGAGTTGTGCATGGGGTGTATTTATTAAAATTTTGTCACCAGCCGAGTCCAAAATTCTGCTGTTCCCCATCTCAGCCCAGAAAGCAGGTAGAACAACTTTTGTGGTGCCTTTCAGCTGCCTACCAAGGTAGTGTAAAAACTACCAGGAGAACTCCTGTCTGGCACATTCCCCGGTGGAGTTGTGCATGGGGTGTGTTTGGAACATTTTGTCACCAGCCGACTCCAAAATTCAGCGGTTCCCCATCTCAGCCCAGAAAGCAGGTAGAACAACTTTTGTGGTGTCTTTCAGATGCCTACCGGAGCAATGTAAAAACTACCAGGAGAACTCTTGTCTGGCACCTTCCCCGGTGGAGTTGTGCATGGGGTGTGTTCGGAACATTTTGTCACCAGCCGAGTCCAAAAATTCAGCGGTTCCCCATCTCAGCCCAGAAAGCAGGTAGAACAACTTTTGTGGTGCCTTTCAGCTGCCTACCAAGGTAGTGTAAAAACTATTCAGAGAACTCCTGTCTGGCACCTTCCCCGGTGGAGTTGTGCATGGGGTGTGTTTGGAACATTTTGTCACCGCCCGACTCCAAAATTCAGCGGTTCCCCATCTCAGCCCAGAAAGCAGGTAGAACAACTTTTGTGGTGTCCTTTTGATGCCTACCAGAGCAATGTAAAAACTACCAACAGAACTCGTCCCTGGCACCTTCGCTAGTGGAGTTGTGCATGGGGTGTATTTATTAAAATTTTGTAACCAGCCGAGTCCAAAATTCAGCTGTTCCCCATCTCAGCCCAGAAAGCAGGTAGAACAACTTTTGTGGTGCCTTTCAGCTGCCTACCAAGGTAGTGTAAAAACTACCAGGAGAACTCTTGTCTGGCACCTTCCCCGGTGGAGTTGTGCATGGGGTGTGTTTGGAACATTTTGTCACCGGCCGAGTCCAAAATTCAGCGGTTCCCCATCTCAGCCCAGAAAGCAGGTAGAACAACTTTTGTGGTGCCTTTCAGCTGCCTACCAAGGTAGTGTAAAAACTACTAAGAGAACTCCTGTCTGGCACCTTCCCCGGTGGAGTTGTGCATGGGGTGTGTTTGGAACATTTTGTCACCGGCCGACTCCAAAATTCAGCGGTTCCCCATCTCAGCCCAGAAAGCAGGTAGAACAACTTTTGTGGTGTCTTTCAGATGCCTACCAGAGCAATGTAAAAACTACCAGGAGAACTCCTGTCTGGCACCTTCGCTAGTGGAGTTGTGCTTGGGGTGTGTTTGGAACATTTTGTCACCAGCCGAGTCCAAAATTCAACTGTTCCCCATCTCAGCCCAGAAAGCAGGTAGAACAACTTTTGTGGTGCCTTTCAAATGCCTACCAAGGTAGTGTTAAAACTATTCAGAGAACTCTTGTCTGGCACCTTCCCCGGTGGAGTTGTGCATGGGGTCTGTTTGGAACATTTTTTCACCGGCCGAGTCCAAAATTCAGCGGTTCCCCATCTCAGCCCAGAAAGCAGGTAGAACAACTTTTGTGGTGTCCTTTTGATGCCTACCGGAGCAATGTAAAAACTACCAACAGAACTCGTCCCTGGCACCTTCGCTAGTGGAGTTGTGCATGGGGTGTATTTATTAAAATTTTGTCACCAGCCGACTCCAAAATTCAGCTGTTCCCCATCTCAGCCCAGAAAGCAGGTAGAACAACTTTTGTGGTGCCTTTCAGCTGCCTACCAAGGTAGTGTAAAAACTATCAGGAGAACTCCTGTCTGGCACCTTCCCCGGTGGAGTTGTGCATGGGGTGTGTTTGGAACATTTCGTCACCAGCCGACTCCAAAATTCAGCGGTTCCTCATCTCAGCCCAGAAAGCAGGTGGAACAACTTTTGTGGTGCCTTTCAGCTGCCTACCAAGGTAGTGTAAAAACTATTCAGAGAACTCCTGTCTGGCACCTTCCCCGGTGGAGTTGTGCATGGGGTGTCTTTGGAACATTTTGTCACCGGCCGACTCCAAAATTCAGCGGTTCCCCATCTCAGCCCAGAAAGCAGGAAGAACAACTTTTGTGGTGTCCTTTTGATGCCTACCGGAGCAATGTAAAAACTACCAACAGAATTCGTTCCTGGCACCTTCGCTAGTGGAGTTGTGCATGGGGTGTATTTATTAAAATTTTGTCACCGGCCGACTCCAAAATTCAGCTGTTCCCCATCTCAGCCCAGAAAGCAGGTAGAACAACTTTTGTGGTGCCTTTCAGCTGCCTACCAAGGTAGTGTAAAAACTATTCAGAGAACTCCTGTCTGGCACCTTCCCCGGTGGAGTTGTGCATGGGGTGTGTTTGGAACATTTTGTCACCGGCCGACTCCAAAATTCAGCGGTTCCCCATCTCAGCCCAGAAAGCAGGTAGAACAACTTTTGTGGTGTCTTTCAGATGCCTACCAGAGCAATGTAAAAACTACCAAGAGAACTCCTGTCTGGCACCTTCCCCGGTGGAGTTGTGCATGGGGTGTGTTCGGAATATTTTGTCACCAGCCGAGTCCAAAAATTCAGCGGTTCCCCATCTCAGCCCAGAAAGCAGGTAGAACAACTTTTGTGGTGCCTTTCAGCTGCCTACCAAGGTAGTGTAAAAACTATTCAGAGAACTCCTGTCTGGCACCTTCCCCGGTGGAGTTGTGCATGGGGTGTGTTTGGAACATTTTGTCACCGGCCGACTCCAAAATTCAGCGGTTCCCCATCTCAGCCCAGAAAGCAGGTAGAACAACTTTTGTGGTGTCTTTCAGATGCCTACCAGAGCAATGTAAAAACTACCAAGAGAACTCCTGTCTGGCACCTTCCCCGGTGGAGTTGTGCATGGGGTGTGTTCGGAACATTTTGTCACCGCCCGAGTCCAAAATTCAGCGGTTCCCCATCTCAGCCCAGAAAGCAGGTAGAACAACTTTTGTGGTGTCCTTTTGATGCCTACCAGAGCAATGTAAAAACTACCAACAGAACTCGTCCCTGGCACCTTCGCTAGTGGAGTTGTGCATGGGGTGTATTTATTAAAATTTTGTAACCAGCCGAGTCCAAAATTCAGCTGTTCCCCATCTCAGCCCAGAAAGCAGGTAGAACAACTTTTGTGGTGCCTTTCAGCTGCCTACCAAGGTAGTGTAAAAACTACCAGGAGAACTCCTGTCTGGCACCTTCCCCGGTGGAGTTGTGCATGGGGTGTGTTTGGAACATTTTGTCACCAGCCGAGTCCAAAATTCAGCGGTTCCCCATCTCAGCCCAGAAAGCAGGTAGAACAACTTTTGTGGTGTCTTTCAGATGCCTACCGGAGCAATGTAAAAACTACCAGGAGAACTCCCGTCTGGCACCTTCCCCGGTGGAGTTGTGCATGGGGTGTGTTCGGAACATTTTGTCACCAGCCGAGTCCAAAAATTCAGCGGTTCCCCATCTCAGCCCAGAAAGCAGGTAGAACAACTTTTGTGGTGCCTTTCAAATGCCTACCAAGGTAGTGTAAAAACTATTCAGAGAACTCCTGCCTGGCACCTTCCCCGGTGGAGTTGTGCATGGGGTGTCTTTGGAACATTTTGTCACCGGCCGACTCCAAAATTCAGCGGTTCCCCATCTCAGCCCAGAAAGCAGGAAGAACAACTTTTGTAGTGTCTTTTTGATGCCTACCGGAGCAATGTAAAAACTACCAACAGAATTCGTTCCTGGCACCTTCGCTAGTGGAGTTGTGCTTGGGGTGTATTTGGAACATTTTGTCACCAGCCGACTCCAAAATTCAGCTGTTCCCGATCTCAGCCCAGAAAGCAGGTAGAACAACTTTTGTGGTGCCTTTCAGCTGCCTACCAAGGTAGTGTAAAAACTATCAAGAGAACTCTTGTCTGGCACCTTCCCCGGTGGAGTTGTGCATGGGGTGTGTTTGGAACATATTTGTCACCGGCCGACTCCAAAATTCAGCTGTTCCCCATCTCAGCCCAGAAAGCAGGTAGAACAACTTTTGTGGTGTCCTTTTGATGCCTACCGGAGCAATGTAAAAACTACCAACAGAACTCGTCCCTGGCACCTTCGCTAGTGGAGTTGTGCATGGGGTGTATTTATTGAAATTTTGTCACCAGCCGAGTCCAAAATTCAGCTGTTCCCCATCTCAGCCCAGAAAGCAGGTAGAACAACTTTTGTGGTGCCTTTCAGCTGCCTACCAAGGTAGTGTAAAAACTACCAGGAGAACTCCTGTCTGGCACCTTCCCCGGTGGAGTTGTGCATGGGGTGTGTTTGGAACATTTCGTCACCAGCCGACTCCAAAATTCAGCGGTTCCCCATCTCAGCCCAGAAAGCAGGTAGAACAACTTTTGTGGTGCCTTTCAGCTGCCTACCAAGGTAGTGTAAAAACTATTCAGAGAACTCCTGTCTGGCACCTTCCCCGGTGGAGTTGTGCATGGGGTGTGTTTGGAACATTTTGTCACCGGCCGACTCCAAAATTCAACGGTTCCCCATCTCAGCCCAGAAAGCAGGTAGAACAACTTTTGTGGTGTCTTTCAGATGCCTACCGGAGCAATGTAAAAACTACCAGGAGAACTCCTGCCTGGCACCTTCCCCGGTGGAGTTGTGCATGGGGTGTGTTTGGAACATTTTGTCACCGGCCGACTCCAAAATTCAGCGGTTCCCCATCTCAGCCCAGAAAGCAGGTAGAACAACTTTTGTGGTGTCTTTCAGATGCCTACCGGAGCAATGTAAAAACTACCAGGAGAACTCCTGTCTGGCACCTTCCCCGGTGGAGTTGTGCATGGGGTGTGTTTGGAACATTTTGTCACCAGCCGAGTCCAAAATTCAGCGGTTCCCCATCTCAGCCCAGAAAGCAGGTAGAACAACTTTTGTGGTGTCTTTCAGATGCCTACCGGAGCAATGTAAAAACTACCAGGAGAACTCCTGTCTGGCACCTTCCCCGGAGGAGTTGTGCATGGGGTGTGTTTGGAACATTTTGTCACCGGCCGACTCCAAAATTCAGCTGTTCCCCATCTCAGCCCAGAAAGCAGGTAGAACAACTTTTGTGGTGTCTTTCAGATGCCTACCAAGGTAGTGTAAAAACTACTAAGAGAACTCCTGTCTGACACCTTCCCCGGTGGAGTTGTGCAGGGGGTGTGTTTGGAACATTTTGTCACCGGCCGACTCCAAAATTCAGCGGTTCCCCATCTCAGCCCAGAAAGCAGGTAGAACAACTTTTGTGGTGTCTTTCAGATGCCTACCAGAGCAATGTAAAAACTACAAGGAGAACTCCTGTCTGGCACCTTCGCTAGTGGAGTTGTGCTTGGGGTGTGTTTGGAACATTTTGTCACCAGCCGAGTCCAAAATTCAGCTGTTCCCCATCTCAGCCCAGAAAGCAGGTGGAACAACTTTTGTGGTGCCTTTCAGCTGCCTAGCAAGGTAGTGTAAAAACTATTCAGAGAACTCCTGTCTGGCACCTTCCCCGGTGGAGTTGTGCATGGGGTGTCTTTGGAACATTTTGTCACCAGCCGACTCCAAAATTCAGCGGTTCCCCATCTCAGCCCAGAAAGCAGGTAGAACAACTTTTGTGGTGTCCTTTTGATGCCTACCGGAGCAATGTAAAAACTACCAACAGAATTCGTTCCTGGCACCTTCGCTAGTGGAGTTGTGCATGGGGTGTATTTATTAAAATTTTGTCACCAGCCGAGTCCAAAATTCAGCGGTTCCCCATCTCAGCCCAGAAAGCAGGTAGAACAACTTTTGTGGTGCCTTTCAGCTGCCTACCAAGGTAGTGTAAAAACTACCAGGAGAACTCTTGTCTGGCACCTTCCCTAGTGGAGTTGTGCATGGGGTGTGTTTGGAACATTTTGTCACCAGCCGACTCCAAAATTCAGCGGTTCCCCATCTCAGCCCAGAAAGCAGGTAGAACAACTTTTGTGGTGTCTTTCAGATGCCTACCGGAGCAATGTAAAAACTACCAGGAGAACTCTTGTCTGGCACCTTCCCCGGTGGAGTTGTGCATGGGGTGTGTTTGGAACATTTTGTCACCAGCCGACTCCAAAAATTCAGCGGTTCCCCATCTCAGCCCAGAAAGCAGGTAGAACAACTTTTGTGGTGCCTTTCAAATGCCTACCAAGGTAGTGTAAAAACTATTCAGAGAACTCCTGTCTGGCACCTTCCCCGGTGGAGTTGTGCATGGGGTGTGTTTGGAACATTTTGTCACCGGCCGACTCCAAAATTCAGCGGTTCCCCATCTCAGCCCAGAAAGCAGGTAGAAAAACTTTTGTGGTTTCCTTTTGATGCCTACCGGAGCAATGTAAAAACTACCAACAGAACTCGTCCCTGGCACCTTCGCTAGTGGAGTTGTGCATGGGGTGTATTTATTAAAATTTTGTAACCAGCCGAGTCCAAAATTCAGCTGTTCCCCATCTCAGCCCAGAAAGCAGGTAGAACAACTTTTGTGGTGCCTTTCAGCTGCCTACCAAGGTAGTGTAAAAACTACCAGGAGAACTCCTGCCTGGCACCTTCCCCGGTGGAGTTGTGCATGGGGTGTGTTTGGAACATTTTGTCAC
This sequence comes from Falco cherrug, assembly GCF_023634085.1. Taxonomy (NCBI): domain Eukaryota; kingdom Metazoa; phylum Chordata; class Aves; order Falconiformes; family Falconidae; genus Falco; species Falco cherrug. The sequence goes on from NW_026599488.1 coordinate 532,928, forward strand.
CAGCCGACTCCAAAATTCAGCGGTTCCCCATCTCAGCCTAGAAAGCAGGTAGAACAACTTTTGTGGTGTCTTTCAGATGCCTACCGGAGCAATGTAAAAACTACCAGGAGAACTCCTGCCTGGCACCTTCCCCGGTGGAGTTGTGCATGGGGTGTGTTTGGAACATTTTGTCACCAGCCGACTCCAAAATTCAGCGGTTCCCCATCTCAGCCCAGAAAGCAGGTAGAACAACTTTTGTGGTGCCTTTCAAATGCCTACCAAGGTAGTGTAAAAACTACCAAGAGAACTCCTGCCTGGCACCTTCCCCGGTGGAGTTGTGCATGGGGTGTGTTTGGAACATTTTGTCACCGGCCGACTCCAAAATTCAGCGGTTCCCCATCTCAGCCCAGAAAGCAGGTAGAACAACTTTTGTGGTGTCCTTTTGATGCCTACCGGAGCAATGTAAAAACTACCAACAGAACTCGTCCCTGGCACCTTCGCTAGTGGAGTTGTGCATGGGGTGTATTTATTAAAATGTTGTCACCAGCTGAGTCCAAAATTCAGCTGTTCCCCATCTCAGCCCAGAAAGCAGGTAGAACAACTTTTGTGGTGCCTTTCAGATGCCTACCAAGGTAGTGTAAAAACTACCAGGAGAACTCCTGCCTGGCACCTTCCCCGGTGGAGTTGTGCAGGGGGTGTGTTTGGAACATTTTGTCACCGGCCGACTCCAAAATTCAGCGATTCCCCATCTCAGCCCAGAAAGCAGGTAGAACAACTTTTGTGGTGTCCTTTTGATACCTACCGGAGCAATGTAAAAACTACCAGGAGAACTCCTGCCTGGCACCTTCCCCGGTGGAGTTGTGCATGGGGTGTGTTTGGAACATTTTGTCACCAGCCGAGTCCAAAATTCAGCGGTTCCCCATCTCAGCCCAGAAAGCAGGTAGAACAACTTTTTTGGTGCCTTTCAGCTGCCTACCAAGGTAGTGTAAAAACTACCAGGAGAACTCCTGTCTGGCACCTTCCCCGGTGGAGTTGTGCATGGGGTGTGTTTGGAACATTTTGTCACCGGCCGAGTACAAAATTCAGCAGTTCCCCATCTCAGCCCAGAAAGCAGGTAGAACAACTTTTGTAGTGTCTTTTTGATGCCTACCGGAGCAATGTAAAAACTACCAACAGAATTCGTTCCTGGCACCTTCGCTAGTGGAGTTGTGCATGGGGTGTATTTATTAAAATGTTGTCACCAGCCGAGTCCAAAATTCAGCTGTTCCCCATCTCAGCCCATAAAGCAGGTAGAACAACTTTTGTGGTGCCTTTCAGCTGCCTACCAAGGTAGTGTAAAAACTACCAGGAGAACTCCTGCCTGGCACCTTCCCCGGTGGAGTTGTGCAGGGGGTGTGTTTGGAACATTTTGTCACCGGCCGACTCCAAAATTCAGCGGTTCCCCATCTCAGCCCAGAAAGCAGGTAGAACAACTTTTGTGGTGTCTTTCAGATGCCTACCGGAGCAATGTAAAAACTACCAGGAGAACTCCTGCCTGGCACCTTCCCCGGTGGAGTTGTGCATGGGGTGTGTTTGGAACATTTTGTCACCAGCCGACTCCAAAAATTCAGCGGTTCCCCATCTCAGCCCAGAAAGCAGGTAGAACAACTTTTGTGGTGCCTTTCAGCTGCCTACCAAGGTAGTGTAAAAACTATCAAGAGAACTCCTGTCTGGCACCTTCCCCGGTGGAGTTGTGCATGGGGTGTGTTTGGAACATTTTGTCACCAGCCGAGTCCAAAATTCAGCGGTTCCCCATCTCAGCCCAGAAAGCAGGTAGAACAACTTTTTTGGTGCCTTTCAGCTGCCTACCAAGGTAGTGTAAAAACTACCAGGAGAACTCCTGTCTGGCACCTTCCCCGGTGGAGTTGTGCATGGGGTGTGTTTGGAACATTTTGTCACCGGCCGAGTACAAAATTCAGCAGTTCCCCATCTCAGCCCAGAAAGCAGGTAGAACAACTTTTGTAGTGTCTTTTTGATGCCTACCGGAGCAATGTAAAAACTACCAACAGAATTCGTTCCTGGCACCTTCGCTAGTGGAGTTGTGCATGGGGTGTATTTATTAAAATTTTGTCACCAGTCGAGTCCAAAATTCAGCTGTTCCCCATCTCAGCCCAGAAAGCAGGTAGAACAACTTTTGTGGTGCCTTTCAAATGCCTACCAAGGTAGTGTAAAAACTACCAAGAGAACTCCTGCCTGGCACCTTCCCCGGTGGAGTTGTGCATGGGGTGTGTTTGGAACATTTTGTCACCGGCCGAGTCCAAAATTCAGCGATTCCCCATCTCAGCCCAGAAAGCAGGTAGAACAACTTTTGTGGTGTCCTTTTGATGCCTACCGGACCAATGTAAAAACTACCAACAGAACTCGTCCCTGGCACCTTCGCTAGTGGAGTTGTGCATGGGGTGTATTTATTAAAATGTTGTCACCAGCCGAGTCCAAAATTCAGCTGTTCCCCATCTCAGCCCAGAAAGCAGGTAGAACAACTTTTGTGGTGCCTTTCAGCTGCCTACCAAGGTAGTGTAAAAACTACCAGGAGAACTCCTGCCTGGCACCTTCCCCGGTGGAGTTGTGCATGGGGTGTGTTTGGAACATTTTGTCACCAGCCGACTCCAAAATTCAGCGGTTCCCCATCTCAGCCCAGAAAGCAGGTAGAACAACTTTTGTGGTGTCTTTCAGATGCCTACCGGAGCAATGTAAAAACTACCAGGAGAACTCTTGTCTGGCACCTTCCCCGGTGGAGTTGTGCATGGGGTGTGTTCGGAACATTTTGTCACCAGCCGAGTCCAAAAATTCAGCGGTTCCCCATCTCAGCCCAGAAAGCAGGTAGAACAACTTTTGTGGTGCCTTTCAAATGCCTACCAAGGTAGTGTAAAAACTATTCAGAGAACTCCTGCCTGGCACCTTCCCCGGTGGAGTTGTGCATGGGGTGTGTTTGGAACATTTTGTCACCGGCCGACTCCAAAATTCAGCGGTTCCCCATCTCAGCCCAGAAAGCAGGTAGAACAACTTTTGTGGTGTCCTTTTGATGCCTACCGGAGCAATGTAAAAACTACCAACAGAACTCGTCCCTGGCACCTTCGCTAGTGGAGTTGTGCATGGGGTGTATTTATTAAAATTTTGTAACCAGCCGAGTCCAAAATTCAGCGGTTCCCCATCTCAGCCCAGAAAGCAGGTAGAACAACTTTTGTGGTGCCTTTCAGCTGCCTACCAAGGTAGTGTAAAAACTACCAGGAGAACTCCTGTCTGGCACCTTCCCCGGTGGAGTTGTGCATGGGGTGTGTTTGGAACATTTTGTCACCAGCCGACTCCAAAATTCAGCGGTTCCCCATCTCAGCCCAGAAAGCAGGTAGAACAACTTTTGTGGTGTCTTTCAGATGCCTACCGGAGCAATGTAAAAACTACCAGGAGAACTCCTGTCTGGCACCTTCCCCGGTGGAGTTGTGCATGGGGTGTGTTTGGAACATTTTGTCACCAGCCGAGTCCAAAAATTCAGCGGTTCCCCATCTCAGCCCAGAAAGCAGGTAGAACAACTTTTGTGGTGCCTTTCAAATGCCTACCAAGGTAGTGTAAAAACTATTCAGAGAACTCCTGCCTGGCACCTTCCCCGGTGGAGTTGTGCATGGGGTGTCTTTGGAACATTTTGTCACCGGCCGACTCCAAAATTCAGCGGTTCCCCATCTCAGCCCAGAAAGCAGGTAGAACAACTTTTGTGGTGTCCTTTTGATGCCTACCGGAGCAATGTAAAAACTACCAACAGAACTCGTCCCTGGCACCTTCGCTAGTGGAGTTGTGCATGGGGTGTATTTATTAAAATTTTGTAACCAGCCGAGTCCAAAATTCAGCTGTTCCCCATCTCAGCCCAGAAAGCAGGTAGAACAACTTTTGTGGTGCCTTTCAGCTGCCTACCAAGGTAGTGTAAAAACTATCAGGAGAACTCTTGTCTGGCACCTTCCCTAGTGGAGTTGTGCATGGGGTGTGTTTGGAACATTTTGTCACCAGCCGACTCCAAAATTCAGCGGTTCCCCATCTCAGCCCAGAAAGCAGGTAGAACAACTTTTGTGGTGCCTTTCAAATGCCTACCAAGGTAGTGTAAAAACTACCAAGAGAACTCCTGCCTGGCACCTTCCCCGGTGGAGTTGTGCATGGGGTGTGTTTGGAACATTTTGTCACCGGCCGAGTCCAAAATTCAGCTGTTCCCCATCTCAGCCCAGAAAGCAGGTAGAACAACTTTTGTGGTGCCTTTCAGCTGCCTACCAAGGTAGTGTAAAAACTACCAGGAGAACTCCTGCCTGGCACCTTCCCCGGTGGAGTTGTGCAGGGGGTGTGTTTGGAACATTTTGTCACCGGCCGACTCCAAAATTCAGCGGTTCCCCATCTCAGCCCAGAAAGCAGGTAGAACAACTTTTGTGGTGTCTTTCAGATGCCTACCGGAGCAATGTAAAAACTACCAGGAGAACTCCTGTCTGGCACCTTCCCCGGTGGAGTTGTGCATGGGGTGTGTTTGGAACATTTTGTCACCGGACGAGTCCAAAAATTCAGCGGTTCCCCATCTCAGCCCAGAAAGCAGGTAGAACAACTTTTGTGGTGCCTTTCAGCTGCCTACCAAGGTAGTGTAAAAACTACCAGGAGAACTCCTGTCTGGCACCTTCCCCGGTGGAGTTGTGCATGGGGTGTGTTTGGAACATTTTGTCACCGGGCGACTCCAAAATTCAGCGGTTCCCCATCTCAGCCCAGAAAGCAGGTAGAACAACTTTTGTGGTGCCTTTCAGCTGCCTACCAAGGTAGTGTAAAAACTACCAGGAGAACTCCTGCCTGGCACCTTCCCCGGTGGAGTTGTGCATGGGGTGTGTTTGGAACATTTTGTCACCGCCGACTCCAAAATTCAGCGGTTCCCCATCTCAGCCCAGAAAGCAGGTAGAACAACTTTTGTGGTGCCTTTCAGCTGCCTACCAAGGTAGTGTAAAAACTACTAAGAGAACTCCTGTCTGGCACCTTCCCCGGTGGAGTTGTGCAGGGGGTGTGTTTGGAACATTTTGTCTCTGGCCGAGTCCAAAATTCAGCGGTTCCCCATCTCAGCCCAGAAAGCAGGTAGAACAACTTTTGTGGTGTCTTTCAGATGCCTACCGGAGCAATGTAAAAACTACCAGGAGAACTCCTGTCTGGCACCTTCCCCGGTGGAGTTGTGCATGGGGTGTGTTTGGAACATTTTGTCACCAGCCGAGTCCAAAATTCAGCGGTTCCCCATCTCAGCCCAGAAAGCAGGTAGAACAACTTTTGTGGTGCCTTTCAAATGGCTACCAAGGTAGTGTAAAAACTACCAAGAGAACTCCTGCCTGGCACCTTCCCCGGTGGAGCTGTGCATGGGGTGTGTTTGGAACATTTTGTCACCGGCCGAGTCCAAAATTCAGCGATTCCCCATCTCAGCCCAGAAAGCAGGTAGAACAACTTTTGTGGTGTCCTTTTGATGCCTACCGGAGCAATGTAAAAACTACCAACAGAGCTCGTCCCTGGCACCTTCGCTAGTGGAGTTGTGCATGGGGTGTGTTTGGAACATTTTGTCACCAGCCGAGTCCAAAATTCAGCGGTTCCCCATCTCAGCCCAGAAAGCAGGTAGAACAACTTTTGTGGTGCCTTTCAGCTGCCTACCAAGGTAGTGTAAAAACTACCAGGGAACTCCTGTCTGGCACCTTCCCCGGTGGAGTTGTGCATGGGGTGTGTTTGGAACATTTTGTCACCGGACGAGTCCAAAAATTCAGCGGTTCCCCATCTCAGCCCAGAAAGCAGGTAGAACAACTTTTGTGGTGCCTTTCAGCTGCCTACCAAGGTAGTGTAAAAACTATCAAGAGAACTCCTGTCTGGCACCTTCCCCGGTGGAGTTGTGCATGGGGTGTGTTTGGAACATTTTGTCACCGGCCGAGTCCAAAATTCAGCGGTTCCCCATCTCAGCCCAGAAAGCAGGTAGAACAACTTTTGTGGTGCCTTTCAGGTGCCTACCAAGGTAGTGTAAAAACTACCAGGAGAACTCCTGTCTGGCACCTTCCCCGGTGGAGTTGTGCATGGGGTGTGTTTGGAACATTTTGTCACCGGCCGAGTACAAAATTCAGCAGTTCCCCATCTCAGCCCAGAAAGCAGGTAGAACAACTTTTGTAGTGTCTTTTTGATGCCTACCGGAGCAATGTAAAAACTACCAACAGAATTCGTTCCTGGCACCTTCGCTAGTGGAGTTGTGCATGGGGTGTATTTATTAAAATTTTGTCACCAGTCGAGTCCAAAATTCAGCTGTTCCCCATCTCAGCCCAGAAAGCAGGTAGAACAACTTTTGTGGTGCCTTTCAAATGCCTACCAAGGTAGTGTAAAAACTACCAAGAGAACTCCTGCCTGGCACCTTCCCCGGTGGAGTTGTGCATGGGGTGTGTTTGGAACATTTTGTCACCGGCCGAGTCCAAAATTCAGCGATTCCCCATCTCAGCCCAGAAAGCAGGTAGAACAACTTTTGTGGTGTCCTTTTGATGCCTACCGGAGCAATGTAAAAACTACCAACAGAACTCGTCCCTGGCACCTTCGCTAGTGGAGTTGTGCATGGGGTGTATTTATTAAAATGTTGTCACCAGCCGACTCCAAAATTCAGCTGTTCCCCATCTCAGCCCAGAAAGCAGGTAGAACAACTTTTGTGGTGCCTTTCAGCTGCCTACCAAGGTAGTGTAAAAACTACCAGGAGAACTCCTGCCTGGCACCTTCCCCGGTGGAGTTGTGCAGGGGGTGTGTTTGGAACATTTTGTCACCGGCCGACTCCAAAATTCAGCGGTTCCCCATCTCAGCCCAGAAAGCAGGTAGAACAACTTTTGTGGTGCCTTTCAGCTGCCTACCAAGGTAGTGTAAAAACTACTAAGAGAACTCCTGCCTGGCACCTTCCCCGGTGGAGTTGTGCATGGGGTGTGTTTGGAACATTTTGTCACCGGCCGACTCCAAAATTCAGCGGTTCCCCATCTCAGCCCAGAAAGCAGGTAGAACAACTTTTGTGGTGTCCTTTTGATGCCTACCGGAGCAATGTAAAAACTACCAACAGAACTCGTCCCTGGCACCTTCGCTAGTGGAGTTGTGCATGGGGTGTATTTATTAAAATGTTGTCACCAGCCGAGTCCAAAATTCAGCTGTTCCCCATCTCAGCCCAGAAAGCAGGTAGAACAACTTTTGTGGTGCCTTTCAGCTGCCTACCAAGGTAGTGTAAAAACTACCAGGAGAACTCCTGCCTGGCACCTTCCCCGGTGGAGTTGTGCAGGGGGTGTGTTTGGAACATTTTGTCACCGGCCGACTCCAAAATTCAGCGGTTCCCCATCTCAGCCCAGAAAGCAGGTAGAACAACTTTTGTGGTGTCTTTCAGCTGCCTACCGGAGCAATGTAAAAACTACCAGGAGAACTCCTGTCTGGCACCTTCCCCGGTGGAGTTGTGCATGGGGTGTGTTTGGAACATTTTGTCACCAGCCGACTCCAAAAATTCAGCGGTTCCCCATCTCAGCCCAGAAAGCAGGTAGAACAACTTTTGTGGTGCCTTTCAGCTGCCTACCAAGGTAGTGTAAAAACTATCAAGAGAACTCCTGTCTGGCACCTTCCCCGGTGGAGTTGTGCATGGGGTGTGTTTGGAACATTTTGTCACCGGCCGAGTCCAAAATTCAGCGGTTCCCCATCTCAGCCCAGAAAGCAGGTAGAACAACTTTTGTGGTGCCTTTCAGGTGCCTACCAAGGTAGTGTAAAAACTACCAGGAGAACTCCTGTCTGGCACCTTCCCCGGTGGAGTTGTGCATGGGGTGTGTTTGGAACATTTTGTCACCGGCCGAGTACAAAATTCAGCAGTTCCCCATCTCAGCCCAGAAAGCAGGTAGAACAACTTTTGTAGTGTCTTTTTGATGCCTACCGGAGCAATGTAAAAACTACCAACAGAATTCGTTCCTGGCACCTTCGCTAGTGGAGTTGTGCATGGGGTGTATTTATTAAAATTTTGTCACCAGTCGAGTCCAAAATTCAGCTGTTCCCCATCTCAGCCCAGAAAGCAGGTAGAACAACTTTTGTGGTGCCTTTCAAATGCCTACCAAGGTAGTGTAAAAACTACCAAGAGAACTCCTGCCTGGCACCTTCCCCGGTGGAGTTGTGCATGGGGTGTGTTTGGAACATTTTGTCACCGGCCGAGTCCAAAATTCAGCGATTCCCCATCTCAGCCCAGAAAGCAGGTAGAACAACTTTTGTGGTGTCCTTTTGATGCCTACCGGAGCAATGTAAAAACTACCAACAGAACTCGTCCCTGGCACCTTCGCTAGTGGAGTTGTGCATGGGGTGTATTTATTAAAATGTTGTCACCAGCCGAGTCCAAAATTCAGCTGTTCCCCATCTCAGCCCAGAAAGCAGGTAGAAAAACTTTTGTGGTGCCTTTCAAATGCCTACCAAGGTAGTGTAAAAACTACCAGGAGAACTCCTGCCTGGCACCTTCCCCGGTGGAGTTGTGCATGGGGTGTGTTTGGAACATTTTGTCACCAGCCGACTCCAAAATTCAGCGGTTCCCCATCTCAGCCCAGAAAGCAGGTAGAACAACTTTTGTGGTGCCTTTCAGCTGCCTACCAAGGTAGTGTAAAAACTACTAAGAGAACTCCTGTCTGGCACCTTCCCCGGTGGAGTTGTGCAGGGGGTGTGTTTGGAACATTTTGTCACCGGCCGACTCCAAAATTCAGCGGTTCCCCATCTCAGCCCAGAAAGCAGGTAGAACAACTTTTGTGGTGTCTTTCAGATGCCTACCAGAGCAATGTAAAAACTACCAGGAGAACTCCTGTCTGGCACCTTCCCCGGTGGAGTTGTGCATGGGGTGTGTTTGGAACATTTTGTCACCAGCCGAGTCCAAAATTCAGCGGTTCCCCATCTCAGCCCAGAAAGCAGGTAGAACAACTTTTGTGGTGCCTTTCAAATGCCTACCAAGGTAGTGTAAAAACTACCAAGAGAGCTCCTGCCTGGCACCTTCCCCGGTGGAGTTGTGCATGGGGTGTGTTTGGAACATTTTTTCACCAGCCGAGTCCAAATTTCAGCGATTCCCCATCTCAGCCCAGAAAGCAGGTAGAACAACTTTTGTGGTGTCCTTTTGATGCCTACCGGAGCAATGTAAAATCTACCAGGAGAACTCCTGTCTGGCACCTTCCCCGGTGGAGTTGTGCATGGGGTGTGTTTGGAACATTTTGTCACCGGCCGAGTCCAAAATTCAGCGGTTCCCCATCTCAGCCCAGAAAGCAGGTAGAACAACTTTTGTGGTGTCTTTCAGATGCCTACCGGAGCAATGTAAAATCTACCAGGAGAACTCCTGTCTGGCACCTTCCCCGGTGGAGTTGTGCATGGGGTGTGTTTGGAACATTTTGTCACCGGCCGACTCCAAAATTCAGCGGTTCCCCATCTCAGCCCAGAAAGCAGGTAGAACAACTTTTGTGGTGTCTTTCAGGTGCCTACCAAGGTAGTGTAAAAACTACCAGGAGAACTCCTGTCTGGCACCTTCCCCGGTGGAGTTGTGCATGGGGTGTCTTTGGAACATTTTGTCACCAGCCGAGTCCAAAATTCAGCGGTTCCCCATCTCAGCCCAGAAAGCAGGTAGAACAACTTTTGTGGTGCCTTTCAGCTGCCTACCAAGGTAGTGTAAAAACTACCAGGAGAACTCCTGCCTGGCACCTTCCCCGGTGGAGTTGTGCATGGGGTGTGTTTGGAACATTTTGTCACCGGCCGACTCCAAAATTCAGCGGTTCCCCATCTCAGCCCAGAAAGCAGGTAGAACAACTTTTGTGGTGCCTTTCAGCTGCCTACCAAGGTAGTGTAAAAACTATTAAGAGTACTCCTTTCTGGCACCTTCCCCGGTGGAGTTGTGCAGGGGGTGTGTTTGGAACATTTTGTCACCGGCCGACTCCAAAATTCAGCGGTTCCCCATCTCAGCCCAGAAAGCAGGTAGAACAACTTTTGTGGTGTCTTTCAGATGCCTACCGGAGCAATGTAAAAACTACCAGGAGAACTCCTGTCTGGCACCTTCCCCGGTGGAGTTGTGCATGGGGTGTGTTCGGAACATTTTGTCACCGGCCGACTCCAAAATTCAGCGGTTCCCCATCTCAGCCCAGAAAGCAGGTAGAACAACTTTTGTGGTGTCTTTCAGATGCCTACCGGAGCAATGTAAAAACTACCAGGAGAACTCCTGTCTGGCACCTTCCCCGGTGGAGTTGTGCATGGGGTGTGTTCGGAACATTTTGTCACCAGCCGAGTCCAAAAATTCAGCGGTTCCCCATCTCAGCTCAGAAAGCAGGTAGAACAACTTTTGTGGTGCCTTTCAAATGCCTACCAAGGTAGTGTAAAAACTACCAAGAGAACTCCTGCCTGGCACCTTCCCCGGTGGAGTTGTGCATGGGGTGTCTTTGGAACATTTTGTCACCGGCCGACTCCAAAATTCAGCGATTCCCCATCTCAGCCCAGAAAGCAGGTAGAACAACTTTTGTGGTGTCCTTTTGATGCCTACCGGAGCAATGTAAAAACTACCAACAGAGCTCGTCCCTGGCACCTTCGCTAGTGGAGTTGTGCATGGGGTGTGTTTGGAACATTTTGTCACCGGCCGACTCCAAAATTCAGCGGTTCCCCATCTCAGCCCAGAAAGCAGGTAGAACAACTTTTGTGGTGCCTTTCAGCTGCCTACCAAGGTAGTGTAAAAACTACCAGGAGAACTCCTGTCTGGCACCTTCCCCGGTGGAGTTGTGCATGGGGTGTGTTTGGAACATTTTGTCACCAGCCGAGTCCAAAATTCAGCGGTTCCCCATCTCAGCCCAGAAAGCAGGTAGAACAACTTTTGTGGTGCCTTTCAAATGGCTACCAAGGTAGTGTAAAAACTACCAAGAGAACTCCTTTCTGGCACCTTCCCCGGTGGAGTTGTGCAGGGGGTGTCTTTGGAACATTTTGTCACCGGCCGAGTCCAAAATTCAGCGATTCCCCATCTCAGCCCAGAAAGCAGGTAGAACAACTTTTGTGGTGTCCTTTTGATGCCTACCGGAGCAATGTAAAAACTACCAACAGAGCTCGTCCCTGGCACCTTCGCTAGTGGAGTTGTGCATGGGGTGTGTTTGGAACATTTTGTCACCGCCCGACTCCAAAATTCAGCGGTTCCCCATCTCAGCCCAGAAAGCAGGTAGAACAACTTTTGTGGTGCCTTTCAGCTGCCTACCAAGGTAGTGTAAAAACTACCAGGAGAACTCCTGTCTGGCACCTTCCCCGGTGGAGTTGTGCATGGGGTGTGTTTGGAACATTTTGTCACCGGCCGACTCCAAAATTCAGCGGTTCCCCGTCTCAGCCCAGAAAGCAGGTAGAACAACTTTTGTGGTGCCTTTCAGCTGCCTACCAAGGTAGTGTAAAAACTACTAAGAGAACTCCTGTCTGGCACCTTCCCCGGTGGCGTTGTGCAGGGGGTGTGTTTGGAACATTTTGTCACCGCCCGACTCCAAAATTCAGCGGTTCCCCATCTCAGCCCAGAAAGCAGGTAGAACAACTTTTGTGGTGTCTTTCAGATGCCTACCGGAGCAATGTAAAAACTACCAGGAGAACTCCTGTCTGGCACCTTCCCCGGTGGAGTTGTGCATGGGGTGTGTTTGGAACATTTTGTCACCGGCCGACTCCAAAATTCAGCGGTTCCCCATCTCAGCCCAGAAAGCAGGTAGAACAACTTTTGTGGTGTCTTTCAGATGCCTACCAAGGTAGTGTAAAAACTACCAAGAGAACTCCTGCCTGGCACCTTCCCCGGTGGAGTTTTGCATGGGGTGTGTTTGGAACATTTTGTCACCGGCCGAGTCCAAAATTCAGCGGTTCCCCATCTCAGCCCAGAAAGCAGGTAGAACAACTTTTGTGGTGTCCTTTTGATGCCTACCGGAGCAATGTAAAAACTACCAACAGAGCTCGTCCCGGGCACCTTCGCTAGTGGAGTTGTGCATGGGGTGTGTTTGGAACATTTTGTCACCGCCCGACTCCAAAATTCAGCGGTTCCCCATCTCAGCCCAGAAAGCAGGTAGAACAACTTTTGTGGTGTCTTTCAGGTGCCTACCGGAGCAATGTAAAAACTACCAGGAGAACTCCTGTCTGGCACCTTCCCCGGTGGAGTTGTGCATGGGGTGTGTTTGGAACATTTTGTCACCGCCCGACTCCAAAATTCAGCGGTTCCCCATCTCAGCCCAGAAAGCAGATAGAACAACTTTTGTGGTGTCTTTCAGATGCCTACCGGAGCAATGTAAAAACTACCAGGAGAACTCCTGTCTGGCACCTTCCCCGGTGGAGTTGTGCATGGGGTGTGTTTGGAACATTTTGTCACCGGCCGACTCCAAAATTCAGCGGTTCCCCATCTCAGCCCAGAAAGCAGGTAGAACAACTTTTGTGGTGTCTTTCAGATGCCTACCGGAGCAATGTAAAAACTACCAGGAGAACTCCTGTCTGGCACCTTCCCCGGTGGAGTTGTGCATGGGGTGTGTTCGGAACATTTTGTCACCGGCCGACTCCAAAATTCAGCGGTTCCCCATCTCAGCCCAGAAAGCAGGTAGAACAACTTTTGTGGTGTCTTTCAGATGCCTACCGGAGCAATGTAAAAACTACCAGGAGAACTCCTGTCTGGCACCTTCCCCGGTGGAGTTGTGCATGGGGTGTGTTCGGAACATTTTGTCACCAGCCGACTCCAAAAATTCAGCGGTTCCCCATCTCAGCTCAGAAAGCAGGTAGAACAACTTTTGTGGTGCCTTTCAAATGCCTACCAAGGTAGTGTAAAAACTACCAAGAGAACTCCTGCCTGGCACCTTCCCCCGTGGAGTTGTGCATGGGGTGTCTTTGGAACATTTTGTCACCGGCCGACTCCAAAATTCAGCGATTCCCCATCTCAGCCCAGAAAGCAGGTAGAACAACTTTTGTGGTGTCCTTTTGATGCCTACCGGAGCAATGTAAAAACTACCAACAGAGCTCGTCCCTGGCACCTTCGCTAGTGGAGTTGTGCATGGGGTGTGTTTGGAACATTTTGTCACCGGCCGACTCCAAAATTCAGCGGTTCCCCATCTCAGCCCAGAAAGCAGGTAGAACAACTTTTGTGGTGCCTTTCAGCTGCCTACCAAGGTAGTGTAAAAACTACCAGGAGAACTCCTGTCTGGCACCTTCCCCGGTGGAGTTGTGCATGGGGTGTGTTTGGAACATTTTGTCACCAGCCGAGTCCAAAATTCAGCGGTTCCCCATCTCAGCCCAGAAAGCAGGTAGAACAACTTTTGTGGTGCCTTTCAAATGGCTACCAAGGTAGTGTAAAAACTACCAAGAGAACTCCTTTCTGGCACCTTCCCCGGTGGAGTTGTGCAGGGGGTGTCTTTGGAACATTTTGTCACCGGCCGAGTCCAAAATTCAGCGATTCCCCATCTCAGCCCAGAAAGCAGGTAGAACAACTTTTGTGGTGTCCTTTTGATGCCTACCGGAGCAATGTAAAAACTACCAACAGAGCTCGTCCCTGGCACCTTCGCTAGTGGAGTTGTGCATGGGGTGTGTTTGGAACATTTTGTCACCGCCCGACTCCAAAATTCAGCGGTTCCCCATCTCAGCCCAGAAAGCAGGTAGAACAACTTTTGTGGTGCCTTTCAGCTGCCTACCAAGGTAGTGTAAAAACTACCAGGAGAACTCCTGTCTGGCACCTTCCCCGGTGGAGTTGTGCATGGGGTGTGTTTGGAACATTTTGTCACCGGCCGACTCCAAAATTCAGCGGTTCCCCGTCTCAGCCCAGAAAGCAGGTAGAACAACTTTTGTGGTGCCTTTCAGCTGCCTACCAAGGTAGTGTAAAAACTACCAAGAGAACTCCTGCCTGGCACCTTCCCCGGTGGCGTTGTGCAGGGGGTGTGTTTGGAACATTTTGTCACCGCCCGACTCCAAAATTCAGCGGTTCCCCATCTCAGCCCAGAAAGCAGGTAGAACAACTTTTGTGGTGTCTTTCAGATGCCTACCGGAGCAATGTAAAAACTACCAGGAGAACTCCTGTCTGGCACCTTCCCCGGTGGAGTTGTGCATGGGGTGTGTTTGGAACATTTTGTCACCGGCCGACTCCAAAATTCAGCGGTTCCCCATCTCAGCCCAGAAAGCAGGTAGAACAACTTTTGTGGTGTCTTTCAGATGCCTACCAAGGTAGTGTAAAAACTACCAAGAGAACTCCTGCCTGGCACCTTCCCCGGTGGAGTTGTGCATGGGGTGTGTTTGGAACATTTTGTCACCGGCCGAGTCCAAAATTCAGCGGTTCCCCATCTCAGCCCAGAAAGCAGGTAGAACAACTTTTGTGGTGTCCTTTTGATGCCTACCGGAGCAATGTAAAAACTACCAACAGAGCTCGTCCCGGGCACCTTCGCTAGTGGAGTTGTGCATGGGGTGTGTTTGGAACATTTTGTCACCGCCCGACTCCAAAATTCAGCGGTTCCCCATCTCAGCCCAGAAAGCAGGTAGAACAACTTTTGTGGTGTCTTTCAGGTGCCTACCGGAGCAATGTAAAAACTACCAGGAGAACTCCTGTCTGGCACCTTCCCCGGTGGAGTTGTGCATGGGGTGTGTTTGGAACATTTTGTCACCAGCCGACTCCAAAATTCAGCGGTTCCCCATCTCAGCCCAGAAAGCAGGTAGAACAACTTTTGTGGTGCCTTTCAAATGCCTACCAAGGTAGTGTAAAAACTACTAAGAGAACTCCTGTCTGGCACCTTCCCCGGTGGAGTTGTGCATGGGGTGTGTTTGGAACATTTTGTCACCGGCCGACTCCAAAATTCAGCGGTTCCCCATCTCAGCCCAGAAAGCAGGTAGAACAACTTTTGTGGTGTCCTTTTGATGCCTACCGGAGCAATGTAAAAACTACCAACAGAACTCGTCCCTGGCACCTTCGCTAGTGGAGTTGTGCATGGGGTGTATTTATTAAAATTTTGTCACCAGCCGAGTCCAAAATTCAGCCGTTCCCCATCTCAGCCCAGAAAGCAGGTAGAACAACTTTTGTGGTGCCTTTCAGCTGCCTACCAAGGTAGTGTAAAAACTATCAAGAGAACTCTTGTCTGGCACCTTCCCCGGTGGAGTTGTGCATGGGGTGTGTTTGGAACATTTTGTCACCGGCCGAGTCCAAAATTCAGCGGTTCCCCATCTCAGCCCAGAAAGCAGGTAGAACAACTTTTGTGGTGTCCTTTTGATGCCTACCGGAGCAATGTAAAAACTACCAACAGAGCTCGTCCCGGGCACCTTCGCTAGTGGAGTTGTGCATGGGGTGTGTTTGGAACATTTTGTCACCGCCCGACTCCAAAATTCAGCGGTTCCCCATCTCAGCCCAGAAAGCAGGTAGAACAACTTTTGTGGTGTCTTTCAGGTGCCTACCGGAGCAATGTAAAAACTACCAGGAGAACTCCTGTCTGGCACCTTCCCCGGTGGAGTTGTGCATGGGGTGTGTTTGGAACATTTTGTCACCGCCCGACTCCAAAATTCAGCGGTTCCCCATCTCAGCCCAGAAAGCAGATAGAACAACTTTTGTGGTGTCTTTCAGATGCCTACCGGAGCAATGTAAAAACTACCAGGAGAACTCCTGTCTGGCACCTTCCCCGGTGGAGTTGTGCATGGGGTGTGTTTGGAACATTTTGTCACCGGCCGACTCCAAAATTCAGCGGTTCCCCATCTCAGCCCAGAAAGCAGGTAGAACAACTTTTGTGGTGTCTTTCAGATGCCTACCGGAGCAATGTAAAAACTACCAGGAGAACTCCTGTCTGGCACCTTCCCCGGTGGAGTTGTGCATGGGGTGTGTTCGGAACATTTTGTCACCGGCCGACTCCAAAATTCAGCGGTTCCCCATCTCAGCCCAGAAAGCAGGTAGAACAACTTTTGTGGTGTCTTTCAGATGCCTACCGGAGCAATGTAAAAACTACCAGGAGAACTCCTGTCTGGCACCTTCCCCGGTGGAGTTGTGCATGGGGTGTGTTCGGAACATTTTGTCACCAGCCGAGTCCAAAAATTCAGCGGTTCCCCATCTCAGCTCAGAAAGCAGGTAGAACAACTTTTGTGGTGCCTTTCAAATGCCTACCAAGGTAGTGTAAAAACTACCAAGAGAACTCCTGCCTGGCACCTTCCCCGGTGGAGTTGTGCATGGGGTGTCTTTGGAACATTTTGTCACCGGCCGACTCCAAAATTCAGCGATTCCCCATCTCAGCCCAGAAAGCAGGTAGAACAACTTTTGTGGTGTCCTTTTGATGCCTACCGGAGCAATGTAAAAACTACCAACAGAGCTCGTCCCTGGCACCTTCGCTAGTGGAGTTGTGCATGGGGTGTGTTTGGAACATTTTGTCACCGGCCGACTCCAAAATTCAGCGGTTCCCCATCTCAGCCCAGAAAGCAGGTAGAACAACTTTTGTGGTGCCTTTCAGCTGCCTACCAAGGTAGTGTAAAAACTACCAGGAGAACTCCTGTCTGGCACCTTCCCCGGTGGAGTTGTGCATGGGGTGTCTTTGGAACATTTTGTCACCAGCCGAGTCCAAAATTCAGCGGTTCCCCATCTCAGCCCAGAAAGCAGGTAGAACAACTTTTGTGGTGCCTTTCAAATGGCTACCAAGGTAGTGTAAAAACTACCAAGAGAACTCCTTTCTGGCACCTTCCCCGGTGGAGTTGTGCAGGGGGTGTCTTTGGAACATTTTGTCACCGGCCGAGTCCAAAATTCAGCGATTCCCCATCTCAGCCCAGAAAGCAGGTAGAACAACTTTTGTGGTGTCCTTTTGATGCCTACCGGAGCAATGTAAAAACTACCAACAGAGCTCGTCCCTGGCACCTTCGCTAGTGGAGTTGTGCATGGGGTGTGTTTGGAACATTTTGTCACCGCCCGACTCCAAAATTCAGCGGTTCCCCATCTCAGCCCAGAAAGCAGGTAGAACAACTTTTGTGGTGCCTTTCAGCTGCCTACCAAGGTAGTGTAAAAACTACCAGGAGAACTCCTGTCTGGCACCTTCCCCGGTGGAGTTGTGCATGGGGTGTGTTTGGAACATTTTGTCACCGGCCGACTCCAAAATTCAGCGGTTCCCCGTCTCAGCCCAGAAAGCAGGTAGAACAACTTTTGTGGTGCCTTTCAGCTGCCTACCAAGGTAGTGTAAAAACTACTAAGAGAACTCCTGTCTGGCACCTTCCCCGGTGGCGTTGTGCAGGGGGTGTGTTTGGAACATTTTGTCACCGCCCGACTCCAAAATTCAGCGGTTCCCCATCTCAGCCCAGAAAGCAGGTAGAACAACTTTTGTGGTGTCTTTCAGATGCCTACCGGAGCAATGTAAAAACTACCAGGAGAACTCCTGTCTGGCACCTTCCCCGGTGGAGTTGTGCATGGGTGTGTTTGGAACATTTTGTCACCGGCCGACTCCAAAATTCAGCGGTTCCCCATCTCAGCCCAGAAAGCAGGTAGAACAACTTTTGTGGTGTCTTTCAGATGCCTACCAAGGTAGTGTAAAAACTACCAAGAGAACTCCTGCCTGGCACCTTCCCCGGTGGAGTTGTGCATGGGGTGTGTTTGGAACATTTTGTCACCGGCCGAGTCCAAAATTCAGCGGTTCCCCATCTCAGCCCAGAAAGCAGGTAGAACAACTTTTGTGGTGTCCTTTTGATGCCTACCGGAGCAATGTAAAAACTACCAACAGAGCTCGTCCCGGGCACCTTCGCTAGTGGAGTTGTGCATGGGGTGTGTTTGGAACATTTTGTCACCGCCCGACTCCAAAATTCAGCGGTTCCCCATCTCAGCCCAGAAAGCAGGTAGAACAACTTTTGTGGTGTCTTTCAGGTGCCTACCGGAGCAATGTAAAAACTACCAGGAGAACTCCTGTCTGGCACCTTCCCCGGTGGAGTTGTGCATGGGGTGTGTTTGGAACATTTTGTCACCAGCCGACTCCAAAATTCAGCGGTTCCCCATCTCAGCCCAGAAAGCAGGTAGAACAACTTTTGTGGTGCCTTTCAAATGCCTACCAAGGTAGTGTAAAAACTACTAAGAGAACTCCTGTCTGGCACCTTCCCCGGTGGAGTTGTGCATGGGGTGTGTTTGGAACATTTTGTCACCGGCCGACTCCAAAATTCAGCGGTTCCCCATCTCAGCCCAGAAAGCAGGTAGAACAACTTTTGTGGTGTCCTTTTGATGCCTACCGGAGCAATGTAAAAACTACCAACAGAACTCGTCCCTGGCACCTTCGCTAGTGGAGTTGTGCATGGGGTGTATTTATTAAAATTTTGTCACCAGCCGAGTCCAAAATTCAGCCGTTCCCCATCTCAGCCCAGAAAGCAGGTAGAACAACTTTTGTGGTGCCTTTCAGCTGCCTACCAAGGTAGTGTAAAAACTATCAAGAGAACTCTTGTCTGGCACCTTCCCCGGTGGAGTTGTGCATGGGGTGTGTTTGGAACATTTTGTCACCGGCCGAGTCCAAAATTCAGCGGTTCCCCATCTCAGCCCAGAAAGCAGGTAGAACAACTTTTGTGGTGTCCTTTTGATGCCTACCGGAGCAATGTAAAAACTACCAACAGAGCTCGTCCCGGGCACCTTCGCTAGTGGAGTTGTGCATGGGGTGTGTTTGGAACATTTTGTCACCGCCCGACTCCAAAATTCAGCGGTTCCCCATCTCAGCCCAGAAAGCAGGTAGAACAACTTTTGTGGTGTCTTTCAGGTGCCTACCGGAGCAATGTAAAAACTACCAGGAGAACTCCTGTCTGGCACCTTCCCCGGTGGAGTTGTGCATGGGGTGTGTTTGGAACATTTTGTCACCGCCCGACTCCAAAATTCAGCGGTTCCCCATCTCAGCCCAGAAAGCAGATAGAACAACTTTTGTGGTGTCTTTCAGATGCCTACCGGAGCAATGTAAAAACTACCAGGAGAACTCCTGTCTGGCACCTTCCCCGGTGGAGTTGTGCATGGGGTGTGTTTGGAACATTTTGTCACCGGCCGACTCCAAAATTCAGCGGTTCCCCATCTCAGCCCAGAAAGCAGGTAGAACAACTTTTGTGGTGTCTTTCAGATGCCTACCGGAGCAATGTAAAAACTACCAGGAGAACTCCTGTCTGGCACCTTCCCCGGTGGAGTTGTGCATGGGGTGTGTTCGGAACATTTTGTCACCGGCCGACTCCAAAATTCAGCGGTTCCCCATCTCAGCCCAGAAAGCAGGTAGAACAACTTTTGTGGTGTCTTTCAGATGCCTACCGGAGCAATGTAAAAACTACCAGGAGAACTCCTGTCTGGCACCTTCCCCGGTGGAGTTGTGCATGGGGTGTGTTCGGAACATTTTGTCACCAGCCGAGTCCAAAAATTCAGCGGTTCCCCATCTCAGCTCAGAAAGCAGGTAGAACAACTTTTGTGGTGCCTTTCAAATGCCTACCAAGGTAGTGTAAAAACTACCAAGAGAACTCCTGCCTGGCACCTTCCCCGGTGGAGTTGTGCATGGGGTGTCTTTGGAACATTTTGTCACCGGCCGACTCCAAAATTCAGCGATTCCCCATCTCAGCCCAGAAAGCAGGTAGAACAACTTTTGTGGTGTCCTTTTGATGCCTACCGGAGCAATGTAAAAACTACCAACAGAGCTCGTCCCTGGCACCTTCGCTAGTGGAGTTGTGCATGGGGTGTGTTTGGAACATTTTGTCACCGGCCGACTCCAAAATTCAGCGGTTCCCCATCTCAGCCCAGAAAGCAGGTAGAACAACTTTTGTGGTGCCTTTCAGCTGCCTACCAAGGTAGTGTAAAAACTACCAGGAGAACTCCTGTCTGGCACCTTCCCCGGTGGAGTTGTGCATGGGGTGTCTTTGGAACATTTTGTCACCAGCCGAGTCCAAAATTCAGCGGTTCCCCATCTCAGCCCAGAAAGCAGGTAGAACAACTTTTGTGGTGCCTTTCAAATGGCTACCAAGGTAGTGTAAAAACTACCAAGAGAACTCCTTTCTGGCACCTTCCCCGGTGGAGTTGTGCAGGGGGTGTCTTTGGAACATTTTGTCACCGGCCGAGTCCAAAATTCAGCGATTCCCCATCTCAGCCCAGAAAGCAGGTAGAACAACTTTTGTGGTGTCCTTTTGATGCCTACCGGAGCAATGTAAAAACTACCAACAGAGCTCGTCCCTGGCACCTTCGCTAGTGGAGTTGTGCATGGGGTGTGTTTGGAACATTTTGTCACCGCCCGACTCCAAAATTCAGCGGTTCCCCATCTCAGCCCAGAAAGCAGGTAGAACAACTTTTGTGGTGCCTTTCAGCTGCCTACCAAGGTAGTGTAAAAACTACCAGGAGAACTCCTGTCTGGCACCTTCCCCGGTGGAGTTGTGCATGGGGTGTGTTTGGAACATTTTGTCACCGGCCGACTCCAAAATTCAGCGGTTCCCCGTCTCAGCCCAGAAAGCAGGTAGAACAACTTTTGTGGTGCCTTTCAGCTGCCTACCAAGGTAGTGTAAAAACTACTAAGAGAACTCCTGTCTGGCACCTTCCCCGGTGGCGTTGTGCAGGGGGTGTGTTTGGAACATTTTGTCACCGCCCGACTCCAAAATTCAGCGGTTCCCCATCTCAGCCCAGAAAGCAGGTAGAACAACTTTTGTGGTGTCTTTCAGATGCCTACCGGAGCAATGTAAAAACTACCAGGAGAACTCCTGTCTGGCACCTTCCCCGGTGGAGTTGTGCATGGGGTGTGTTTGGAACATTTTGTCACCGCCCGACTCCAAAATTCAGCGGTTCCCCATCTCAGCCCAGAAAGCAGGTAGAACAACTTTTGTGGTGTCTTTCAGATGCCTACCAAGGTAGTGTAAAAACTACCAAGAGAACTCCTGCCTGGCACCTTCCCCGGTGGAGTTGTGCATGGGGTGTGTTTGGAACATTTTGTCACCGGCCGAGTCCAAAATTCAGCGGTTCCCCATCTCAGCCCAGAAAGCAGGTAGAACAACTTTTGTGGTGTCCTTTTGATGCCTACCGGAGCAATGTAAAAACTACCAACAGAGCTCGTCCCGGGCACCTTCGCTAGTGGAGTTGTGCATGGGGTGTGTTTGGAACATTTTGTCACCGCCCGACTCCAAAATTCAGCGGTTCCCCATCTCAGCCCAGAAAGCAGGTAGAACAACTTTTGTGGTGTCTTTCAGATGCCTACCGGAGCAATGTAAAAACTACCAGGAGAACTCCTGTCTGGCACCTTCCCCGGTGGAGTTGTGCATGGGGTGTGTTTGGAACATTTTGTCACCGCCCGACTCCAAAATTCAGCGGTTCCCCATCTCAGCCCAGAAAGCAGGTAGAACAACTTTTGTGGTGTCTTTCAGATGCCTACCGGAGCAATGTAAAAACTACCAGGAGAACTCCTGTCTGGCACCTTCCCCGGTGGAGTTGTGCATGGGGTGTGTTTGGAACATTTTGTCACCAGCCGACTCCAAAATTCAGCGGTTCCCCATCTCAGCCCAGAAAGCAGGTAGAACAACTTTTGTGGTGCCTTTCAAATGCCTACCAAGGTAGTGTAAAAACTACTAAGAGAACTCCTGTCTGGCACCTTCCCCGGTGGAGTTGTGCATGGGGTGTGTTTGGAACATTTTGTCACCGGCCGACTCCAAAATTCAGCGGTTCCCCATCTCAGCCCAGAAAGCAGGTAGAACAACTTTTGTGGTGTCCTTTTGATGCCTACCGGAGCAATGTAAAAACTACCAACAGAACTCGTCCCTGGCACCTTCGCTAGTGGAGTTGTGCATGGGGTGTATTTATTAAAATTTTGTCACCAGCCGAGTCCAAAATTCAGCGGTTCCCCATCTCAGCCCAGAAAGCAGGTAGAACAACTTTTGTGGTGCCTTTCAGCTGCCTACCAAGGTAGTGTAAAAACTACCAGGAGAACTCCTGTCTGGCACCTTCCCCGGTGGAGTTGTGCATGGGGTGTCTTTGGAACATTTTGTCACCGGCCGAGTCCAAAATTCAGCGGTTCCCCATCTCAGCCCAGAAAGCAGGTAGAACAACTTTTGTGGTGCCTTTCAAATGGCTACCAAGGTAGTGTAAAAACTACCAAGAGAACTCCTTTCTGGCACCTTCCCCGGTGGAGTTGTGCAGGGGGTGTCTTTGGAACATTTTGTCACCGGCCGAGTCCAAAATTCAGCGATTCCCCATCTCAGCCCAGAAAGCAGGTAGAACAACTTTTGTGGTGTCCTTTTGATGCCTACCGGAGCAATGTAAAAACTACCAGGAGAACTCCTGTCTGGCACCTTCCCCGGTGGAGTTGTGCATGGGGTGTGTTTGGAACATTTTGTCACCGCCCGACTCCAAAATTCAGCGGTTCCCCATCTCAGCCCAGAAAGCAGGTAGAACAACTTTTGTGGTGCCTTTCAGCTGCCTACCAAGGTAGTGTAAAAACTACCAGGAGAACTCCTGTCTGGCACCTTCCCCGGTGGAGTTGTGCATGGGGTGTGTTTGGAACATTTTGTCACCGGCCGACTCCAAAATTCAGCGGTTCCCCGTCTCAGCCCAGAAAGCAGGTAGAACAACTTTTGTGGTGCCTTTCAGCTGCCTACCAAGGTAGTGTAAAAACTACTAAGAGAACTCCTGTCTGGCACCTTCCCCGGTGGCGTTGTGCAGGGGGTGTGTTTGGAACATTTTGTCACCGCCCGACTCCAAAATTCAGCGGTTCCCCATCTCAGCCCAGAAAGCAGGTAGAACAACTTTTGTGGTGTCTTTCAGATGCCTACCGGAGCAATGTAAAAACTACCAGGAGAACTCCTGTCTGGCACCTTCCCCGGTGGAGTTGTGCATGGGGTGTGTTTGGAACATTTTGTCACCGCCCGACTCCAAAATTCAGCGGTTCCCCATCTCAGCCCAGAAAGCAGGTAGAACAACTTTTGTGGTGTCTTTCAGATGCCTACCAAGGTAGTGTAAAAACTACCAAGAGAACTCCTGCCTGGCACCTTCCCCGGTGGAGTTGTGCATGGGGTGTGTTTGGAACATTTTGTCACCGGCCGAGTCCAAAATTCAGCGGTTCCCCATCTCAGCCCAGAAAGCAGGTAGAACAACTTTTGTGGTGTCCTTTTGATGCCTACCGGAGCAATGTAAAAACTACCAACAGAGCTCGTCCCGGGCACCTTCGCTAGTGGAGTTGTGCATGGGGTGTGTTTGGAACATTTTGTCACCGCCCGACTCCAAAATTCAGCGGTTCCCCATCTCAGCCCAGAAAGCAGGTAGAACAACTTTTGTGGTGTCTTTCAGATGCCTACCGGAGCAATGTAAAAACTACCAGGAGAACTCCTGTCTGGCACCTTCCCCGGTGGAGTTGTGCATGGGGTGTGTTTGGAACATTTTGTCACCGGCCGACTCCAAAATTCAGCGGTTCCCCATCTCAGCCCAGAAAGCAGGTAGAACAACTTTTGTGGTGTCTTTCAGATGCCTACCGGAGCAATGTAAAAACTACCAGGAGAACTCCTGTCTGGCACCTTCCCCGGTGGAGTTGTGCATGGGGTGTGTTTGGAACATTTTGTCACCAGCCGAGTCCAAAATTCAGCGGTTCCCCATCTCAGCCCAGAAAGCAGGTAGAACAACTTTTGTGGTGCCTTTCAAATGCCTACCAAGGTAGTGTAAAAACTACTAAGAGAACTCCTGTCTGGCACCTTCCCCGGTGGAGTTGTGCATGGGGTGTGTTTGGAACATTTTGTCACCGGCCGACTCCAAAATTCAGCGGTTCCCCATCTCAGCCCAGAAAGCAGGTAGAACAACTTTTGTGGTGTCCTTTTGATGCCTACCGGAGCAATGTAAAAACTACCAACAGAACTCGTCCCTGGCACCTTCGCTAGTGGAGTTGTGCATGGGGTGTATTTATTAAAATTTTGTCACCAGCCGAGTCCAAAATTCAGCCGTTCCCCATCTCAGCCCAGAAAGCAGGTAGAACAACTTTTGTGGTGCCTTTCAGCTGCCTACCAAGGTAGTGTAAAAACTATCAAGAGAACTCTTGTCTGGCACCTTCCCCAGTAGAGTTGTGCATGGGGTGTGTTTGGAACATATTTGTCACCGGCCGAGTCCAAAATTCAGCTGTTCCCCATCTCAGCCCAGAAAGCAGGTAGAACAACTTTTGTGGTGCCTTTCAGCTGCCTACCAAGGTAGTGTAAAAACTACCAGGAGAACTCCTGTCTGGCACCTTCGCTAGTGGAGTTGTGCATGGGGTGTGTTTGGAACATTTTGTCACCGGCCGACTCCAAAATTCAGCGGTTCCCCATCTCAGCCCAGAAAGCAGGTAGAACAACTTTTGTGGTGCCTTTCAGCTGCCTACCAAGGTAGTGTAAAAACTATTCAGAGAACTCCTGTCTGGCACCTTCCCCGGTGGAGTTGTGCATGGGGTGTGTTTGGAACATTTTGTCACCGGCCGACTCCAAAATTCAGCGGTTCCCCATCTCAGCCCAGAAAGCAGGTAGAACAACTTTTGTGGTGTCTTTCAGATGCCTACCGGAGCAATGTAAAAACTACCAGGAGAACTCCTGCCTGGCACCTTCCCCGGTGGAGTTGTGCATGGGGTGTGTTTGGAACATTTTGTCACCAGCCGAGTCCAAAATTCAGCGGTTCCCCATCTCAGCCCAGAAAGCAGGTAGAACTACTTTTCTGGTGTCTTTCAGATGCCTACCAATGTAGTGTAAAAACTATTAAGAGAACTCCTGTCTGGCACCTTCCCCGGTGGAGTTGTGCATGGGGTGTGTTTGGAACATTTTGTCACCGGCCGACTCCAAAATTCAGCGGTTCCCCATCTCAGCCCAGAGAGCAGGTAGAACAACTTTTGTGGTGTCTTTCAGCTGCCTACTGGAGCAATGTAAAAACTACCAGGAGAACTCCTGTCTGGCACCTTCCCCGGTGGAGTTGTGCATGGGGTGTGTTTGGAACATTTTGTCACCGGCCGACTCCAAAATTCAGCGGTTCCCCATCTCAGCCCAGAAAGCAGGAAGAACAACTTTTGTAGTGTCTTTTTGATGCCTACCGGAGCAATGTAAAAACTACCAACAGAATTCGTTCCTGGCACCTTCGCTAGTGGAGTTGTGCATGGGGTGTGTTTGGAACATTTTGTCACCAGCCGAGTCCAAAATTCAGCTGTTCCCCATCTCAGCCCAGAAAGCAGGTAGAACAACTTTTGTGGTGCCTTTCAGATGCCTACCAAGGTAGTGTAAAAACTATCAAGAGAACTCCTGTCTGGCACCTTCCCCGGTGGAGTTGTGCATGGGGTGTGTTTGGAACATTTTGTCACCGGCCGAGTCCAAAATTCAGCGGTTCCCCATCTCAGCCCAGAAAGCAGGTAGAACAACTTTTGTGGTGTCTTTCAGATGCCTACACGAGCAATGTAAAAACTACCAGGAGAACTCCTGTCTGGCACCTTCCCCGGTGGAGTTGTGCATGGGGTGTGTTCGGAACATTTTGTCACCAGCCGAGTCCAAAAATTCAGCGGTTCCCCATCTCAGCCCAGAAAGCAGGTAGAACAACTTTTGTGGTGCCTTTCAAATGCCTACCAAGGTAGTGTAAAAACTACCAGGAGAACTCCTGCCTGGCACCTTCCCCGGTGGAGTTGTGCATGGGGTGTGTTTGGAACATTTTGTCACCGGCCGACTCCAAAATTCAGCGGTTCCCCATCTCAGCCCAGAAAGCAGGTAGAACAACTTTTGTGGTGTCTTTCAGATGCCTACCGGAGCAATGTAAAAACTACCAAGAGAACTCCTGTCTGGCACCTTCCCCGGTGGAGTTGTGCATGGGGTGTGTTTGGAACATTTTGTCACCAGCCGAGTCCAAAAATTCAGCGGTTCCCCATCTCAGCCCAGAAAGCAGGTAGAACAACTTTTGTGGTGCCTTTCAAATGCCTACCAAGGTAGTGTAAAAACTATCAAGAGAACTCCTGTCTGGCACCTTCCCCGGTGGAGTTGTGCATGGGGTGTGTTTGGAACATTTTGTCACCAGCCGAGTCCAAAATTCAGCGGTTCCCCATCTCAGCCCAGAAAGCAGGTAGAACAACTTTTGTGGTGCCTTTCAGCTGCCTACCAATGTAGTGTAAAAACTACCAGGAGAACTCCTGTCTGGCACCTTCCCCGGTGGAGTTGTGCATGGGGTGTGTTTGGAACATTTTGTCACCGGCCGACTCCAAAATTCAGCGGTTCCCCATCTCAGCCCAGAAAGCAGGTAGAACAACTTTTGTGGTGTCTTTCAGATGCCTACCGGAGCAATGTAAAAACTACCAGGAGAACTCCTGTCTGGCACCTTCCCCGGTGGAGTTGTGCATGGGGTGTGTTTGGAACATTTTGTCACCAGCCGAGTCCAAAAATTCAGCGGTTCCCCATCTCAGCTCAGAAAGCAGGTAGAACAACTTTTGTGGTGCCTTTCAAATGCCTACCAAGGTAGTGTAAAAACTACCAAGAGAACTCCTGCCTGGCACCTTCCCCGGTGGAGTTGTGCATGGGGTGTCTTTGGAACATTTTGTCACCGGCCGACTCCAAAATTCAGCGATTCCCCATCTCAGCCCAGAAAGCAGGTAGAACAACTTTTGTGGTGTCCTTTTGATGCCTACCGGAGCAATGTAAAAACTACCAACAGAGCTCGTCCCTGGCACCTTCGCTAATGGAGTTGTGCATGGGGTGTGTTTGGAACATTTTGTCACCGGCCGACTCCAAAATTCAGCGGTTCCCCATCTCAGCCCAGAAAGCAGGTAGAACAACTTTTGTGGTGCCTTTCAGCTGCCTACCAAGGTAGTGTAAAAACTACCAGGAGAACTCCTGCCTGGCACCTTCCCCGGTGGAGTTGTGCATGGGGTGTGTTTGGAACATTTTGTCACCAGCCGAGTCCAAAATTCAGCGGTTCCCCATCTCAGCCCAGAAAGCAGGTAGAACAACTTTTGTGGTGCCTTTCAAATGGCTACCAAGGTAGTGTAAAAACTACCAAGAGAACTCCTTTCTGGCACCTTCCCCGGTGGAGTTGTGCAGGGGGTGTCTTTGGAACATTTTGTCACCAGCCGACTCCAAAATTCAGCGGTTCCCCATCTCAGCCCAGAAAGCAGGTAGAACAACTTTTGTGGTGCCTTTCAGCTGCCTACCAATGTAGTGTAAAAACTACCAGGAGAACTCCTGTCTGGCACCTTCCCCGGTGGAGTTGTGCATGGGGTGTGTTTGGAACATTTTGTCACCGGCCGACTCCAAAATTCAGCGGTTCCCCATCTCAGCCCAGAAAGCAGGTAGAACAACTTTTGTGGTGTCTTTCAGATGCCTACCGGAGCAATGTAAAAACTACCAGGAGAACTCCTGTCTGGCACCTTCCCCGGTGGAGTTGTGCATGGGGTGTGTTTGGAACATTTTGTCACCAGCCGAGTCCAAAAATTCAGCGGTTCCCCATCTCAGCTCAGAAAGCAGGTAGAACAACTTTTGTGGTGCCTTTCAAATGCCTACCAAGGTAGTGTAAAAACTACCAAGAGAACTCCTGCCTGGCACCTTCCCCGGTGGAGTTGTGCATGGGGTGTCTTTGGAACATTTTGTCACCGGCCGACTCCAAAATTCAGCGATTCCCCATCTCAGCCCAGAAAGCAGGTAGAACAACTTTTGTGGTGTCCTTTTGATGCCTACCGGAGCAATGTAAAAACTACCAACAGAGCTCGTCCCTGGCACCTTCGCTAATGGAGTTGTGCATGGGGTGTGTTTGGAACATTTTGTCACCGGCCGACTCCAAAATTCAGCGGTTCCCCATCTCAGCCCAGAAAGCAGGTAGAACAACTTTTGTGGTGCCTTTCAGCTGCCTACCAAGGTAGTGTAAAAACTACCAGGAGAACTCCTGCCTGGCACCTTCCCCGGTGGAGTTGTGCATGGGGTGTGTTTGGAACATTTTGTCACCAGCCGAGTCCAAAATTCAGCGGTTCCCCATCTCAGCCCAGAAAGCAGGTAGAACAACTTTTGTGGTGCCTTTCAAATGCCTACCAAGGTAGTGTAAAAACTACCAAGAGAACTCCTTTCTGGCACCTTCCCCGGTGGAGTTGTGCAGGGGGTGTCTTTGGAACATTTTGTCACCGGCCGAGTCCAAAATTCAGCGATTCCCCATCTCAGCCCAGAAAGCAGGTAGAACAACTTTTGTGGTGTCCTTTTGATGCCTACCGGAGCAATGTAAAAACTACCAACAGAGCTCGTCCCTGGCACCTTCGCTAGTGGAGTTGTGCATGGGGTGTATTTATTAAAATTTTGTCACCAGCCGAGTCCAAAATTCAGCCGTTCCCCATCTCAGCCCAGAAAGCAGGTAGAACAACTTTTGTGGTGCCTTTCAAATGGCTACCAAGGTAGTGTAAAAACTACTAAGAGAACTCCTGTCTGGCACCTTCCCCGGTGGAGTTGTGCATGGGGTGTGTTTGGAACATTTTGTCACCGGCCGACTCCAAAATTCAGCGGTTCCCCGTCTCAGCCCAGAAAGCAGGTAGAACAACTTTTGTGGTGCCTTTCAGCTGCCTACCAAGGTAGTGTAAAAACTACTAAGAGAACTCCTGTCTGGCACCTTCCCCGGTGGCGTTGTGCAGGGGGTGTGTTTGGAACATTTTGTCACCGCCCGACTCCAAAATTCAGCGGTTCCCCATCTCAGCCCAGAAAGCAGGTAGAACAACTTTTGTGGTGTCTTTCAGATGCCTACCGGAGCAATGTAAAAACTACCAGGAGAACTCCTGTCTGGCACCTTCCCCGGTGGAGTTGTGCATGGGGTGTGTTTGGAACATTTTGTCACCGGCCGACTCCAAAATTCAGCGGTTCCCCATCTCAGCCCAGAAAGCAGGTAGAACAACTTTTGTGGTGTCTTTCAGATGCCTACCAAGGTAGTGTAAAAACTACCAAGAGAACTCCTGCCTGGCACCTTCCCCGGTGGAGTTGTGCATGGGGTGTGTTTGGAACATTTTGTCACCGGCCGAGTCCAAAATTCAGCGGTTCCCCATCTCAGCCCAGAAAGCAGGTAGAACAACTTTTGTGGTGTCCTTTTGATGCCTACCGGAGCAATGTAAAAACTACCAACAGAGCTCGTCCCGGGCACCTTCGCTAGTGGAGTTGTGCAGGGGGTGTGTTTGGAACATTTTGTCACCGCCCGACTCCAAAATTCAGCGGTTCCCCATCTCAGCCCAGAAAGCAGGTAGAACAACTTTTGTGGTGTCTTTCAGATGCCTACCGGAGCAATGTAAAAACTACCAGGAGAACTCCTGTCTGGCACCTTCCCCGGTGGAGTTGTGCATGGGGTGTGTTTGGAACATTTTGTCACCGCCCGACTCCAAAATTCAGCGGTTCCCCATCTCAGCCCAGAAAGCAGATAGAACAACTTTTGTGGTGTCTTTCAGATGCCTACCGGAGCAATGTAAAAACTACCAGGAGAACTCCTGTCTGGCACCTTCCCCGGTGGAGTTGTGCATGGGGTGTGTTTGGAACATTTTGTCACCGCCCGACTCCAAAATTCAGCGGTTCCCCATCTCAGCCCAGAAAGCAGGTAGAACAACTTTTGTGGTGTCTTTCAGATGCCTACCGGAGCAATGTAAAAACTACCAGGAGAACTCCTGTCTGGCACCTTCCCCGGTGGAGTTGTGCATGGGGTGTGTTTGGAACATTTTGTCACCGCCCGACTCCAAAATTCAGCGGTTCCCCATCTCAGCCCAGAAAGCAGATAGAACAACTTTTGTGGTGTCTTTCAGATGCCTACCGGAGCAATGTAAAAACTACCAGGAGAACTCCTGTCTGGCACCTTCCCCGGTGGAGTTGTGCATGGGGTGTGTTTGGAACATTTTGTCACCAGCCGACTCCAAAATTCAGCGGTTCCCCATCTCAGCCCAGAAAGCAGGTAGAACAACTTTTGTGGTGCCTTTCAAATGCCTACCAAGGTAGTGTAAAAACTACTAAGAGAACTCCTGTCTGGCACCTTCCCCGGTGGAGTTGTGCATGGGGTGTGTTTGGAACATTTTGTCACCGGCCGACTCCAAAATTCAGCGGTTCCCCATCTCAGCCCAGAAAGCAGGTAGAACAACTTTTGTGGTGTCCTTTTGATGCCTACCGGAGCAATGTAAAAACTACCAACAGAACTCGTCCCTGGCACCTTCGCTAGTGGAGTTGTGCATGGGGTGTATTTATTAAAATTTTGTCACCAGCCGAGTCCAAAATTCAGCCGTTCCCCATCTCAGCCCAGAAAGCAGGTAGAACAACTTTTGTGGTGCCTTTCAGCTGCCTACCAAGGTAGTGTAAAAACTATCAAGAGAACTCTTGTCTGGCACCTTCCCCAGTAGAGTTGTGCATGGGGTGTGTTTGGAACATTTTGTCACCGGCCGAGTCCAAAATTCAGCTGTTCCCCATCTCAGCCCAGAAAGCAGGTAGAACAACTTTTGTGGTGCCTTTCAGCTGCCTACCAAGGTAGTGTAAAAACTACCAGGAGAACTCCTGTCTGGCACCTTCGCTAGTGGAGTTGTGCATGGGGTGTGTTTGGAACATTTTGTCACCGCCCGACTCCAAAATTCAGCGGTTCCCCATCTCAGCCCAGAAAGCAGATAGAACAACTTTTGTGGTGTCTTTCAGATGCCTACCGGAGCAATGTAAAAACTACCAGGAGAACTCCTGTCTGGCACCTTCCCCGGTGGAGTTGTGCATGGGGTGTGTTTGGAACATTTTGTCACCAGCCGACTCCAAAATTCAGCGGTTCCCCATCTCAGCCCAGAAAGCAGGTAGAACAACTTTTGTGGTGCCTTTCAAATGCCTACCAAGGTAGTGTAAAAACTACTAAGAGAACTCCTGTCTGGCACCTTCCCCGGTGGAGTTGTGCATGGGGTGTGTTTGGAACATTTTGTCACCGGCCGACTCCAAAATTCAGCGGTTCCCCATCTCAGCCCAGAAAGCAGGTAGAACAACTTTTGTGGTGCCTTTCAGCTGCCTACCAAGGTAGTGTAAAAACTATTCAGAGAACTCCTGTCTGGCACCTTCCCCGGTGGAGTTGTGCATGGGGTGTGTTTGGAACATTTTGTCACCGGCCGAGTCCAAAATTCAGCGGTTCCCCATCTCAGCCCAGAAAGCAGGTAGAACAACTTTTGTGGTGTCTTTCAGATGCCTACCGGAGCAATGTAAAAACTACCAGGAGAACTCCTGCCTGGCACCTTCCCCGGTGGAGTTGTGCATGGGGTGTGTTTGGAACATTTTGTCACCAGCCGAGTCCAAAATTCAGCGGTTCCCCATCTCAGCCCAGAAAGCAGGTAGAACTACTTTTCTGGTGTCTTTCAGATGCCTACCAATGTAGTGTAAAAACTATTAAGAGAACTCCTGTCTGGCACCTTCCCCGGTGGAGTTGTGCATGGGGTGTGTTTGGAACATTTTGTCACCGGCCGACTCCAAAATTCAGCGGTTCCCCATCTCAGCCCAGAGAGCAGGTAGAACAACTTTTGTGGTGTCTTTCAGATGCCTACCGGAGCAATGTAAAAACTACCAGGAGAACTCCTGTCTGGCACCTTCCCCGGTGGAGTTGTGCATGGGGTGTGTTTGGAACATTTTGTCACCGGCCGACTCCAAAATTCAGCGATTCCCCATCTCAGCCCAGAAAGCAGGAAGAACAACTTTTGTAGTGTCTTTTTGATGCCCACCGGAGCAATGTAAAAACTACCAACAGAATTCGTTCCTGGCACCTTCGCTAGTGGAGTTGTGCATGGGG
This sequence comes from Falco cherrug, assembly GCF_023634085.1. Taxonomy (NCBI): domain Eukaryota; kingdom Metazoa; phylum Chordata; class Aves; order Falconiformes; family Falconidae; genus Falco; species Falco cherrug. Next base: position 564,603 of record NW_026599488.1, read on the forward strand.
TGTGTTTGGAACATTTTGTCACCAGCCGAGTCCAAAATTCAGCGGTTCCCCATCTCAGCCCAGAAAGCAGGTAGAACAACTTTTGTGGTGTCCTTTTGATGCCTACCGGAGCAATGTAAAAACTACCAACAGAACTCGTCCCTGGCACCTTCGCTAGTGGAGTTGTGCATGGGGTGTATTTATTAAAATTTTGTCACCAGCCGAGTCCAAAATTCAGCGGTTCCCCATCTCAGCCCAGAAAGCAGGTAGAACAACTTTTGTGGTGCCTTTCAGCTGCCTACCAAGGTAGTGTAAAAACTACTAAGAGAACTCCTGTCTGGCACCTTCCCCGGTGGAGTTGTGCATGGGGTGTGTTTGGAACATTTTGTCACCGGCCGACTCCAAAATTCAGCGGTTCCCCATCTCAGCCCAGAAAGCAGGTAGAACAACTTTTGTGGTGCCTTTCAAATGCCTACCAAGGTAGTGTAAAAACTACCAAGAGAACTCCTGCCTGGCACCTTCCCCGGTGGAGTTGTGCATGGGGTGTCTTTGGAACATTTTGTCACCGGCCGACTCCAAAATTCAGCGATTCCCCATCTCAGCCCAGAAAGCAGGTAGAACAACTTTTGTGGTGTCCTTTTGATGCCTACCGGAGCAATGTAAAAACTACCAACAGAGCTCGTCCCTGGCACCTTCGCTAGTGGAGTTGTGCATGGGGTGTATTTATTAAAATTTTGTCACCAGCCGAGTCCAAAATTCAGCCGTTCCCCATCTCAGCCCAGAAAGCAGGTAGAACAACTTTTGTGGTGCCTTTCAAATGGCTACCAAGGTAGTGTAAAAACTACCAAGAGGACTCCTTTCTGGCACCTTCCCCGGTGGAGTTGTGCATGGGGTGTGTTTGGAACATTTTGTCACCGGCCGACTCCAAAATTCAGCGGTTCCCCGTCTCAGCCCAGAAAGCAGGTAGAACAACTTTTGTGGTGCCTTTCAGCTGCCTACCAAGGTAGTGTAAAAACTACTAAGAGAACTCCTGTCTGGCACCTTCCCCTGTGGCGTTGTGCAGGGGGTGTGTTTGGAACATTTTGTCACCGCCCGACTCCAAAATTCAGCGGTTCCCCATCTCAGCCCAGAAAGCAGGTAGAACAACTTTTGTGGTGTCTTTCAGATGCCTACCGGAGCAATGTAAAAACTACCAGGAGAACTCCTGTCTGGCACCTTCCCCGGTGGAGTTGTGCATGGGGTGTGTTTGGAACATTTTGTCACCGGCCGACTCCAAAATTCAGCGGTTCCCCATCTCAGCCCAGAAAGCAGGTAGAACAACTTTTGTGGTGTCTTTCAGATGCCTACCAAGGTAGTGTAAAAACTACCAAGAGAACTCCTGCCTGGCACCTTCCCCGGTGGAGTTGTGCATGGGGTGTGTTTGGAACATTTTGTCACCGGCCGAGTCCAAAATTCAGCGGTTCCCCATCTCAGCCCAGAAAGCAGGTAGAACAACTTTTGTGGTGTCCTTTTGATGCCTACCGGAGCAATGTAAAAACTACCAACAGAGCTCGTCCCGGGCACCTTCGCTAGTGGAGTTGTGCATGGGGTGTGTTTGGAACATTTTGTCACCGCCCGACTCCAAAATTCAGCGGTTCCCCATCTCAGCCCAGAAAGCAGGTAGAACAACTTTTGTGGTGTCTTTCAGATGCCTACCGGAGCAATGTAAAAACTACCAGGAGAACTCCTGTCTGGCACCTTCCCCGGTGGAGTTGTGCATGGGGTGTGTTGGGAACATTTTGTCACCGCCCGACTCCAAAATTCAGCGGTTCCCCATCTCAGCCCAGAAAGCAGATAGAACAACTTTTGTGGTGTCTTTCAGATGCCTACCGGAGCAATGTAAAAACTACCAGGAGAACTCCTGTCTGGCACCTTCCCCGGTGGAGTTGTGCATGGGGTGTGTTTGGAACATTTTGTCACCAGCCGACTCCAAAATTCAGCGGTTCCCCATCTCAGCCCAGAAAGCAGGTAGAACAACTTTTGTGGTGCCTTTCAAATGCCTACCAAGGTAGTGTAAAAACTACTAAGAGAACTCCTGTCTGGCACCTTCCCCGGTGGAGTTGTGCATGGGGTGTGTTTGGAACATTTTGTCACCGGCCGAGTCCAAAATTCAGCGGTTCCCCATCTCAGCCCAGAAAGCAGGTAGAACAACTTTTGTGGTGTCCTTTTGATGCCTACCGGAGCAATGTAAAAACTACCAACAGAACTCGTCCCTGGCACCTTCGCTAGTGGAGTTGTGCATGGGGTGTATTTATTAAAATTTTGTCACCAGCCGAGTCCAAAATTCAGCCGTTCCCCATCTCAGCCCAGAAAGCAGGTAGAACAACTTTTGTGGTGCCTTTCAGCTGCCTACCAAGGTAGTGTAAAAACTATCAAGAGAACTCTTGTCTGGCACCTTCCCCAGTAGAGTTGTGCATGGGGTGTGTTTGGAACATTTTGTCACCGGCCGAGTCCAAAATTCAGCTGTTCCCCATCTCAGCCCAGAAAGCAGGTAGAACAACTTTTGTGGTGCCTTTCAGCTGCCTACCAAGGTAGTGTAAAAACTACCAGGAGAACTCCTGTCTGGCACCTTCGCTAGTGGAGTTGTGCATGGGGTGTGTTTGGAACATTTTGTCACCGGCCGACTCCAAAATTCAGCGGTTCCCCATCTCAGCCCAGAAAGCAGGTAGAACAACTTTTGTGGTGCCTTTCAGCTGCCTACCAAGGTAGTGTAAAAACTATTCAGAGAACTCCTGTCTGGCACCTTCCCCGGTGGAGTTGTGCATGGGGTGTGTTTGGAACATTTTGTCACCGGCCGACTCCAAAATTCAGCGGTTCCCCATCTCAGCCCAGAAAGCAGGTAGAACAACTTTTGTGGTGTCTTTCAGATGCCTACCGGAGCAATGTAAAAACTACCAGGAGAACTCCTGTCTGGCACCTTCCCCGGTGGAGTTGTGCATGGGGTGTGTTTGGAACATTTTGTCACCGCCCGACTCCAAAATTCAGCGGTTCCCCATCTCAGCCCAGAAAGCAGATAGAACAACTTTTGTGGTGTCTTTCAGATGCCTACCGGAGCAATGTAAAAACTACCAGGAGAACTCCTGTCTGGCACCTTCCCCGGTGGAGTTGTGCATGGGGTGTGTTTGGAACATTTTGTCACCAGCCGACTCCAAAATTCAGCGGTTCCCCATCTCAGCCCAGAAAGCAGGTAGAACAACTTTTGTGGTGCCTTTCAAATGCCTACCAAGGTAGTGTAAAAACTACTAAGAGAACTCCTGTCTGGCACCTTCCCCGGTGGAGTTGTGCATGGGGTGTGTTTGGAACATTTTGTCACCGGCCGACTCCAAAATTCAGCGGTTCCCCATCTCAGCCCAGAAAGCAGGTAGAACAACTTTTGTGGTGTCCTTTTGATGCCTACCGGAGCAATGTAAAAACTACCAACAGAACTCGTCCCTGGCACCTTCGCTAGTGGAGTTGTGCATGGGGTGTATTTATTAAAATTTTGTCACCAGCCGAGTCCAAAATTCAGCCGTTCCCCATCTCAGCCCAGAAAGCAGGTAGAACAACTTTTGTGGTGCCTTTCAGCTGCCTACCAAGGTAGTGTAAAAACTCTCAAGAGAACTCTTGTCTGGCACCTTCCCCAGTAGAGTTGTGCATGGGGTGTGTTTGGAACATTTTGTCACCGGCCGAGTCCAAAATTCAGCTGTTCCCCATCTCAGCCCAGAAAGCAGGTAGAACAACTTTTGTGCTGCCTTTCAGGTGCCTACCAAGGTAGTGTAAAAACTACCAGGAGAACTCCTGTCTGGCACCTTCCCCGGTGGAGTTGTGCAGGGGGTGTGTTTGGAACATTTTGTCACCGGCCGACTCCAAAATTCAGCGGTTCCCCATCTCAGCCCAGAAAGCAGGTAGAACAACTTTTGTGGTGCCTTTCAGCTGCCTACCAAGGTAGTGTAAAAACTATTCAGAGAACTCCTGTCTGGCACCTTCCCCGGTGGAGTTGTGCATGGGGTGTGTTTGGAACATTTTGTCACCGGCCGAGTCCAAAATTCAGCGGTTCCCCATCTCAGCCCAGAAAGCAGGTAGAACAACTTTTGTGGTGTCTTTCAGATGCCTACCGGAGCAATGTAAAAACTACCAGGAGAACTCCTGCCTGGCACCTTCCCCGGTGGAGTTGTGCATGGGGTGTGTTTGGAACATTTTGTCACCGGCCGACTCCAAAATTCAGCGGTTCCCCATCTCAGCCCAGAAAGCAGGTAGAACAACTTTTGTGGTGTCTTTCAGATGCCTACCGGAGCAATGTAAAAACTACCAGGAGAACTCCTGCCTGGCACCTTCCCCGGTGGAGTTGTGCATGGGGTGTGTTTGGAACATTTTGTCACCAGCCGAGTCCAAAATTCAGCTGTTCCCCATCTCAGCCCAGAAAGCAGGTAGAACTACTTTTCTGGTGTCTTTCAGATGCCTACCAATGTAGTGTAAAAACTATTAAGAGAACTCCTGTCTGGCACCTTCCCCGGTGGAGTTGTGCATGGGGTGTGTTTGGAACATTTTGTCACCGGCCGACTCCAAAATTCAGCGGTTCCCCATCTCAGCCCAGAGAGCAGGTAGAACAACTTTTGTGGTGTCTTTCAGATGCCTACCGGAGCAATGTAAAAACTACCAGGAGAACTCCTGTCTGGCACCTTCCCCGGTGGAGTTGTGCATGGGGTGTGTTTGGAACATTTTGTCACCGGCCGACTCCAAAATTCAGCGATTCCCCATCTCAGCCCAGAAAGCAGGAAGAACAACTTTTGTAGTGTCTTTTTGATGCCCACCGGAGCAATGTAAAAACTACCAACAGAATTCGTTCCTGGCACCTTCGCTAGTGGAGTTGTGCATGGGGTGTGTTTGGAACATTTTGTCACCAGCCGAGTCCAAAATTCAGCGGTTCCCCATCTCAGCCCAGAAAGCAGGTAGAACAACTTTTGTGGTGTCCTTTTGATGCCTACCGGAGCAATGTAAAAACTACCAACAGAACTCGTCCCTGGCACCTTCGCTAGTGGAGTTGTGCATGGGGTGTATTTATTAAAATTTTGTCACCAGCCGAGTCCAAAATTCAGCGGTTCCCCATCTCAGCCCAGAAAGCAGGTAGAACAACTTTTGTGGTGCCTTTCAGCTGCCTACCAAGGTAGTGTAAAAACTATTAAGAGAACTCCTGTCTGGCACCTTCCCCGGTGGAGTTGTGCATGGGGTGTGTTTGGAACATTTTGTCACCGGCCGACTCCAAAATTCAGCGGTTCCCCATCTCAGCCCAGAAAGCAGGTAGAACAACTTTTGTGGTGTCTTTCAGATGCCTACCGGAGCAATGTAAAAACTACCAAGAGAACTCCTGTCTGGCACCTTCCCCGGTGGAGTTGTGCATGGGGTGTGTTTGGAACATTTTGTCACCAGCCGAGTCCAAAAATTCAGCGGTTCCCCATCTCAGCCCAGAAAGCAGGTAGAACAACTTTTGTGGTGCCTTTCAAATGCCTACCAAGGTAGTGTAAAAACTATCAAGAGAACTCCTGTCTGGCACCTTCCCCGGTGGAGTTGTGCATGGGGTGTGTTTGGAACATTTTGTCACCAGCCGAGTCCAAAATTCAGCGGTTCCCCATCTCAGCCCAGAAAGCAGGTAGAACAACTTTTGTGGTGCCTTTCAGCTGCCTACCAATGTAGTGTAAAAACTACCAGGAGAACTCCTGTCTGGCACCTTCCCCGGTGGAGTTGTGCATGGGGTGTGTTTGGAACATTTTGTCACCGGCCGACTCCAAAATTCAGCGGTTCCCCATCTCAGCCCAGAAAGCAGGTAGAACAACTTTTGTGGTGCCTTTCAGCTGCCTACCAAGGTAGTGTAAAAACTACTAAGAGAACTCCTGTCTGGCACCTTCCCCGGTGGAGTTGTGCAGGGGGTGTGTTTGGAATATTTTGTCACCGGCCGACTCCAAAATTCAGCGGTTCCCCATCTCAGCCCAGAAAGCAGGTAGAACAACTTTTGTGGTGTCTTTCAGATGCCTACCGGAGCAATGTAAAAACTACCAGGAGAACTCCTGTCTGGCACCTTCCCCGGTGGAGTTGTGCATGGGGTGTGTTCGGAACATTTTGTCACCAGCCGAGTCCAAAAATTCAGCGGTTCCCCATCTCAGCTCAGAAAGCAGGTAGAACAACTTTTGTGGTGCCTTTCAAATGCCTACCAAGGTACTGTAAAAACTACCAAGAGAACTCCTGCCTGGCACCTTCCCCGGTGGAGTTGTGCATGGGGTGTCTTTGGAACATTTTGTCACCGCCCGACTCCAAAATTCAGCGGTTCCCCATCTCAGCCCAGAAAGCAGGTAGAACAACTTTTGTGGTGTCCTTTTGATGCCTACAGGAGCAATGTAAAAACTACCAACAGAGCTCGTCCCTGGCACCTTCGCTAGTGGAGTTGTGCATGGGGTGTGTTTGGAACATTTTGTCACCGCCCGACTCCAAAATTCAGCGGTTCCCCATCTCAGCCCAGAAAGCAGGTAGAACAACTTTTGTGGTGCCTTTCAGCTGCCTACCAAGGTAGTGTAAAAACTATTAAGAGAACTCCTGTCTGGCACCTTCCCCGGTGGAGTTGTGCATGGGGTGTGTTTGGAATATTTCGTCTACCAGCCGACTCCAAAATTCAGCGGTTCCCCATCTCAGCCCAGAAAGCAGGTAGAACAACTTTTGTGGTGTCTTTCAGATGCCTACCGGAGCAATGTAAAAACTACCAGGAGAACTCCTGCCTGGCACCTTCCCTAGTGGAGTTGTGCAGGGGGTGTGTTTGGAACATTTTGTCACCAGCCGAGTCCAAAATTCAGCGGTTCCCCATCTCAGCCCAGAAAGCAGGTAGAACAACTTTTGTGGTGCCTTTCAAATGCCTACCAAGGTAGTGTAAAAACTACCAAGAGAACTCCTGGCTGGCACCTTCCCCGGTGGAGTTGTGCATGGGGTGTGTTTGGAACATTTTGTCACCGGCCGAGTCCAAAATTCAGCGATTCCCCATCTCAGCCCAGAAAGCAGGTAGAACAACTTTTGTGGTGTCCTTTTGATGCCTACCGGAGCAATGTAAAAACTACCAACAGAGCTCGTCCCTGGCACCTTCGCTAGTGGAGTTGTGCATGGGGTGTGTTTGGAACATTTTGTCACCGCCCGACTCCAAAATTCAGCGGTTCCCCATCTCAGCCCAGAAAGCAGGTAGAACAACTTTTGTGGTGCCTTTCAGCTGCCTACCAAGGTAGTGTAAAAACTACCAAGAGAACTCCTGTCTGGCACCTTCCCCGGTGGAGTTGTGCATGGGGTGTGTTTGGAACATTTTGTCACCGCCCGACTCCAAAATTCAGCGGTTCCCCATCTCAGCCCAGAAAGCAGGTAGAACAACTTTTGTGGTGTCTTTCAGATGCCTACCGGAGCAATGTAAAAACTAACAGGAGAACTCCTGTCTGGCACCTTCCCCGGTGGAGTTGTGCATGGGGTGTTTTTGGAACATTTTGTCACCAGCCGACTCCAAAATTCAGCGGTTCCCCATCTCAGCCCAGAAAGCAGGTAGAACAACTTTTGTGGTGCCTTTCAAATGCCTACCAAGGTAGTGTAAAAACTACCAAGAGAACTCCTTTCTGGCACCTTCCCCGGTGGAGTTGTGCATGGGGTGTCTTTGGAACATTTTGTCACCGCCCGACTCCAAAATTCAGCGGTTCCCCATCTCAGCCCAGAAAGCAGATAGAACAACTTTTGTGGTGTCCTTTTGATGCCTACCGGAGCAATGTAAAAACTACCAACAGAACTCGTCCCTGGCACCTTCGCTAGTGGAGTTGTGCATGGGGTGTATTTATTAAAATTTTGTCACCAGCCGAGTCCAAAATTCAGCGGTTCCCCATCTCAGCCCAGAAAGCAGGTAGAACAACTTTTGTGGTGCCTTTCAGCTGCCTACCAAGGTAGTGTAAAAACTATTCAGAGAACTCCTGTCTGGCACCTTCCCCGGTGGAGTTGTGCATGGGGTGTGTTTGGAACATTTTGTCACCGGCCGAGTCCAAAATTCAGCGGTTCCCCATCTCAGCCCAGAAAGCAGGTAGAACAACTTTTGTGGTGTCTTTCAGATGCCTACCGGAGCAATGTAAAATCTACCAGGAGAACTCCTGTCTGGCACCTTCCCCGGTGGAGTTGTGCATGGGGTGTGTTTGGAACATTTTGTCACCGGCCGAGTCCAAAATTCAGCGGTTCCCCATCTCAGCCCAGAAAGCAGGTAGAACAACTTTTGTGGTGTCTTTCAGATGCCTACCGGATCAATGTAAAAACTACCAGGAGAACTCCTGCCTGGCACCTTCCCCGGTGGAGTTGTGCATGGGGTGTGTTTGGAACATTTTGTCACCGGCCGAGTCCAAAATTCAGCGGTTCCCCATCTCAGCCCAGAAAGCAGGTAGAACAACTTTTGTGGTGTCTTTCAGATGCCTACCGGAGCAATGTAAAATCTACCAGGAGAACTCCTGTCTGGCACCTTCCCCGGTGGAGTTGTGCATGGGGTGTCTTTGGAACATTTTGTCACCGGCCGACTCCAAAATTCAGCGGTTCCCCATCTCAGCCCAGAAAGCAGGTAGAACAACTTTTGTGGTGTCTTTCAGATGCCTACCGGAGCAATGTAAAAACTACCAGGAGAACTCCTGTCTGGCACCTTCCCCGGTGGAGTTGTGCATGGGGTGTCTTTGGAACATTTTGTCACCAGCCGAGTCCAAAATTCAGCGGTTCCCCATCTCAGCCCAGAAAGCAGGTAGAACAACTTTTGTGGTGCCTTTCAGCTGCCTACCAAGGTAGTGTAAAAACTACCAGGAGAACTCCTGCCTGGCACCTTCCCCGGTGGAGTTGTGCATGGGGTGTGTTTGGAACATTTTGTCACCGGCCGACTCCAAAATTCAGCGGTTCCCCATCTCAGCCCAGAAAGCAGGTAGAACAACTTTTGTGGTGCCTTTCAGCTGCCTACCAAGGTAGTGTAAAAACTATTAAGAGTACTCCTTTCTGGCACCTTCCCCGGTGGAGTTGTGCAGGGGGTGTGTTTGGAACATTTTTTCACTGGCCGACTCCAAAATTCAGTGGTTCCCCATCTCAGCCCAGAAAGCAGGTAGAACAACTTTTGTGGTGTCTTTCAGATGCCTACCGGAGCAATGTAAAAACTACCAGGAGAACTCCTGTCTGGCACCTTCCCCGGTGGAGTTGTGCATGGGGTGTGTTCGGAACATTTTGTCACCGGCCGAGTCCAAAATTCAGCTGTTCCCCATCTCAGCCCAGAAAGCAGGTAGAACAACTTTTGTGGTGTCTTTCAGATGCCTACCGGAGCAATGTAAAAACTACCAGGAGAACTCCTGTCTGGCACCTTCCCCGGTGGAGTTGTGCATGGGGTGTGTTCGGAACATTTTGTCACCAGCCGAGTCCAAAAATTCAGCGGTTCCCCATCTCAGCTCAGAAAGCAGGTAGAACAACTTTTGTGGTGCCTTTCAAATGCCTACCAAGGTAGTGTAAAAACTATCAAGAGAACTCCTGCCTGGCACCTTCCCCGGTGGAGTTGTGCATGGGGTGTCTTTGGAACATTTTGTCACCGGCCGACTCCAAAATTCAGCGATTCCCCATCTCAGCCCAGAAAGCAGGTAGAACAACTTTTGTGGTGTCCTTTTGATGCCTACCGGAGCAATGTAAAAACTACCAACAGAGCTCGTCCCTGGCACCTTCGCTAGTGGAGTTGTGCATGGGGTGTGTTTGGAACATTTTGTCACCGGCCGACTCCAAAATTCAGCGGTTCCCCATCTCAGCCCAGAAAGCAGGTAGAACAACTTTTGTGGTGCCTTTCAGCTGCCTACCAAGGTAGTGTAAAAACTACCAGGAGAACTCCTGTCTGGCACCTTCCCCGGTGGAGTTGTGCATGGGGTGTCTTTGGAACATTTTGTCACCAGCCGAGTCCAAAATTCAGCGGTTCCCCATCTCAGCCCAGAAAGCAGGTAGAACAACTTTTGTGGTGCCTTTCAAATGGCTACCAAGGTAGTGTAAAAACTACCAAGAGTACTCCTTTCTGGCACCTTCCCCGGTGGAGTTGTGCATGGGGTGTCTTTGGAACATTTTGTCACCGGCCGAGTCCAAAATTCAGCGATTCCCCATCTCAGCCCAGAAAGCAGGTAGAACAACTTTTGTGGTGTCCTTTTGATGCCTACCGGAGCAATGTAAAAACTACCAACAGAGCTCGTCCCTGGCACCTTCGCTAGTGGAGTTGTGCATGGGGTGTGTTTGGAACATTTTGTCACCGGCCGACTCCAAAATTCAGCGGTTCCCCATCTCAGCCCAGAAAGCAGGTAGAACAACTTTTGTGGTGTCTTTCAGATGCCTACCAGAGCAATGTAAAAACTACCAGGAGAACTCCTGTCTGGCACCTTCCCCGGTGGAGTTGTGCATGGGGTGTGTTTGGAACATTTTGTCACCGGCCGACTCCAAAATTCAGCGGTTCCCCATCTCAGCCCAGAAAGCAGGTAGAACAACTTTTGTGGTGTCTTTCAGATGCCTACCAAGGTAGTGTAAAAACTACCAAGAGAACTCCTGCCTGGCACCTTCCCCGGTGGAGTTGTGCATGGGGTGTGTTTGGAACATTTTGTCACCGGCCGAGTCCAAAATTCAGCGGTTCCCCATCTCAGCCCAGAAAGCAGGTAGAACAACTTTTGTGGTGTCCTTTTGATGCCTACCGGAGCAATGTAAAAACTACCAACAGAGCTCGTCCCTGGCACCTTCGCTAGTGGAGTTGTGCATGGGGTGTGTTTGGAACATTTTGTCACCGCCCGACTCCAAAATTCAGCGGTTCCCCATCTCAGCCCAGAAAGCAGGTAGAACAACTTTTGTGGTGTCTTTCAGATGCCTACCAGAGCAATGTAAAAACTACCAGGAGAACTCCTGTCTGGCACCTTCCCCGGTGGAGTTGTGCATGGGGTGTGTTTGGAACATTTTGTCACCGCCCGACTCCAAAATTCAGCGGTTCCCCATCTCAGCCCAGAAAGCAGATAGAACAACTTTTGTGGTGTCTTTCAGATGCCTACCGGAGCAATGTAAAAACTACCAGGAGAACTCCTGTCTGGCACCTTCCCCGGTGGAGTTGTGCATGGGGTGTGTTTGGAACATTTTGTCACCAGCCGACTCCAAAATTCAGCGGTTCCCCATCTCAGCCCAGAAAGCAGGTAGAACAACTTTTGTGGTGCCTTTCAAATGCCTACCAAGGTAGTGTAAAAACTACCAAGAGAACTCCTGTCTGGCACCTTCCCCGGTGGAGTTGTGCATGGGGTGTGTTTGGAACATTTTGTCACCGGCCGACTCCAAAATTCAGCGGTTCCCCATCTCAGCCCAGAAAGCAGGTAGAACAACTTTTGTGGTGCCCTTTTGATGCCTACCGGAGCAATGTAAAAACTACCAACAGAACTCGTCCCTGGCACCTTCGCTAGTGGAGTCGTGCATGGGGTGTATTTATGAAAATTTTGTCACCAGCCGAGTCCAAAATTCAGCCGTTCCCCATCTCAGCCCAGAAAGCAGGTAGAACAACTTTTGTGGTGCCTTTCAGCTGCCTACCAAGGTAGTGTAAAAACTATCAAGAGAACTCTTGTCTGGCACCTTCCCCAGTAGAGTTGTGCATGGGGTGTGTTTGGAACATTTTGTCACCGGCCGAGTCCAAAATTCAGCTGTTCCCCATCTCAGCCCAGAAAGCAGGTAGAACAACTTTTGTGGTGCCTTTCACGTGCCTACCAAGGTAGTGTAAAAACTACCAGGAGAACTCCTGTCTGGCACCTTCGCTAGTGGAGTTGTGCATGGGGTGTCTTTGGAACATTTTGTCACCGGCCGACTCCAAAATTCAGCGGTTCCCCATCTCAGCCCAGAAAGCAGGTAGAACAACTTTTGTGGTGCCTTTCAGCTGCCTACCAAGGTAGTGTAAAAACTATTCAGAGAACTCCTGCCTGGCACCTTCCCCGGTGGAGTTGTGCATGGGGTGTGTTTGGAACATTTTGTCACCGGCCGACTCCAAAATTCAGCGGTTCCCCATCTCAGCCCAGAAAGCAGGTAGAACAACTTTTGTGGTGTCTTTCAGATGCCTACCGGAGCAATGTAAAAACTACCAGGAGAACTCCTGCCTGGCACCTTCCCCGGTGGAGTTGTGCATGGGGTGTCTTTGGAACATTTTGTCACCGGCCGACTCCAAAATTCAGCGGTTCCCCATCTCAGCCCAGAAAGCAGGAAGAACAACTTTTGTAGTGTCTTTTTGATGCCTACCGGAGCAATGTAAAAACTACCAACAGAATTCGTTCCTGGCACCTTCGCTAGTGGAGTTGTGCATGGGGTGTGTTTGGAACATTTTGTCACCAGCCGAGTCCAAAATTCAGCTGTTCCCCATCTCAGCCCAGAAAGCAGGTAGAACAACTTTTGTGGTGCCTTTCAGCTGCCTACCAAGGTAGTGTAAAAACTATTCAGAGAACTCCTGTCTGGCACCTTCCCCGGTGGAGTTGTGCATGGGGTGTGTTTGGAACATTTTGTCACCGGCCGAGTCCAAAATTCAGCGGTTCCCCATCTCAGCCCAGAAAGCAGGTAGAACAACTTTTGTGGTGTCTTTCAGATGCCTACCGGAGCAATGTAAAAACTACCAGGAGAACTCCTGTCTGGCACCTTCCCCGGTGGAGTTGTGCATGGGGTGTGTTTGGAACATTTTGTCACCGGCCGAGTCCAAAATTCAGCGATTCCCCATCTCAGCCCAGAAAGCAGGTAGAACAACTTTTGTGGTGTCCTTTTGATGCCTACCGGAGCAATGTAAAAACTACCAACAGAACTCGTCCCTGGCACCTTCGCTAGTGGAGGTGTGCACGGGGTGTATTTATTAAAATGTTGACACCAGCCGAGTCCAAAATTCAGCTGTTCCCCATCTCAGCCCAGAAAGCAGGTAGAACAACTTTTGTGGTGCCTTTCAGCTGCCTACCAAGGTAGTGTAAAAACTACCAGGAGAACTCCTGCCTGGCACCTTCCCCGGTGGAGTTGTGCAGGGGGTGTGTTTGGAACATTTCGTCACCAGCCGACTCCAAAATTCAGCGGTTCCCCATCTCAGCCCAGAAAGCAGGTAAAACAACTTTTGTGGTGCCTTTCAGCTGCCTACCAAGGTAGTGTAAAAACTACCAGGAGAACTCCTGCCTGGCACCTTCCCCGGTGGAGTTGTGCATGGGGTGTGTTTGGAACATTTTGTCACCAGTCGACTCCAAAAATTCAGCGGTTCCCCATCTCAGCCCAGAAAGCAGGTAGAACAACTTTTGTGGTGCCTTTCAGCTGCCTACCAAGGTAGTGTAAAAACTATTCAGAGAACTCCTGTCTGGCACCTTCCCCGGTGGAGTTGTGCATGGGGTGTGTTTGGAACATTTTGTCACCAGCCGAGTCCAAAATTCAGCGGTTCCCCATCTCAGCCCAGAAAGCAGGTAGAACAACTTTTGTGGTGCCTTTCAGATGCCTACCGGAGCAATGTAAAAACTACCAGGAGAACTCCTGTCTGGCACCTTCCCCGGTGGAGTTGTGCATGGGGTGTCTTTGGAACATTTTGTCACCAGCCGACTCCAAAATTCAGCGGTTCCCCATCTCAGCCCAGAAAGCAGGTAGAACAACTTTTGTGGTGCCTTTCAGCTGCCTACCAAGGTAGTGTAAAAACTACCAAGAGAACTCCTGTCTGGCACCTTCCCCGGTGGAGTTGTGCAGGGGGTGTGTTTGGAACATTTTGTCACCGGCCGAGTCCAAAATTCAGCGGTTCCCCATCTCAGCCCAGAAAGCAGGTAGAACAACTTTTGTGGTGTCTTTCAGATGCCTACCAGAGCAATGTAAAAACTACCAGGAGAACTCCTGTCTGGCACCTTCGCTAGTGGAGTTGTGCTTGGGGTGTGTTTGGAACATTTTGTCACCAGCCGAGTCCAAAATTCAGCTGTTCCCCATCTCAGCCCAGAAAGCAGGTAGAACAACTTTTGTGGTGCCTTTCAAATGCCTACCAAGGTAGTGTAAAAACTATTAAGAGAACTCTTGTCTGGCACCTTCCCCGGTGGAGTTGTGCATGGGGTGTGTTTGGAACATTTTGTCACCGGCCGAGTCCAAAATTCAGCGATTCCCCATCTCAGCCCAGAAAGCAGGTAGAACAACTTTTGTGGTGTCCTTTTGATGCCTACCGGAGCAATGTAAAAACTACCAACAGAACTCGTCCCTGGCACCTTCGCTAGTGGAGGTGTGCACGGGGTGTATTTATTAAAATGTTGACACCAGCCGAGTCCAAAATTCAGCTGTTCCCCATCTCAGCCCAGAAAGCAGGTAGAACAACTTTTGTGGTGCCTTTCAGCTGCCTACCAAGGTAGTGTAAAAACTACCAGGAGAACTCCTGCCTGGCACCTTCCCCGGTGGAGTTGTGCAGGGGGTGTGTTTGGAACATTTCGTCACCAGCCGACTCCAAAATTCAGCGGTTCCCCATCTCAGCCCAGAAAGCAGGTAAAACAACTTTTGTGGTGCCTTTCAGCTGCCTACCAAGGTAGTGTAAAAACTACCAGGAGAACTCCTGCCTGGCACCTTCCCCGGTGGAGTTGTGCATGGGGTGTGTTTGGAACATTTTGTCACCAGTCGACTCCAAAAATTCAGCGGTTCCCCATCTCAGCCCAGAAAGCAGGTAGAACAACTTTTGTGGTGCCTTTCAGCTGCCTACCAAGGTAGTGTAAAAACTATTAAGAGAACTCCTGTCTGGCACCTTCCCCGGTGGAGTTGTGCATGGGGTGTGTTTGGAACATTTTGTCACCAGCCGAGTCCAAAATTCAGCGGTTCCCCATCTCAGCCCAGAAAGCAGGTAGAACAACTTTTGTGGTGTCTTTCAGATGCCTACCGGAGCAATGTAAAAACTACCAGGAGAACTCCTGTCTGGCACCTTCCCCGGTGGAGTTGTGCATGGGGTGTCTTTGGAACATTTTGTCACCAGCCGACTCCAAAATTCAGCGGTTCCCCATCTCAGCCCAGAAAGCAGGTAGAACAACTTTTGTGGTGCCTTTCAGCTGCCTACCAAGGTAGTGTAAAAACTACCAAGAGAACTCCTGTCTGGCACCTTCCCCGGTGGAGTTGTGCAGGGGGTGTGTTTGGAACATTTTGTCACCGGCCGAGTCCAAAATTCAGCGGTTCCCCATCTCAGCCCAGAAAGCAGGTAGAACAACTTTTGTGGTGTCTTTCAGATGCCTACCAGAGCAATGTAAAAACTACCAGGAGAACTCCTGTCTGGCACCTTCCCCGGTGGAGTTGTGCAGGGGGTGTGTTTGGAACATTTTGTCACCGGCCGACTCCAAAATTCAGCGGTTCCCCATCTCAGCCCAGAAAGCAGGTAGAACAACTTTTGTGGTGTCCTTTTGATGCCTACCGGAGCAATGTAAAAACTACCAACAGAGCTCGTCCCTGGCACCTTCGCTAGTGGAGTTGTGCATGGGGTGTATTTATTAAAATTTTGTCACCAGCCGACTCCAAAATTCAGCTGTTCCCCATCTCAGCCCAGAAAGCAGGTAGAACATCTTTTGTGGTGTCTTTCAGATGCCTACCAAGGTAGTGTAAAAACTACCAGGAGAACTCCTGTCTGGCACCTTCCCCGGTGGAGTTGTGCATGGGGTGTGTTTGGAACATTTTGTCACCAGCCGACTCCAAAATTCAGCGGTTCCCCATCTCAGCCCAGAAAGCAGGTAGAACAACTTTTGTGGTGCCTTTCAGCTGCCTACCAAGGTAGTGTAAAAACTACCAAGAGAACTCCTGCCTGGCACCTTCCCCGGTGGAGTTGTGCATGGGGTGTGTTTGGAACATTTTGTCACCGGCCGAGTCCAAAATTCAGCGGTTCCCCATCTCAGCCCAGAAAGCAGGTAGAACAACTTTTGTAGTGTCTTTTTGATGCCTACCGGAGCAATGTAAAAACTACCAACAGAATTCGTTCCTGGCACCTTCCCTAGTGGAGTTGTGCATGGGGTGTGTTTGGAACATTTTGTCACCGGCCGAGTCCAAAATTCAGCGGTTCCCCATCTCAGCCCAGAAAGCAGGTAGAACAACTTTTGTGGTGTCTTTCAGATGCCTACCAGAGCAATGTAAAAACTACCAGGAGAACTCCTGTCTGGCACCTTCGCTAGTGGAGTTGTGCTTGGGGTGTGTTTGGAACATTTTGTCACCAGCCGAGTCCAAAATTCAGCTGTTCCCCATCTCAGCCCAGAAAGCAGGTAGAACAACTTTTGTGGTGCCTTTCAAATGCCTACCAAGGTAGTGTAAAAACTATTAAGAGAACTCTTGTCTGGCACCTTCCCCGGTGGAGTTGTGCATGGGGTGTGTTTGGAACATTTTGTCACCGGCCGAGTCCAAAATTCAGCGATTCCCCATCTCAGCCCAGAAAGCAGGTAGAACAACTTTTGTGGTGTCCTTTTGATGCCTACCGGAGCAATGTAAAAACTACCAACAGAACTCGTCCCTGGCACCTTCGCTAGTGGAGGTGTGCACGGGGTGTATTTATTAAAATGTTGACACCAGCCGAGTCCAAAATTCAGCTGTTCCCCATCTCAGCCCAGAAAGCAGGTAGAACAACTTTTGTGGTGCCTTTCAGCTGCCTACCAAGGTAGTGTAAAAACTACCAGGAGAACTCCTGCCTGGCACCTTCCCCGGTGGAGTTGTGCAGGGGGTGTGTTTGGAACATTTCGTCACCAGCCGACTCCAAAATTCAGCGGTTCCCCATCTCAGCCCAGAAAGCAGGTAAAACAACTTTTGTGGTGCCTTTCAGCTGCCTACCAAGGTAGTGTAAAAACTACCAGGAGAACTCCTGCCTGGCACCTTCCCCGGTGGAGTTGTGCATGGGGTGTGTTTGGAACATTTTGTCACCAGTCGACTCCAAAAATTCAGCGGTTCCCCATCTCAGCCCAGAAAGCAGGTAGAACAACTTTTGTGGTGCCTTTCAGCTGCCTACCAAGGTAGTGTAAAAACTATTAAGAGAACTCCTGTCTGGCACCTTCCCCGGTGGAGTTGTGCATGGGGTGTGTTTGGAACATTTTGTCACCAGCCGAGTCCAAAATTCAGCGGTTCCCCATCTCAGCCCAGAAAGCAGGTAGAACAACTTTTGTGGTGTCTTTCAGATGCCTACCGGAGCAATGTAAAAACTACCAGGAGAACTCCTGTCTGGCACCTTCCCCGGTGGAGTTGTGCATGGGGTGTCTTTGGAACATTTTGTCACCAGCCGACTCCAAAATTCAGCGGTTCCCCATCTCAGCCCAGAAAGCAGGTAGAACAACTTTTGTGGTGCCTTTCAGCTGCCTACCAAGGTAGTGTAAAAACTACCAAGAGAACTCCTGTCTGGCACCTTCCCCGGTGGAGTTGTGCAGGGGGTGTGTTTGGAACATTTTGTCACCGGCCGAGTCCAAAATTCAGCGGTTCCCCATCTCAGCCCAGAAAGCAGGTAGAACAACTTTTGTGGTGTCTTTCAGATGCCTACCAGAGCAATGTAAAAACTACCAGGAGAACTCCTGTCTGGCACCTTCCCCGGTGGAGTTGTGCAGGGGGTGTGTTTGGAACATTTTGTCACCGGCCGACTCCAAAATTCAGCGGTTCCCCATCTCAGCCCAGAAAGCAGGTAGAACAACTTTTGTGGTGTCCTTTTGATGCCTACCGGAGCAATGTAAAAACTACCAACAGAGCTCGTCCCTGGCACCTTCGCTAGTGGAGTTGTGCATGGGGTGTATTTATTAAAATTTTGTCACCAGCCGACTCCAAAATTCAGCTGTTCCCCATCTCAGCCCAGAAAGCAGGTAGAACATCTTTTGTGGTGTCTTTCAGCTGCCTACCAAGGTAGTGTAAAAACTACCAGGAGAACTCCTGTCTGGCACCTTCCCCGGTGGAGTTGTGCATGGGGTGTGTTTGGAACATTTTGTCACCAGCCGACTCCAAAATTCAGCGGTTCCCCATCTCAGCCCAGAAAGCAGGTAGAACAACTTTTGTGGTGCCTTTCAGCTGCCTACCAAGGTAGTGTAAAAACTACCAAGAGAACTCCTGCCTGGCACCTTCCCCGGTGGAGTTGTGCATGGGGTGTGTTTGGAACATTTTGTCACCGGCCGAGTCCAAAATTCAGCGGTTCCCCATCTCAGCCCAGAAAGCAGGTAGAACAACTTTTGTAGTGTCTTTTTGATGCCTACCGGAGCAATGTAAAAACTACCAACAGAATTCGTTCCTGGCACCTTCCCTAGTGGAGTTGTGCATGGGGTGTGTTTGGAACATTTTGTCACCAGCCGAGTCCAAAATTCAGCGGTTCCCCATCTCAGCCCAGAAAGCAGGTAAAACAGCTTTTGTGGTGTCTTTCAAATGCCTACCAAGGTAGTGTAAAAACTACCAAGAGAACTCCTGTCTGGCACCTTCCCCGGTGGAGTTGTGCATGGGGTGTTTTTGGAACATTTTGTCACCAGCCGACTCCAAAATTCAGCGGTTCCCCATCTCAGCCCAGAAAGCAGGTAGAACAACTTTTGTAGTGTCTTTCAGCTGCCTACCGGAGCAAAGTAAAAACTACCAGGAGAACTCCTGCCTGGCACCTTCCCCGGTGGAGTTGTGCATGGGGTGTGTTCGGAACATTTTGTCACCAGCCGAGTCCAAAAATTCAGCGTTTCCCCATCTCAGCCCAGAAAGCAGGTAGAACAACTTTTGTGGTGTCTTTCAGCTGCCTACCAAGGTAGTGTAAAAACTACCAAGAGAACTCCTGCCTGGCACCTTCCCCGGTGGAGTTGTGCATGGGGTGTGTTTGGAACATTTTGTCACCGGCCGAGTCCAAAATTCAGCGGTTCCCCATCTCAGCCCAGAAAGCAGGTAAAACAACTTTTGTGGTGTCTTTCAAATGCCTACCAAGGTAGTGTAAAAACTACCAGGAGAACTCCTTTCTGGCACCTTCCCCGGTGGAGTTGTGCATGGGGTGTCTTTGGAACATTTTGTCACCAGCCGACTCCAAAATTCAGCGGTTCCCCATCTCAGCCCAGAAAGCAGGTAGAACAACTTTTGTAGTGTCTTTTTGATGCCTACCGGAGCAATGTAAAAACTACCAACAGAATTCGTTCCTGGCACCTTCGCTAGTGGAGGTGTGCACGGGGTGTATTTATTAAAATTTTGTCACCAGCCGAGTCCAAAATTCAGCTGTTCCCCATCTCAGCCCAGAAAGCAGGTAGAACAACTTTTGTGGTGCCTTTCAGATGCCTACCAAGGTAGTGTAAAAACTACCAGGAGAACTCCTGCCTGGCACCTTCCCCGGTGGAGTTGTGCAGGGGGTGTGTTTGGAACATTTCGTCACCAGCCGACTCCAAAATTCAGCGGTTCCCCATCTCAGCCCAGAAAGCAGGTAAAACAACTTTTGTGGTGCCTTTCAGCTGCCTACCAAGGTAGTGTAAAAACTACCAGGAGAACTCCTGCCTGGCACCTTCCCCGGTGGAGTTGTGCATGGGGTGTGTTTGGAACATTTTGTCACCAGTCGACTCCAAAAATTCAGCGGTTCCCCATCTCAGCCCAGAAAGCAGGTAGAACAACTTTTGTGGTGCCTTTCAGCTGCCTACCAAGGTAGTGTAAAAACTATTCAGAGAACTCCTGTCTGGCACCTTCCCCGGTGGAGTTGTGCATGGGGTGTGTTTGGAACATTTTGTCACCAGCCGAGTCCAAAATTCAGCGGTTCCCCATCTCAGCCCAGAAAGCAGGTAGAACAACTTTTGTGGTGCCTTTCAGATGCCTACCGGAGCAATGTAAAAACTACCAGGAGAACTCCTGTCTGGCACCTTCCCCGGTGGAGTTGTGCATGGGGTGTCTTTGGAACATTTTGTCACCAGCCGACTCCAAAATTCAGCGATTCCCCATCTCAGCCCAGAAAGCAGGTAGAACAACTTTTGTGGTGCCTTTCAGCTGCCTACCAAGGTAGTGTAAAAACTACCAAGAGAACTCCTGTCTGGCACCTTCCCCGGTGGAGTTGTGCAGGGGGTGTGTTTGGAACATTTTGTCACCGGCCGACTCCAAAATTCAGCGGTTCCCCATCTCAGCCCAGAAAGCAGGTAGAACAACTTTTGTGGTGTCTTTCAGATGCCTACCAGAGCAATGTAAAAACTACCAGGAGAACTCCTGTCTGGCACCTTCGCTAGTGGAGTTGTGCTTGGGGTGTGTTTGGAACATTTTGTCACCAGCCGAGTCCAAAATTCAGCTGTTCCCCATCTCAGCCCAGAAAGCAGGTAGAACAACTTTTGTGGTGCCTTTCAAATGCCTACCAAGGTAGTGTAAAAACTATTAAGAGAACTCTTGTCTGGCACCTTCCCCGGTGGAGTTGTGCATGGGGTGTGTTTGGAACATTTTGTCACCAGCCGAGTCCAAAATTCAGCGGTTCCCCATCTCAGCCCAGAAAGCAGGTAGAACAACTTTTGTGGTGCCTTTCAGCTGCCTACCAAGGTAGTGTAAAAACTACCAAGAGAACTCCTGTCTGGCACCTTCCCCGGTGGAGTTGTGCATGGGGTGTGTTTGGAACATTTTGTCACCGGCCGAGTCCAAAATTCAGCGATTCCCCATCTCAGCCCAGAAAGCAGGTAGAACAACTTTTGTGGTGTCCTTTTGATGCCTACCGGAGCAATGTAAAAACTACCAACAGAGCTCGTCCCTGGCACCTTCGCTAGTGGAGTTGTGCATGGGGTGTGTTTGGAACATTTTGTCACCGCCCGACTCCAAAATTCAGCGGTTCCCCATCTCAGCCCAGAAAGCAGGTAGAACAACTTTTGTGGTGCCTTTCAGCTGCCTACCAAGGTAGTGTAAAAACTACCAGGAGAACTCCTGTCTGGCACCTTCCCCGGTGGAGTTGTGCATGGGGTGTGTTTGGAACATTTTGTCACCAGCCGACTCCAAAATTCAGCGGTTCCCCATCTCAGCCCAGAAAGCAGGTAGAACAACTTTTGTGGTGCCTTTCAGCTGCCTACCAAGGTAGTGTAAAAACTACTAAGAGAACTCCTGTCTGGCACCTTCCCCGGTGGCGTTGTGCAGGGGGTGTGTTTGGAACATTTTGTCACCGCCCGACTCCAAAATTCAGCGGTTCCCCATCTCAGCCCAGAAAGCAGGTAGAACAACTTTTGTGGTGTCTTTCAGATGCCTACCGGAGCAATGTAAAAACTACCAGGAGAACTCCTGCCTGGCACCTTCCCCGGTGGAGTTGTGCATGGGGTGTGTTTGGAACATTTTGTCACCGGCCGACTCCAAAATTCAGCGGTTCCCCATCTCAGCCCAGAAAGCAGGTAGAACAACTTTTGTGGTGTCTTTCAGATGCCTACCAAGGTAGTGTAAAAACTACCAAGAGAACTCCTGCCTGGCACCTTCCCCGGTGGAGTTGTGCATGGGGTGTGTTTGGAACATTTTGTCACCGGCCGAGTCCAAAATTCAGCGATTCCCCATCTCAGCCCAGAAAGCAGGTAGAACAACTTTTGTGGTGTCCTTTTGATGCCTACCGGAGCAATGTAAAAAACTACCAACAGAGCTCGTCCCTGGCACCTTCGCTAGTGGAGTTGTGCATGGGGTGTGTTTGGAACATTTTGTCACCGCCCGACTCCAAAATTCAGCGGTTCCCCATCTCAGCCCAGAAAGCAGGTAGAACAACTTTTGTGGTGTCTTTCAGATGCCTACCGGAGCAATGTAAAAACTACCAGGAGAACTCCTGTCTGGCACCTTCCCTGGTGGAGTTGTGCATGGGGTGTCTTTGGAACATTTTGTCACCGCCCGACTCCAAAATTCAGCGGTTCCCCATCTCAGCCCAGAAAGCAGATAGAACAACTTTTGTGGTGTCTTTCAGATGCCTACCGGAGCAATGTAAAAACTACCAGGAGAACTCCTGTCTGGCACCTTCCCCGGTGGAGTTGTGCATGGGGTGTGTTTGGAACATTTTGTCACCAGCCGACTCCAAAATTCAGCGGTTCCCCATCTCAGCCCAGAAAGCAGGTAGAACAACTTTTGTGGTGCCTTTCAGCTGCCTACCAAGGTAGTGTAAAAACTACCAGGAGAACTCCTGTCTGGCACCTTCCCCGGTGGAGTTGTGCATGGGGTGTGTTTGGAACATTTTGTCACCGGCCGACTCCAAAATTCAGCGGTTCCCCATCTCAGCCCAGAAAGCAGGTAGAACAACTTTTGTGGTGTCCTTTTGATGCCTACCGGAGCAATGTAAAAACTACCAACAGAACTCGTCCCTGGCACCTTCGCTAGTGGAGTTGTGCATGGGGTGTATTTATTAAAATTTTGTCACCAGCCGAGTCCAAAATTCAGCCGTTCCCCATCTCAGCCCAGAAAGCAGGTAGAACAACTTTTGTGGTGCCTTTCAGCTGCCTACCAAGGTAGTGTAAAAACTATCAGGAGAACTCTTGTCTGGCACCTTCCCCAGTAGAGTTGTGCATGGGGTGTGTTTGGAACATTTTGTCACCGGCCGAGTCCAAAATTCAGCTGTTCCCCATCTCAGCCCAGAAAGCAGGTAGAACAACTTTTGTGGTGCCTTTCAGCTGCCTACCAAGGTAGTGTAAAAACTACCAGGAGAACTCCTGTCTGGCACCTTCGCTAGTGGAGTTGTGCATGGGGTGTGTTTGGAACATTTTGTCACCGGCCGACTCCAAAATTCAGCGGTTCCCCATCTCAGCCCAGAAAGCAGGTAGAACAA
Source organism: Falco cherrug (assembly GCF_023634085.1). Lineage (NCBI taxonomy): Eukaryota > Metazoa > Chordata > Aves > Falconiformes > Falconidae > Falco > Falco cherrug. Next base: position 587,326 of record NW_026599488.1, read on the forward strand.
CTTTTGTGGTGCCTTTCAGCTGCCTACCAAGGTAGTGTAAAAACTATTCAGAGAACTCCTGCCTGGCACCTTCCCCGGTGGAGTTGTGCATGGGGTGTGTTTGGAACATTTTGTCACCGGCCGAGTCCAAAATTCAGCGGTTCCCCATCTCAGCCCAGAAAGCAGGTAGAACAACTTTTGTGGTGTCTTTCAGATGCCTACCGGAGCAATGTAAAAACTACCAGGAGAACTCCTGCCTGGCACCTTCCCCGGTGGAGTTGTGCATGGGGTGTCTTTGGAACATTTTGTCACCGGCCGACTCCAAAATTCAGCGGTTCCCCATCTCAGCCCAGAAAGCAGGAAGAACAACTTTTGTAGTGTCTTTTTGATGCCTACCGGAGCAATGTAAAAACTACCAACAGAATTCGTTCCTGGCACCTTCGCTAGTGGAGTTGTGCATGGGGTGTGTTTGGAACATTTTGTCACCAGCCGAGTCCAAAATTCAGCTGTTCCCCATCTCAGCCCAGAAAGCAGGTAGAACAACTTTTGTGGTGCCTTTCAGCTGCCTACCAAGGTAGTGTAAAAACTATTCAGAGAACTCCTGTCTGGCACCTTCCCCGGTGGAGTTGTCCATGGGGTGTGTTTGGAACATTTTGTCACCGGCCGACTCCAAATTTCAGCGGTTCCCCATCTCAGCCCAGAAAGCAGGTAGAACAACTTTTGTGGTGTCTTTCAGATGCCTACACGAGCAATGTAAAAACTACCAGGAGAACTCCTGTCTGGCACCTTCCCCGGTGGAGTTGTGCATGGGGTGTGTTCGGAACATTTTGTCACCAGCCGACTCCAAAAATTCAGCGGTTCCCCATCTCAGCCCAGAAAGCAGGTAGAACAACTTTTGTGGTGCCTTTCAAATGCCTGCCAAGGTAGTGTAAAAACTACCAAGAGAACTCCTGCCTGGCACCTTCCCCGGTGGAGTTGTGCATGGGGTGTGTTTGGAACATTTTGTCACCGGCCGACTCCAAAATTCAGCGGTTCCCCATCTCAGCCCAGAAAGCAGGTAGAACAACTTTTGTGGTGTCCTTTTGATGCCTACCGGAGCAATGTAAAAACTACCAACAGAACTCGTCCCTGGCACCTTCGCTAGTGGAGTTGTGCATGGGGTGTATTTATTAAAATTTTGTCACCAGCCGACTCCAAAATTCAGCTGTTCCCCATCTCAGCCCAGAAAGCAGGTAGAACAACTTTTGTGGTGCCTTTCAGCTGCCTACCAAGGTAGTATAAAAACTACCAGGAGAACTCCTGTCTGGCACATTCCCCGGTGGAGTTGTGCATGGGGTGTGTTTGGAACATTTTGTCACCAGCCGAGTCCAAAATTCAGCGGTTCCCCATCTCAGCCCAGAAAGCAGGTAGAACAACTTTTGTGGTTTCTTTCAGATGCCTACCGGAGCAATGTAAAAACTACCAGGAGAACTCCTGTCTGGCACCTTCCCTAGTGGAGTTGTGCATGGGGTGTGTTTGGAACATTTTGTCACCAGCCGAGTCCAAAATTCAGCTGTTCCCCATCTCAGCCCAGAAAGCAGGTAGAACAACTTTTGTGGTGCCTTTCAGCTGCCTACCAAGGTAGTGTAAAAACTATTCAGAGAACTCCTGTCTGGCACCTTCCCCGGTGGAGTTGTGCATGGGGTGTGTTTGGAACATTTTGTCACCGGCCGAGTCCAAAATTCAGCGGTTCCCCATCTCAGCCCAGAAAGCAGGTAGAACAACTTTTGTGGTGTCTTTCAGATGCCTACACGAGCAATGTAAAAACTACCAGGAGAACTCCTGTCTGGCACCTTCCCCGGTGGAGTTGTGCATGGGGTGTGTTCGGAACATTTTGTCACCAGCCGAGTCCAAAAATTCAGCGGTTCCCCATCTCAGCCCAGAAAGCAGGTAGAACAACTTTTGTGCTGCCTTTCAAATGCCTGCCAAGGTAGTGTAAAAACTACCAAGAGAACTCCTGCCTGGCACCTTCCCCGGTGGAGTTGTGCATGGGGTGTCTTTGGAACATTTTGTCACCGGCCGACTCCAAAATTCAGCGGTTCCCCATCTCAGCCCAGAAAGCAGGTAGAACAACTTTTGTGGTGTACTTTTGATGCCTACCGGAGCAATGTAAAAACTAACAACAGAACTCGTCCCTGGCACCTTCGCTAGTGGAGTTGTGCATGGGGTGTATTTATTAAAATTTTGTCACCAGCCGACTCCAAAATTCAGCTGTTCCCCATCTCAGCCCAGAAAGCAGGTAGAACAACTTTTGTGGTGCCTTTCAGCTGCCTACCAAGGTAGTGTAAAAACTACCAGGAGAACTCTTGTCTGGCACCTTCCCTAGTGGAGTTGTGCATGGGGTGTGTTTGGAACATTTTGTCACCAGCCGACTCCAAAATTCAGCGGTTCCCCATCTCAGCCCAGAAAGCAGGTAGAACAACTTTTGTGGTGCCTTTCAAATGCCTACCAAGGTAGTGTAAAAACTACCAAGAGAACTCCTGCCTGGCACCTTCCCCGGTGGAGTTGTGCATGGGGTGTGTTTGGAACATTTTGTCACCGGCCGACTCCAAAATTCAGCGGTTCCCCATCTCAGCCCAGAAAGCAGGTAAAACAACTTTTGTGGTGTCTTTCAAATGCCTACCAAGGTAGTGTAAAAACTACCAGGAGAACTCCTGTCTGGCACCTTCCCCGGTGGAGTTGTGCATGGGGTGTGTTCGGAACATTTTGTCACCAGCCGAGTCCAAAAATTCAGCGGTTCCCCATCTCAGCCCAGAAAGCAGGTAGAACAACTTTTGTGCTGCCTTTCAAATGCCTGCCAAGGTAGTGTAAAAACTACCAAGAGAACTCCTGCCTGGCACCTTCCCCGGTGGAGTTGTGCATGGGGTGTCTTTGGAACATTTTGTCACCGGCCGAGTCCAAAATTCAGCGATTCCCCATCTCAGCCCAGAAAGCAGATAGAACAACTTTTGTGGTGTACTTTTGATGCCTACCGGAGCAATGTAAAAACTAACAACAGAACTCGTCCCTGGCACCTTCGCTAGTGGAGTTGTGCATGGGGTGTATTTATTAAAATTTTGTCACCAGCCGACTCCAAAATTCAGCTGTTCCCCATCTCAGCCCAGAAAGCAGGTAGAACAACTTTTGTGGTGCCTTTCAGCTGCCTACCAAGGTAGTGTAAAAACTATCAGGAGAACTCTTGTCTGGCACCTTCCCTAGTGGAGTTGTGCATGGGGTGTGTTTGGAACATTTTGTCACCAGCCGACTCCAAAATTCAGCGGTTCCCCATCTCAGCCCAGAAAGCAGGTAGAACAACTTTTGTGGTGCCTTTCAAATGCCTACCAAGGTAGTGTAAAAACTACCAAGAGAACTCCTGCCTGGCACCTTCCCCGGTGGAGTTGTGCATGGGGTGTGTTTGGAACATTTTGTCACCGGCCGACTCCAAAATTCAGCGGTTCCCCATCTCAGCCCAGAAAGCAGGTAAAACAACTTTTGTGGTGTCTTTCAAATGCCTACCAAGGTAGTGTAAAAACTACCAGGAGAACTCCTTTCTGGCACCTTCCCCGGTGGAGTTGTGCATGGGGTGTTTTTGGAACATTTTGTCACCGGCCGAGTCCAAAATTCAGCGGTTCCCCATCTCAGCCCAGAAAGCAGGTAGAACAACTTTTGTAGTGTCTTTTTGATGCCTACCGGAGCAATGTAAAAACTACCAACAGAATTCGTTCCTGGCACCTTTGCTAGTGGAGTTGTGCATGGGGTGTATTTATTAAAATTTTGTCACCAGCCGACATCCAAAATTCAGCTGTTCCCCATCTCAGCCCAGAAAGCAGGTAGAACAACTTTTGTGGTGCCTTTCAAATGCCTACCAAGGTAGTGTAAAAACTACCAAGAGAACTCCTGCCTGGCACCTTCCCCGGTGGAGTTGTGCATGGGGTGTCTTTGGAACATTTTGTCACCGGCCGAGTCCAAAATTCAGCGGTTCCCCATCTCAGCCCAGAAAGCAGGTAAAACAACTTTTGTGGTGTCTTTCAAATGCCTACCAAGGTAGTGTAAAAACTACCAGGAGAACTCCTTTCTGGCACCTTCCCCGGTGGAGTTGTGCATGGGGTGTCTTTGGAACATTTTGTCACCAGCCGACTCCAAAATTCAGCGGTTCCCCATCTCAGCCCAGAAAGCAGGTAGAACAACTTTTGTAGTGTCTTTTTGATGCCTACCGGAGCAATGTAAAAACTACCAACAGAATTCGTTCCTGGCACCTTCGCTAGTGGAGTTGTGCATGGGGTGTATTTATTAAAATTTTGTCACCAGCCGAGTCCAAAATTCAGCTGTTCCCCATCTCAGCCCAGAAAGCAGGTAGAACAACTTTTGTGGTGCCTTTCAGCTGCCTACCAAGGTAGTGTAAAAACTAGCAGGAGAACTCCTGCCTGGCACCTTCCCCGGTGGAGTTGTGCATGGGGTGTCTTTGGAACATTTTGTCACCAGCCGACTCCAAAATTCAGCGGTTCCCCATCTCAGCCCAGAAAGCAGGTAGAACAACTTTTGTGGTGCCTTTCAGCTGCCTACCAAGGTAGTGTAAAAACTACCAAGAGAACTCCTGTCTGGCACCTTCCCCGGTGGAGTTGTGCATGGGGTGTGTTTGGAACATTTTGTCACCGCCCAACTCCAAAATTCAGCGGTTCCCCATCTCAGCCCAGAAAGCAGGTAGAACAACTTTTGTGGTGTCTTTCAGATGCCTACCAGAGCAATGTAAAAACTACCAGGAGAACTCCTGTCTGGCACCTTCGCTAGTGGAGTTGTGCTTGGGGTGTGTTTGGAACATTTTGTCACCAGCCGAGTCCAAAATTCAGCTGTTCCCCATCTCAGCCCAGAAAGCAGGTAGAACAACTTTTGTGGTGCCTTTCAGCTGCCTACCAAGGTAGTGTAAAAACTACCAAGAGAACTCCTGTCTGGCACCTTCCCCGGTGGAGTTGTGCAGGGGGTGTGTTTGGAACATTTTGTCACCGGCCGAGTCCAAAATTCAGCGGTTCCCCATCTCAGCCCAGAAAGCAGGTAGAACAACTTTTGTGGTGTCTTTCAGATGCCTACCAGAGCAATGTAAAAACTACCAGGAGAACTCTTGTCTGGCACCTTCCCCGGTGGAGTTGTGCATGGGGTGTGTTTGGAACATTTTGTCACCGGCCGACTCCAAAATTCAGCGGTTCCCCATCTCAGCCCAGAAAGCAGGTAGAACAACTTTTGTGGTGTCCTTTTGATGCCTACCGGAGCAATGTAAAAACTACCAACAGAGCTCGTCCCTGGCACCTTCGCTAGTGGAGTTGTGCATGGGGTGTATTTATTAAAATTTTGTCACCAGCCGACTCCAAAATTCAGCTGTTCCCCATCTCAGCCCAGAAAGCAGGTAGAACAACTTTTGTGGTGCCTTTCAGCTGCCTACCAAGGTAGCGTAAAAACTACCAGGAGAACTCCTGTCTGGCACCTTCCCCGGTGGAGTTGTGCATGGGGTGTGTTTGGAACATTTTGTCACCAGCCGACTCCAAAATTCAGCGGTTCCCCATCTCAGCCCAGAAAGCAGGTAGAACAACTTTTGTGGTGCCTTTCAGCTGCCTACCAAGGTAGTGTAAAAACTACCAAGAGAACTCCTGCCTGGCACCTTCCCCGGTGGAGTTGTGCATGGGGTGTGTTTGGAACATTTTGTCACCGGCCGAGTCCAAAATTCAGCGGTTCCCCATCTCAGCCCAGAAAGCAGGTAGAACAACTTTTGTAGTGTCTTTTTGATGCCTACCGGAGCAATGTAAAAACTACCAACAGAATTCGTCCCTGGCACCTTCCCTAGTGGAGTTGTGCATGGGGTGTGTTTGGAACATTTTGTCACCAGCCGAGTCCAAAATTCAGCGGTTCCCCATCTCAGCCCAGAAAGCAGGTAAAACAGCTTTTGTGGTGTCTTTCAAATGCCTACCAAGGTAGTGTAAAAACTACCAAGAGAACTCCTGTCTGGCACCTTCCCCGGTGGAGTTGTGCATGGGGTGTTTTTGGAACATTTTGTCACCAGCCGACTCCAAAATTCAGCGGTTCCCCATCTCAGCCCAGAAAGCAGGTAGAACAACTTTTGTAGTGTCTTTTTGATGCCTACCGGAGCAATGTAAAAACTACCAACAGAATTCGTTCCTGGCACCTTTGCTAGTGGAGTTGTGCATGGGGTGTATTTATTAAAATTTTGTCACCAGCCGACATCCAAAATTCAGCTGTTCCCCATCTCAGCCCAGAAAGCAGGTAGAACAACTTTTGTGGTGCCTTTCAAATGCCTACCAAGGTAGTGTAAAAACTACCAAGAGAACTCCTGTCTGGCACCTTCCCCGGTGGAGTTGTGCATGGGGTGTGTTTGGAACATTTTGTCACCGGCCGAGTCCAAAATTCAGCGGTTCCCCATCTCAGCCCAGAAAGCAGGTAAAACAACTTTTGTGGTGTCTTTCAAATGCCTACCAAGGTAGTGTAAAAACTACCAGGAGAACTCCTTTCTGGCACCTTCCCCGGTGGAGTTGTGCATGGGGTGTCTTTGGAACATTTTGTCACCAGCCGACTCCAAAATTCAGCGGTTCCCCATCTCAGCCCAGAAAGCAGGTAGAACAACTTTTGTAGTGTCTTTTTGATGCCTACCGGAGCAATGTAAAAACTACCAACAGAATTCGTTCCTGGCACCTTCGCTAGTGGAGGTGTGCACGGGGTGTATTTATTAAAATGTTGTCACCAGCCGAGTCCAAAATTCAGCTGTTCCCCATCTCAGCCCAGAAAGCAGGTAGAACAACTTTTGTGGTGCCTTTCAGCTGCCTACCAAGGTAGTGTAAAAACTACCAGGAGAACTCCTGCCTGGCACCTTCCCCGGTGGAGTTGTGCAGGGGGTGTGTTTGGAACATTTCGTCACCAGCCGACTCCAAAATTCAGCGGTTCCCCATCTCAGCCCAGAAAGCAGGTAAAACAACTTTTGTGGTGCCTTTCAGCTGCCTACCAAGGTAGTGTAAAAACTACCAGGAGAACTCCTGCCTGGCACCTTCCCCGGTGGAGTTGTGCATGGGGTGTGTTTGGAACATTTTGTCACCAGTCGACTCCAAAAATTCAGCGGTTCCCCATCTCAGCCCAGAAAGCAGGTAGAACAACTTTTGTGGTGCCTTTCAGCTGCCTACCAAGGTAGTGTAAAAACTATTCAGAGAACTCCTGTCTGGCACCTTCCCCGGTGGAGTTGTGCATGGGGTGTGTTTGGAACATTTTGTCACCAGCCGAGTCCAAAATTCAGCGGTTCCCCATCTCAGCCCAGAAAGCAGGTAGAACAACTTTTGTGGTGTCTTTCAGATGCCTACCGGAGCAATGTAAAAACTACCAGGAGAACTCCTGTCTGGCACCTTCCCCGGTGGAGTTGTGCATGGGGTGTCTTTGGAACATTTTGTCACCAGCCGACTCCAAAATTCAGCGGTTCCCCATCTCAGCCCAGAAAGCAGGTAGAACAACTTTTGTGGTGCCTTTCAGCTGCCTACCAAGGTAGTGTAAAAACTACCAAGAGAACTCCTGTCTGGCACCTTCCCCGGTGGAGTTGTGCAGGGGGTGTGTTTGGAACATTTTGTCACCGGCCGAGTCCAAAATTCAGCGGTTCCCCATCTCAGCCCAGAAAGCAGGTAGAACAACTTTTGTGGTGTCTTTCAGATGCCTACCAGAGCAATGTAAAAACTACCAGGAGAACTCCTGTCTGGCACCTTCGCTAGTGGAGTTGTGCTTGGGGTGTGTTTGGAACATTTTGTCACCAGCCGACTCCAAAATTCAGCTGTTCCCCATCTCAGCCCAGAAAGCAGGTAGAACAACTTTTGTGGTGCCTTTCAAATGCCTACCAAGGTAGTGTAAAAACTATTAAGAGAACTCTTGTCTGGCACCTTCCCCGGTGGAGTTGTGCATGGGGTGTGTTTGGAACATTTTGTCACCGGCCGACTCCAAAATTCAGCGGTTCCCCATCTCAGCCCAGAAAGCAGGTAGAACAACTTTTGTGGTGTCCTTTTGATGCCTACCGGAGCAATGTAAAAACTACCAACAGAGCTCGTCCCTGGCACCTTCGCTAGTGGAGTTGTGCATGGGGTGTATTTATTAAAATTTTGTCACCAGCCGACTCCAAAATTCAGCTGTTCCCCATCTCAGCCCAGAAAGCAGGTAGAACAACTTTTGTGGTGCCTTTCAAATGCCTACCAAGGTAGTGTAAAAACTACCAGGAGAACTCCTGTCTGGCACCTTCCCCGGTGGAGTTGTGCATGGGGTGTGTTTGGAACATTTTGTCACCAGCCGACTCCAAAATTCAGCGGTTCCCCATCTCAGCCCAGAAAGCAGGTAGAACAACTTTTGTGGTGCCTTTCAGCTGCCTACCAAGGTAGTGTAAAAACTACCAAGAGAACTCCTGTCTGGCACCTTCCCCGGTGGAGTTGTGCATGGGGTGTGTTTGGAACATTTTGTCACCGGCTGACTCCAAAATTCAGCGGTTCCCCATCTCAGCCCAGAAAGCAGGTAGAACAACTTTTGTGGTGTCCTTTTGATGCCTACCGGAGCAATGTAAAAACTACCAACAGAACTCGTCCCTGGCACCTTCGCTAGTGGAGTTGTGCATGGGGTGTATTTATTAAAATGTTGTCACCAGCCGAGTCCAAAATTCAGCTGTTCCCCATCTCAGCCCAGAAAGCAGGTAGAACAACTTTTGTGGTGCCTTTCAGCTGCCTACCAAGGTAGTGTAAAAACTACCAGGAGAACTCCTGCCTGGCACCTTCCCCGGTGGAGTTGTGCATGGGGTGTGTTTGGAACATTTTGTCACCAGCCGAGTCCAAAATTCAGCGGTTCCCCATCTCAGCCCAGAAAGCAGGTAGAACAACTTTTGTGGTGCCTTTCAGCTGCCTACCAAGGTAGTGTAAAAACTATTCAGAGAACTCCTGCCTGGCACCTTCCCCGGTGGAGTTGTGCATGGGGTGTGTTTGGAACATTTTGTCACCGGGCGACTCCAAAATTCAGCGGTTCCCCATCTCAGCCCAGAAAGCAGGTAGAACAACTTTTGTGGTGCCTTTCAGCTGCCTACCAAGGTAGTGTAAAAACTACCAGGAGAACTCCTGTCTGGCACCTTCGCTAGTGGAGTTGTGCATGGGGTGTGTTTGGAACATTTTGTCACCGCCGACTCCAAAATTCAGCGGTTCCCCATCTCAGCCCAGAAAGCAGGTAGAACAACTTTTGTGGTGCCTTTCAGCTGCCTACCAAGGTAGTGTAAAAACTACTAAGAGAACTCCTGTCTGGCACCTTCCCCGGTGGAGTTGTGCAGGGGGTGTGTTTGGAACATTTTGTCTCTGGCCGAGTCCAAAATTCAGCGGTTCCCCATCTCAGCCCAGAAATCAGGTAGAACAACTTTTGTGGTGTCTTTCAGATGCCTACCGGAGCAATGTAAAAACTACCAGGAGAACTCCTGTCTGGCACCTTCCCCGGTGGAGTTGTGCATGGGGTGTGTTTGGAACATTTTGTCACCAGCCGAGTCCAAAATTCAGCGGTTCCCCATCTCAGCCCAGAAAGCAGGTAGAACAACTTTTGTGGTGCCTTTCAAATGGCTACCAAGGTAGTGTAAAAACTACCAAGAGAACTCCTGCCTGGCACCTTCCCCGGTGGAGCTGTGCATGGGGTGTGTTTGGAACATTTTGTCACCGGCCGAGTCCAAAATTCAGCGATTCCCCATCTCAGCCCAGAAAGCAGGTAGAACAACTTTTGTGGTGTCCTTTTGATGCCTACCGGAGCAATGTAAAAACTACCAACAGAGCTCGTCCCTGGCACCTTCGCTAGTGGAGTTGTGCATGGGGTGTGTTTGGAACATTTTGTCACCAGCCGAGTCCAAAATTCAGCGGTTCCCCATCTCAGCCCAGAAAGCAGGTAGAACAACTTTTGTGGTGCCTTTCAGCTGCCTACCAAGGTAGTGTAAAAACTACCAGGGAACTCCTGTCTGGCACCTTCCCCGGTGGAGTTGTGCATGGGGTGTGTTTGGAACATTTTGTCACCGGCCGACTCCAAAATTCAGCGGTTCCCCATCTCAGCCCAGAAAGCAGGTAGAACAACTTTTGTGGTGTCTTTCAGATGCCTACCAGAGCAATGTAAAAACTACCAGGAGAACTCCTGTCTGGCACCTTCCCCGGTGGAGTTGTGCATGGGGTGTGTTTGGAACATTTTGTCACCAGCCGACTCCAAAATTCAGCGGTTCCCCATCTCAGCCCAGAAAGCAGGTAGAACAACTTTTGTGGTGCCTTTCAAATGCCTACCAAGGCAGTGTAAAAACTACCAAGAGAACTCCTGCCTGGCACCTTCCCCGGTGGAGTTGTGCATGGGGTGTGTTTGGAACATTTTGTCACTGGCCGAGTCCAAAATTCAGCGATTCCCCATCTCAGCCCAGAAAGCAGGTAGAACAACTTTTGTGGTGTCCTTTTGATGCCTACCGGAGCAATGTAAAAACTACCAAAAGAGCTCGTCCCTGGCACCTTCGCTAGTGGAGTTGTGCATGGGGTGTCTTTGGAACATTTTGTCACCGCCGACTCCAAAATTCAGCGGTTCCCCATCTCAGCCCAGAAAGCAGGTAGAACAACTTTTGTGGTGTCTTTCAGATGCCTACCGGAGCAATTTAAAAACTACCAGGAGAACTCCTGTCTGGCACCTTCCCCGGTGGAGTTGTGCAGGGGGTGTGTTTGGAACATTTTGTCACCGCCCAACTCCAAAAATTCAGCGGTTCCCCATCTCAGCCCAGAAAGCAGGTAGAACAACTTTTGTGGTGTCCTTTTGATGCCTACCGGAGCAATGTAAAAACTACCAACAGAACTCGTCCCTGGCACCTTCGCTAGTGGAGTTGTGCATGGGGTGTGTTTGGAACATTTTGTCACCGGCCGACTCCAAAATTCAGCTGTTCCCCATCTCAGCCCAGAAAGCAGGTAGAACAAGTTTTGTGGTGCCTTTCAGCTGCCTACCAAGGTAGTGTAAAAACTATTAAGAGAACTCCTGTCTGGCACCTTCCCGGTGGAGTTGTGCATGGGGTGTGTTTGGAACATTTTGTCACCGCCCGACTCCAAAATTCAGCGGTTCCCCATCTCAGCCCAGAAAGCATGTAGAACAACTTTTGTGGGTGTCTTTCAGCTGCCTACTGGAGCAATGTAAAAACTACCAGGAGAACTCCTGTCTGGCACCTTCCCCGGTGCAGTTGTGCATGGGGTGTGTTCGGAACATTTTGTCACCAGCCGAGTCCAAAAATTCAGCGGTTCCCCATCTCAGCCCAGAAAGCAGGTAGAACAACTTTTGTGGTGCCTTTCAAATGCCTACCAAGGTAGTGTAAAAACTACTAAGAGAAACTCCTGTCTGGCACCTTCCCCGGTGGAGTTGTGCATGGGGTGTGTTTGGAACATTTTGTCACCGGCCGACTCCAAAATTCAGCGGTTCCCCATCTCAGCCCAGAAAGCAGGTAGAACAACTTTTGTGGTGCCTTTCAGCTGCCTACCAAGGTAGTGTAAAAACTACTAAGAGAACTCCTGTCTGGCACCTTCCCCTGTGGAGTTGTGCAGGGGGTGTGTTTGGAACATTTTGTCACCGGCCGAGTCCAAAATTCAGCGGTTCCCCATCTCAGCCCAGAAAGCAGGTAGAACAACTTTTGTGGTGTCTTTCAGATGCCTACCGGAGCAATGTAAAAACTACCAGGAGAACTCCTGTCTGGCACCTTCCCCGGTGGAGTTGTGCATGGGGTGTGTTTGGAACATTTTGTCACCGGCCGACTCCAAAATTCAGCGGTTCCCCATTCTCAGCCCAGAAAGCAGGTAGAACAACTTTTGTGGTGCCTTTCAAATGCCTACCAAGGTAGTGTAAAAACTATTAAGAGAACTCCTGCCTGGCACCTTCCCCGGTGGAGTTGTGCATGGGGTGTCTTTGGAACATTTTGTCACCGGCTGACTCCAAAATTCAGCGATTCCCCATCTCAGCCCAGAAAGCAGGTAGAACAACTTTTGTGGTGCCTTTCAGGTGCCTACCAAGGTAGTGTAAAAACTACCAGGAGAACTCCTGTCTGGCACCTTCCCCGGTGGAGTTGTGCATGGGGTGTGTTTGGAACATTTTGTCACCGGCCGACTCCAAAATTCAGCGGTTCCCCATCTCAGCCCAGAAAGCAGGTAGAACAACTTTTGTGCTGCCTTTCAGCTCCCTACCAAGGTAGTGTAAAATCTACCAAGAGAACTCCTGTCTGGCACCTTCCCCGGTGGAGTTGTGCAGGGGGTGTGTTTGGAACATTTTGTCACCGGCCGACTCCAAAATTCAGCGGTTCCCCATCTCAGCCCAGAAAGCAGGTAGAACATCTTTTGTGGTGTCTTTTAGATGCCTACCGGAGCAATGTAAAAACTACCAGGAGAACTCCTGTCTGGCACCTTCCCCGGTATAGTTGTGCAGGGGGTGTCTTTGGAACATTTTGTCACCAGCCGAGTCCAAAATTCAGCTGTTCCCCATCTCAGCCCAGAAAGCAGGTAGAACAACTTTTGTGGTGTCCTTTTGATGCCTACCAAGGTAGTGTAAAAACTATCAAGAGAACGCTTGTCTGGCACCTTCCCCGGTGGAGTTGTGCAGGGGGGTGTCTTTGAACATTTTGTCACCGGCCGAGTCCAAAATTCAGCGATTCCCCATCTCAGCCCAGAAAGCAGGTAGAACAACTTTTTGTGGTGTCTTTCAGATGCCTACCGGAGCAATGTAAAAACTACCAGGAGAACTCCTGTCTGGCACCTTCCCCGGTGGAGTTGTGCAGGGGGTGTGTTTGGAACATTTTGTCACCGGCCGACTCCAAAATTCAGCGGTTCCCCATCTCAGCCCAGAAAGCAGGTAGAACAACTTTTGTGGTGTCTTTCAGCTGCCTACCAAGGTAGTGTAAAAACTACCAGGAGAACTCCTGTCTGGCACATTCCCCGGTGGAGTTGTGCAGGGGGTGTGTTTGGAACATTTTGTCACCAGCCGAGTCCAAAATTCAGCGTTTCCCCTTCTCAGCCCAGAAAGCAGGTAGAACAACTTTTGTGGTGTCTTTCAGATGCCTACCAAGGTAGTTGTAAAAACTATCAAGAGAACTCCTGTCTAGCACCTTCCCCGGTGGAGTTGTGCATGGGGTGTCTTTGGAACATTTTGTCACCGGCCGACTCCAAAATTCAGCCGTTCCCCATCTCAGCCCAGAAAGCAGGAAGAACAACTTTTGTGGTGTCTTTCAGCTGCCTACGAAGGTAGTGTAAAAACTACCAACAGAATTCGTTCCTGGCACCTTCCCCGGTGGAGTTGTGCATGGGGTGTCTTTGGAACATTTTGTCACCGGCCGAGTCCAAAATTCAGCGATTCCCCATCTCAGCCCAGAAAGCAGGTAGAACAACTTTTGTGGTGCCTTTCAAATGCCTACCAAGGTAGTGTAAAAACTACAAAGAGAACTCCTGCCTGGCACCTTCCCCGGTGGAGTTGTGCATGGGGTGTCTTTGGAACATTTTGTCACCGGCCGAGTCCAAAATTCAGCGATTCCCCATCTCAGCCCAGAAAGCAGGTAGAACAACTTTTGTGGTGCCTTTCAAATGCCTACCAAGGTAGTGTAAAAACTACCAGGAGAACTCCTGTCTGGCACCTTCCCCGGTAGAGTTGTGCATGGGGTGTCTTTGGAACATTTTGTCACCGGCCGAGTCCAAAATTCAGCGGTTCCCCATCTCAGCCCAGAAAGCAGGTAGAACAACTTTTGTGCTGCCTTTCAGCTCCCTACCAAGGTAGTGTAAAAACTACCAGGAGAACTCCTGTCTGGCACCTTCGCTAGTGGAGTTGTGCAGGGGGTGTGTTTGGAACATTTTGTCACCGGCCGAGTCCAAAATTCAGCGGTTCCCCATCTCAGCCCAGAAAGCAGGTAGAACAACTTTTTGTTGGTGTCCTTTTGATGCCTACCGGAGCAATGTAAAAACTACCAGGAGAACTCCTGTCTGGCACCTTCCCCGGTATAGTTGTGCAGGGGGTGTCTTTGGAACATTTTGTCACCGGCCGAGTCCAAAATTCAGCTGTTCCCCATCTCAGCCCAGAAAGCAGGTAGAACAACTTTTGTGGTGTCTTTTAGATGCCTACCAAGGTAGTGTAAAAACTATCAAGAGAACGCTTGTCTGGCACCTTCCCCGGTGGAGTTTTGCAGGGGGTGTGTTTGGAACATTTTGTCACCGGCCGAGTCCAAAATTCAGCGATTCCCCATCTCAGCCCAGAAAGCAGGTAGAACAACTTTTGTGGTGTCTTTCAGATGCCTACCAAGGTAGTGTAAAAACTCTCAAGAGAACTCTTGTCTGGCACCTTCCCCGGTGGAGTTGTGCATGGGGTGTGTTTGGAACATTTTGTCACCAGCCGACTCCAAAATTCAGCGTTTCCCCATCTCAGCCCAGAAAGCAGGTAGAACAACTTTTGTGGTGTCTTTCAGATGCCTACCAAGGTAGTGTAAAAACTACCAAGAGAACTCCTGCCTGGCACCTTCCCCGGTGGAGTTGTGCAGGGGGTGTGTTTGGAACATTTTGTCACCGGCCGAGTCCAAAATTCAGCGGTTCCCCATCTCAGCCCAGAAAGCAGGTAGAACAACTTTTGTGGTGCCTTTCAGGTGCCTACCAAGGTAGTGTAAAAACTACCAGGAGAATTCGTCCCTGGCACCTTCGCTAGTGGAGTTGTGCATGGGGTGTCTTTGGAACATTTTGTCACCGGCCGACTCCAAAATTCAGCGGTTCCCCATCTCAGCCCAGAAAGCAGGTAGAACAACTTTTGTGGTGCCTTTCAGGTGCCTACCAAGGTAGTGTAAAAACTACTAAGAGAACTCCTGTCTGGCACCTTCCCCGGTGGAGTTGTGCAGGGGGTGTGTTTGGAACATTTTGTCACCGGCCGAGTCCAAAATTCAGCGGTTCCCCATCTCAGCCCAGAAAGCAGGTAGAACAACTTTTGTGCTGCCTTTCAGGTGCCTACCAAGGTAGTGTAAAAACTACCAGGAGAACTCCTGTCTGGCACCTTCCCCGGTGGAGTTGTGCAGGGGGTGTGTTTGGAACATTTTGTCACCGGCCGACTCCAAAATTCAGCGATTCCCCATCTCAGCCCAGAAAGCAGGTAGAACAACTTTTGTGGTGCCTTTCAGCTCCCTACCAAGGTAGTGTAAAATCTACCAAGAGAACTCCTGTCTGGCACCTTCCCCGGTGGAGTTGTGCAGGGGGTGTGTTTGGAACATTTTGTCACCGGCCGACTCCAAAATTCAGCGGTTCCCCATCTCAGCCCAGAAAGCAGGTAGAACATCTTTTGTGGTTTTTTTAGATGCCTACCGGAGCAATGTAAAAACTACCAGGAGAACTCCTGTCTGGCACCTTCCCCGGTGGAGTTGTGCATGGGGTGTCTTTGGAACATTTTGTCACCGGCCGAGTTTTAAAATTCAGCGCTTCCCCATCTCAGCCCAGAAAGCAGGTAGAACAACTTTTGTGGTGCCTTTCAGCTGCCTACCAAGGTAGTGTAAAAACTACCAGGAGAACTCCTGTCTGGCACCTTCCCCGGTGGAGTTGTGCAGGGGGTGTGTTTGGAACATTTTGTCACCGCCCAACTCCAAAATTCAGCGGTTCCCCATCTCAGCCCAGAAAGCAGATAGAACAACTTTTGTGGTGTCTTTCAGATGCCTACCGGAGCAATGTAAAAAACTACCAGGAGAACTCCTGTCTGGCACCTTCCCCGGTGGAGTTGTGCATGGGGTGTGTTTGGAACATTTTGTCACCAGCCGACTCCAAAATTCAGCGGTTCCCCATCTCAGCCCAGAAAGCAGGTAGAACAACTTTTGTGGTGTCCTTTTGATGCCTACCGGAGCAATGTAAAAACTACCAACAGAACTCGTCCCTGGCACCTTCGCTAGTGGAGTTGTGCATGGGGTGTGTTTGGAACATTTTGTCACCGGCCGACTCCAAAATTCAGCTGTTCCCCATCTCAGCCCAGAAAGCAGGTAGAACAAGTTTTGTGGTGCCTTTCAGCTGCCTACCAAGGTAGTGTAAAAACTATTAAGAGAACTCCTGTCTGGCACCTTCCCCGGTGGAGTTGTGCATGGGGTGTCTTTGGAACATTTTGTCACCAGCCGACTCCAAAATTCAGCCGTTCCCCATCTCAGCCCAGAAAGCAGGTAGAACAACTTTTGTGGTGCCTTTCAGGTGCCTACTGGAGCAATGTAAAAACTACCAGGAGAACTCCTGTCTGGCACCTTCCCCGGTGGAGTTGTGCATGGGGTGTGTTCGGAACATTTTGTCACCAGCCGAGTCCAAAAATTCAGCGGTTCCCCATCTCAGCCCAGAAAGCAGGTAGAACAACTTTTGTGGTGCCTTTCAAATGCCTACCAAGGTAGTGTAAAAACTACCAAGAGAACTCCTGCCTGGCACCTTCCCCGGTGGAGTTGTGCATGGGGTGTCTTTGGAACATTTTGTCACCGGCCGACTCCAAAATTCAGCGGTTCCCCATCTCAGCCCAGAAAGCAGGTAGAACAACTTTTGTGGTGCCTTTCAGCTGCCTACCAAGGTAGTGTAAAAACTACCAGGAGAACTCCTGTCTGGCACCTTCCCCGGTGGAGTTGTGCAGGGGGTGTGTTTGGAACATTTTGTCACCGGCCGAGTCCAAAATTCAGCGGTTCCCCATCTCAGCCCAGAAAGCAGGTAGAACAACTTTTGTGGTGTCTTTCAGATGCCTACCGGAGCAATGTAAAAACTACCAGGAGAACTCCTGTCTGGCACCTTCCCCGGTGGAGTTGTGCATGGGGTGTGTTTGGAACATTTTGTCACCAGCCGACTCCAAAATTCAGCGGTTCCCCATCTCAGCCCAGAAAGCAGGTAGAACAACTTTTGTGGTGCCTTTCAAATGCCTACCAAGGTAGTGTAAAAACTACAAAGAGAACTCCTGCCTGGCACCTTCCCCGGTGGAGTTGTGCATGGGGTGTCTTTGGAACATTTTTTCACCGGCCGAGTCCAAAATTCAGCGATTCCCCATCTCAGCCCAGAAAGCAGGTAGAACAACTTTTGTGGTGCCTTTCAGGTGCCTACCAAGGTAGTGTAAAAACTACCAGGAGAACTCCTGTCTGGCACCTTCCCCGGTGGAGTTGTGCATGGGGTGTGTTTGGAACATTTTGTCACCGGCCGAGTCCAAAATTCAGCGGTTCCCCATCTCAGCCCAGAAAGCAGGTAGAACAACTTTTGTGCTGCCTTTCAGCTCCCTACCAAGGTAGTGTAAAATCTACCAAGAGAACTCCTGTCTGGCACCTTCCCCGGTGGAGTTGTGCAGGGGGTGTGTTTGGAACATTTTGTCACCGGCCGACTCCAAAATTCAGCGGTTCCCCATCTCAGCCCAGAAAGCAGGTAGAACAACTTTTGTGGTGTCTTTCAGATGCCTACCAAGGTAGTGTAAAAACTACCAGGAGAACTCCTGTCTGGCACCTTCCCCGGTGGAGTTGTGCATGGGGTGTCTTTGGAACATTTTGTCACCAGCCGAGTCCAAAATTCAGCTGTTCCCCATCTCAGCCCAGAAAGCAGGTAGAACAACTTTTGTGGTGTCTTTTAGATGCCTACCAAGGTAGTGTAAAAACTATCAAGAGAACGCTTGTCTGGCACCTTCCCCGGTGGAGTTGTGCATGGGGTGTCTTTGGAACATTTTGTCACCGGCCGAGTCCAAAATTCAGCGTTTCCCCATCTCAGCCCAGAAAGCAGGTAGAACAACTTTTGTGGTGTCTTTCAGATGCCTACCGGAGCAATGTAAAAACTACCAGGAGAACTCCTTTCTGGCACCTTCCCCGGTGGAGTTGTGCAGGGGGTGTGTTTGGAACATTTTGTCACCGGCCGACTCCAAAATTCAGCGGTTCCCCATCTCAGCCCAGAAAGCAGGTAGAACAACTTTTGTGGTGTCTTTCAGATGCCTACCAGAGCAATGTAAAAACTACCAGGAGAACTCCTGTCTGGCACCTTCCCCGGTGGAGTTGTGCAGGGGGTGTGTTTGGAACATTTTGTCACCAGCCGAGTCCAAAATTCAGCGTTTCCCCTTCTCAGCCCAGAAAGCAGGTAGAACAACTTTTGTGGTGTCTTTCAGATGCCTACCAAGGTAGTGTAAAAACTATCAAGAGAACTCCTGTCTGGCACCTTCCCCGGTGGAGTTGTGCATGGGGTGTCTTTGGAACATTTTGTCACCGGCCGAGTCCAAAATTCAGCGGTTCCCCATCTCAGCCCAGAAAGCAGGAAGAACAACTTTTGTGGTGTCTTTCAGCTGCCTACGAAGGTAGTGTAAAAACTACCAACAGAATTCGTTCCTGGCACCTTCCCCGGTGGAGTTGTGCATGGGGTGTCTTTGGAACATTTTGTCACCGGCCGAGTCCAAAATTCAGCGATTCCCCATCTCAGCCCAGAAAGCAGGTAGAACAACTTTTGTGGTGCCTTTCAGCTGCCTACCAAGGTAGTGTAAAAACTACCAAGAGAACTCCTTTCTGGCACCTTCCCCGGTGGAGTTGTGCATGGGGTGTCTTTGGAACATTTTGTCACCGGCCGAGTCCAAAATTCAGCGATTCCCCATCTCAGCCCAGAAAGCAGGTAGAACAACTTTTGTGGTGCCTTTCAAATGCCTACCAAGGTAGTGTAAAAACTACCAGGAGAACTCCTGTCTGGCACCTTCCCCGGTAGAGTTGTGCATGGGGGTGTGTTTGGAACATTTTGTCACCGGCCGACTCCAAAATTCAGCGGTTCCCCATCTCAGCCCAGAAAGCAGGTAGAACAACTTTTGTGGTGTCTTTCAGGTGCCTACCGGAGCAATGTAAAAACTACCAGGAGAACTCCTGTCTGGCACCTTCCCCGGTGGAGTTGTGCATGGGGTGTGTTTGGAACATTTTGTCACCGGCCGAGTCCAAAATTCAGCGGTTCCCCATCTCAGCCCAGAAAGCAGGTAGAACAACTTTTGTGGTGTCCTTTTGATGCCTACCGGAGCAATGTAAAAACTACCAGGAGAACTCCTGTCTGGCACCTTCCTTGGTATAGTTGTGCAGGGGGTGTCTTTGGAACATTTTGTCACCGGCCGAGTCCAAAATTCAGCTGTTCCGCATCTCAGCCCAGAAAGCAGGTAGAACAACTTTTGTGGTGTCTTTTAGATGCCTACCAAGGTAGTGTAAAAACTATCAAGAGAACGCTTGTCTGGCACCTTCCCCGGTGGAGTTTTGCAGGGGGTGTGTTTGGAACATTTTGTCACCGGCCGAGTCCAAAATTCAGCGATTCCCCATCTCAGCCCAGAAAGCAGGTAGAACAACTTTTGTGGTGTCTTTCAGATGCCTACCAAGGTAGTGTAAAAACTCTCAAGAGAACTCTTGTCTGGCACCTTCCCCGGTGGAGTTGTGCATGGGGTGTGTTTGGAACATTTTGTCACCGGCCGAGTTTAAAATTCAGCGATTCCCCATCTCAGCCCAGAAAGCAGGTAGAACAACTTTTGTGGTGCCTTTCAAATGCCTACCAAGGTAGTGTAAAAACTACCAAGAGAACTCCTGCCTGGCACCTTCCCCGGTGGAGTTGTGCATGGGGTGTGTTTGGAACATTTTGTCACCAGCCGACTCCAAAATTCAGCGGTTCCCCATCTCAGCCCAGAAAGCAGGTAGAACAACTTTTGTGGTGTCCTTTTGATGCCTACCGGAGCAATGTAAAAACTACCAGGAGAACTCCTGTCTGGCACCTTCCTTGGTATAGTTGTGCAGGGGGTGTGTTTGGAACATTTTGTCACCGGCCGAGTCCAAAATTCAGCGATTCCCCATCTCAGCCCAGAAAGCAGGTAGAACAACTTTTGTGGTGTCTTTCAGATGCCTACCAAGGTAGTGTAAAAACTCTCAAGAGAACTCTTGTCTGGCACCTTCCCCGGTGGAGTTGTGCATGGGGTGTGTTTGGAACATTTTGTCACCGGCCGAGTTTAAAATTCAGCGATTCCCCATCTCAGCCCAGAAAGCAGGTAGAACAACTTTTGTGGTGCCTTTCAAATGCCTACCAAGGTAGTGTAAAAACTACCAAGAGAACTCCTGCCTGGCACCTTCCCCGGTGGAGTTGTGCATGGGGTGTGTTTGGAACATTTTGTCACCAGCCGACTCCAAAATTCAGCGGTTCCCCATCTCAGCCCAGAAAGCAGGTAGAACAACTTTTGTGGTGTCCTTTTGATGCCTACCGGAGCAATGTAAAAACTACCAGGAGAACTCCTGTCTGGCACCTTCCTTGGTATAGTTGTGCAGGGGGTGTCTTTGGAACATTTTGTCACCGGCCGAGTCCAAAATTCAGCTGTTCCCCATCTCAGCCCAGAAAGCAGGTAGAACAACTTTTGTGGTGTCTTTTAGATGCCTACCAAGGTAGTGTAAAAACTATCAAGAGAACGCTTGTCTGGCACCTTCCCCGGTGGAGTTTTGCAGGGGGTGTGTTTGGAACATTTTGTCACCGGCCGAGTCCAAAATTCAACGATTCCCCATCTCAGCCCAGAAAGCAGGTAGAACAACTTTTGTGGTGTCTTTCAGATGCCTACCAAGGTAGTGTAAAAACTCTCAAGAGAACTCTTGTCTGGCACCTTCCCCGGTGGAGTTGTGCATGGGGTGTGTTTGGAACATTTTGTCACCGGCCGAGTTTAAAATTCAGCGATTCCCCATCTCAGCCCAGAAAGCAGGTAGAACAACTTTTGTGGTGCCTTTCAAATGCCTACCAAGGTAGTGTAAAAACTACCAAGAGAACTCCTGCCTGGCACCTTCCCCGGTGGAGTTGTGCATGGGGTGTGTTTGGAACATTTTGTCACCGGCCGAGTCCAAAATTCAGCGGTTCCCCATCTCAGCCCAGAAAGCAGGTAGAACAACTTTTGTGGTGCCTTTCAGGTGCCTACCAAGGTAGTGTAAAAACTACCAGGAGAATTCGTCCCTGGCACCTTCGCTAGTGGAGTTGTGCATGGGGTGTCTTTGGAACATTTTGTCACCGGCCGACTCCAAAATTCAGCGGTTCCCCATCTCAGCCCAGAAAGCAGGTAGAACAACTTTTGTGGTGCCTTTCAGCTGCCTACCAAGGTAGTGTAAAAACTACTAAGAGAACTCCTGTCTGGCACCTTCCCCGGTGGAGTTGTGCATGGGGTGTGTTTGGAACATTTTGTCACCGGCCGACTCCAAAATTCAGCGGTTCCCCATCTCAGCCCAGAAAGCAGGTAGAACAACTTTTGTGGTGTCTTTCAGATGCCTACCGGAGCAATGTAAAAACTACCAGGAGAACTCCTGTCTGGCACCTTCCCCGGTGGAGTTGTGCAGGGGGTGTGTTCGGAACATTTTGTCACCAGCCGACTCCAAAATTCAGCGGTTCCCCATCTCAGCCCAGAAAGCAGGTAGAACAACTTTTGTGGTGCCTTTCAAATGCCTACCAAGGTAGTGTAAAAACTACCAAGAGAACTCCTGCCTGGCACCTTCCCCGGTGGAGTTGTGCATGGGGTGTGTTTGGAACATTTTGTCACCGGCCGAGTCCAAAATTCAGCGATTCCCCATCTCAGCCCAGAAAGCAGGTAGAACAACTTTTGTGCTGCCTTTCAGGTGCCTACCAAGGTAGTGTAAAAACTACCAACAGAACTCGTTTCTGGCACCTTCCCCGGTGGAGTTGTGCAGGGGGTGTGTTTGGAACATTTTGTCACCGGCCGACTCCAAAATTCAGCGGTTCCCCATCTCAGCCCAGAAAGCAGGTAGAACATCTTTTGTGGTGTCTTTTAGATGCCTACCGGAGCAATGTAAAAACTACCAGGAGAACTCCTGTCTGGCACCTTCCCCGGTATAGTTGTGCAGGGGGTGTGTTTGGAACATTTTGTCACCAGCCGAGTCCAAAATTCAGCTGTTCCCCATCTCAGCCCAGAAAGCAGGTAGAACAACTTTTGTGGTGTCTTTTAGATGCCTACCAAGGTAGTGTAAAAACTATCAAGAGAACGCTTGTCTGGCACCTTCCCCGGTGGAGTTGTGCATGGGGTGTCTTTGGAACATTTTGTCACTGGCCAAGTCCAAAATTCAGCGATTCCCCATCTCAGCCCAGAAAGCAGGTAGAACAACTTTTGTGGTGTCTTTCAGATGCCTACCGGAGCAATGTAAAAACTACCAGGAGAACTCCTGTCTGGCACCTTCCCCGGTGGAGTTGTGCAGGGGGTGTGTTTGGAACATTTTGTCACCAGCCGAGTCCAAAATTCAGCGGTTCCCCATCTCAGCCCAGAAAGCAGGTAGAACAACTTTTGTGGTGTCTTTCAGATGCCTACCGGAGCAATGTAAAAACTACCAGGAGAACTCCTGTCTGGCACCTTCCCCGGTGGAGTTGTGCAGGGGGTGTGTTTGGAACATTTTGTCACCAGCCGACTCCAAAATTCAGCTGTTCCCCATCTCAGCCCAGAAAGCAGGTAGAACAACTTTTGTGGTGTCTTTTAGATGCCTACCAAGGTAGTGTAAAAACTACTAAGAGAACTCCTGTCTGGCACCTTCCCCGGTGGAGTTGTGCATGGGGTCTGTTTGGAACATTTTGTCACCGGCCGAGTCCAAAATTCAGCGGTTCCCCATCTCAGCCCAGAAAGCAGGTAGAACAACTTTTGTGGTGTCTTTCAGATGCCTACCGGAGCAATGTAAAAACTACCAGGAGAACTCCCGTCTGGCACCTTCCCCGGTGGAGTTGTGCAGGGGGTGTGTTTGGAACATTTTGTCACCAGCCGACTCCAAAATTCAGCGGTTCCCCATCTCAGCCCAGAAAGCAGGTAGAACAACTTTTGTGGTGTCTTTTAGATGCCTACCAAGGTAGTGTAAAAACTACCAGGAGAACTCCTGTCTGGCACCTTCCCCGGTGGAGTTGTGCATGGGGTGTGTTTGGAACATTTTGTCACCAGCCGAGTCCAAAATTCAGCGGTTCCCCATCTCAGCCCAGAAAGCAGGTAGAACAACTTTTGTGGTTTCTTTCAGATGCCTACCGGAGCAATGTAAAAACTACCAGGAGAACTCCTGTCTGGCACCTTCCCCGGTGGAGTTGTGCAGGGGGTGTGTTTGGAACATTTTGTCACCAGCCGAGTCCAAAATTCAGCGTTTCCCCATCTCAGCCCAGAAAGCAGGTAGAACAACTTTTGTGGTGTCTTTTAGATGCCTACCAAGGTAGTGTAAAAACTACTAAGAGAACTCCTGTCTGGCACCTTCCCCGGTGGAGTTGTGCATGGGGTGTCTTTGGAACATTTTGTCACCGGCCGACTCCAAAATTCAGCGGTTCCCCATCTCAGCCCAGAAAGCAGGTAGAACAACTTTTGTGGTGTCTTTTAGATGCCTACCAAGGTAGTGTAAAAACTATCAAGAGAACGCTTGTCTGGCACCTTCCCCGGTGGAGTTTTGCAGGGGGTGTGTTTGGAACATTTTGTCACCGGCCGAGTCCAAAATTCAGCGATTCCCCATCTCAGCCCAGAAAGCAGGTAGAACAACTTTTGTGGTGTCTTTCAGATGCCTACCAAGGTAGTGTAAAAACTCTCAAGAGAACTCTTGTCTGGCACCTTCCCCGGTGGAGTTGTGCATGGGGTGTGTTTGGAACATTTTTTCACCAGCCGAGTCCAAAATTCAGCGATTCCCCATCTCAGCCCAGAAAGCAGGTAGAACAACTTTTGTGGTGCCTTTCAAATGCCTACCAAGGTAGTGTAAAAACTACCAAGAGAACTCCTGCCTGGCACCTTCCCCGGTGGAGTTGTGCATGGGGTGTGTTTGGAACATTTTGTCACCGGCCGAGTTTAAAATTCAGCGGTTCCCCATCTCAGCCCAGAAAGCAGGTAGAACAACTTTTGTGGTGCCTTTCAGCTGCCTACCAAGGTAGTGTAAAAACTACCAGGAGAACTCCTGTCTGGCACCTTCCCTGGTGGAGTTGTGCATGGGGTGTCTTTGGAACATTTTGTCACCGGCCGACTCCAAAATTCAGCGATTCCCCATCTCAGCCCAGAAAGCAGGTAGAACAACTTTTGTGCTGCCTTTCAGCTCCCTACCAAGGTAGTGTAAAATCTACCAAGAGAACTCCTGTCTGGCACCTTCCCCGGTGGAGTTGTGCATGGGGTGTGTTTGGAACATTTTGTCACCGGCCGACTCCAAAATTCAGCGTTTCCCCATCTCAGCCCAGAAAGCAGGTAGAACATCTTTTGTGGTGTCTTTTAGATGCCTACCGGAGCAATGTAAAACCTACCAGGAGAACTCCTGTCTGGCACCTTCCCCGGTGGAGTTGTGCATGGGGTGTGTTTGGAACATTTTGTCACCGGCCGACTCCAAAATTCAGCGGTTCCCCATCTCAGCCCAGAAAGCAGGTAGAACAACTTTTGTGGTGTCCTTTTGATGCCTACCGGAGCAATGTAAAAACTACCAGGAGAACTCCTGTCTGGCACCTTCCTTGGTATAGTTGTGCAGGGGGTGTCTTTGGAACATTTTGTCACCGGCCGAGTCCAAAATTCAGCTGTTCCCCATCTCAGCCCAGAAAGCAGGTAGAACAACTTTTGTGGTGTCTTTTAGATGCCTACCAAGGTAGTGTAAAAACTATCAAGAGAACGCTTGTCTGGCACCTTCCCCGGTGGAGTTTTGCAGGGGGTGTGTTTGGAACATTTTGTCACCGGCCGAGTCCAAAATTCAGCGATTCCCCATCTCAGCCCAGAAAGCAGGTAGAACAACTTTTGTGGTGTCTTTCAGATGCCTACCAAGGTAGTGTAAAAACTCTCAAGAGAACTCTTGTCTGGCACCTTCCCCGGTGGAGTTGTGCATGGGGTGTGTTTGGAACATTTTGTCACCGGCCGAGTTTAAAATTCAGCGATTCCCCATCTCAGCCCAGAAAGCAGGTAGAACAACTTTTGTGGTGCCTTTCAAATGCCTACCAAGGTAGTGTAAAAACTACCAAGAGAACTCCTGCCTGGCACCTTCCCCGGTGGAGTTGTGCATGGGGTGTGTTTGGAACATTTTGTCACCAGCCGACTCCAAAATTCAGCGGTTCCCCATCTCAGCCCAGAAAGCAGGTAGAACAACTTTTGTGGTGTCCTTTTGATGCCTACCGGAGCAATGTAAAAACTACCAGGAGAACTCCTGTCTGGCACCTTCCTTGGTATAGTTGTGCAGGGGGTGTCTTTGGAACATTTTGTCACCGGCCGAGTCCAAAATTCAGCTGTTCCCCATCTCAGCCCAGAAAGCAGGTAGAACAACTTTTGTGGTGTCTTTTAGATGCCTACCAAGGTAGTGTAAAAACTATCAAGAGAACGCTTGTCTGGCACCTTCCCCGGTGGAGTTTTGCAGGGGGTGTGTTTGGAACATTTTGTCACCGGCCGAGTCCAAAATTCAGCGATTCCCCATCTCAGCCCAGAAAGCAGGTAGAACAACTTTTGTGGTGTCTTTCAGATGCCTACCAAGGTAGTGTAAAAACTCTCAAGAGAACTCTTGTCTGGCACCTTCCCCGGTGGAGTTGTGCATGGGGTGTGTTTGGAACATTTTGTCACCGGCCGAGTTTAAAATTCAGCGATTCCCCATCTCAGCCCAGAAAGCAGGTAGAACAACTTTTGTGGTGCCTTTCAAATGCCTACCAAGGTAGTGTAAAAACTACCAAGAGAACTCCTGCCTGGCACCTTCCCCGGTGGAGTTGTGCATGGGGTGTGTTTGGAACATTTTGTCACCGGCCGAGTCCAAAATTCAGCGGTTCCCCATCTCAGCCCAGAAAGCAGGTAGAACAACTTTTGTGGTGCCTTTCAGGTGCCTACCAAGGTAGTGTAAAAACTACCAGGAGAACTCCTGTCTGGCACCTTCGCTAGTGGAGTTGTGCATGGGGTGTCTTTGGAACATTTTGTCACCGGCCGACTCCAAAATTCAGCGGTTCCCCATCTCAGCCCAGAAAGCAGGTAGAACAACTTTTGTGGTGCCTTTGAGCTGCCTACCAAGGTAGTGTAAAAACTACTAAGAGAACTCCTGTCTGGCACCTTCCCCGGTGGAGTTGTGCATGGGGTGTGTTTGGAACATTTTGTCACCGGCCGAGTCCAAAATTCAGCGGTTCCCCATCTCAGCCCAGAAAGCAGGTAGAACAACTTTTGTGGTGTCTTTCAGATGCCTACCGGAGCAATGTAAAAACTACCAGGAGAACTCCTGTCTGGCACCTTCCCCGGTGGAGTTGTGCAGGGGGTGTGTTCGGAACATTTTGTCACCAGCCGACTCCAAAATTCAGCGGTTCCCCATCTCAGCCCAGAAAGCAGGTAGAACAACTTTTGTGGTGCCTTTCAAATGCCTACCAATGTAGTGTAAAAACTACCAAGAGAACTCCTGCCTGGCACCTTCCCCGGTGGAGTTGTGCATGGGGTGTGTTTGGAACATTTTGTCACCGGCCGAGTCCAAAATTCAGCGATTCCCCATCTCAGCCCAGAAAGCAGGTAGAACAACTTTTGTGCTGCCTTTCAGGTGCCTACCAAGGTAGTGTAAAAACTACCAGGAGAACTCCTGTCTGGCACCTTCCCCGGTGGAGTTGTGCAGGGGGTGTGTTTGGAACATTTTGTCACCGGCCGACTCCAAAATTCAGCGGTTCCCCATCTCAGCCCAGAAAGCAGGTAGAACATCTTTTGTGGTGTCTTTTAGATGCCTACCGGAGCAATGTAAAAACTACCAGGAGAACTCCTGTCTGGCACCTTCCCCGGTATAGTTGTGCAGGGGGTGTTTTTGGAACATTTTGTCACCAGCCGAGTCCAAAATTCAGCTGTTCCCCATCTCAGCCCAGAAAGCAGGTAGAACAACTTTTGTGGTGTCTTTCAGATGCCTACCAAGGTAGTGTAAAAACTATCAAGAGAACGCTTGTCTGGCACCTTCCCCGGTGGAGTTGTGCATGGGGTGTCTTTGGAACATTTTGTCACTGGCCAAGTCCAAAATTCAGCGATTCCCCATCTCAGCCCAGAAAGCAGGTAGAACAACTTTTGTGGTGTCTTTCAGATGCCTACCGGAGCAATGTAAAAACTACCAGGAGAACTCCTGTCTGGCACCTTCCCCGGTGGAGTTGTGCAGGGGGTGTGTTTGGAACATTTTGTCACCAGCCGAGTCCAAAATTCAGCGGTTCCCCATCTCAGCCCAGAAAGCAGGTAGAACAACTTTTGTGGTGTCTTTCAGATGCCTACCGGAGCAATGTAAAAACTACCAGGAGAACTCCTGTCTGGCACCTTCCCCGGTGGAGTTGTGCAGGGGGTGTGTTTGGAACATTTTGTCACCAGCCGAGTCCAAAATTCAGCGATTCCCCATCTCAGCCCAGAAAGCAGGTAGAACAACTTTTGTGGTGTCTTTTAGATGCCTACCAAGGTAGTGTAAAAACTATCAAGAGAACGCTTGTCTGGCACCTTCCCCGGTGGAGTTGTGCAGGGGGTGTCTTTGGAACATTTTGTCACTGGCCAAGTCCAAAATTCAGCGATTCCCCATCTCAGCCCAGAAAGCAGGTAGAACAACTTTTGTGGTGTCTTTCAGATGCCTACCGGAGCAATGTAAAAACTACCAGGAGAACTCCTGTCTGGCACCTTCCCCGGTGGAGTTGTGCAGGGGGTGTGTTTGGAACATTTTGTCACCAGCCGAGTCCAAAATTCAGCGGTTCCCCATCTCAGCCCAGAAAGCAGGTAGAACAACTTTTGTGGTGTCTTTCAGATGCCTACCGGAGCAATGTAAAAACTACCAGGAGAACTCCTGTCTGGCACCTTCCCCGGTGGAGTTGTGCAGGGGGTGTGTTTGAAACATTTTGTCACCAGCCGAGTCCAAAATTCAGCGTTTCCCCATCTCAGCCCAGAAAGCAGGTAGAACAACTTTTGTGGTGTCTTTTAGATGCCTACCAAGGTAGTGTAAAAACTACTAAGAGAACTCCTGTCTGGCACCTTCCCCGGTGGAGTTGTGCATGGGGTCTGTTTGGAACATTTTGTCACCGGCCGAGTCCAAAATTCAGCTGTTCCCCATCTCAGCCCAGAAAGCAGATAGAACAACTTTTGTGGTGTCTTTCAGATGCCTACCGGAGCAATGTAAAAACTGCCAGGAGAACTCCCGTCTGGCACCTTCCCCGGTGGAGTTGTGCAGGGGGTGTGTTTGGAACATTTTGTCACCAGCCGAGTCCAAAATTCAGCGGTTCCCCATCTCAGCCCAGAAAGCAGGTAGAACAACTTTTGTGGTGTCTTTTAGATGCCTACCAAGGTAGTGTAAAAACTATCAAGAGAACTCCTGTCTGGCACCTTCCCCGGTGGAGTTGTGCATGGGGTGTGTTTGGAACATTTTGTCACCAGCCGAGTCCAAAATTCAGCGGTTCCCCATCTCAGCCCAGAAAGCAGGTAGAACAACTTTTGTGGTTTCTTTCAGATGCCTACCGGAGCAATGTAAAAACTACCAGGAGAACTCCTGTCTGGCACCTTCCCCGGTGGAGTTGTGCAGGGGGTGTGTTTGGAACATTTTGTCACCAGCCGAGTCCAAAATTCAGCGGTTCCCCATCTCAGCCCAGAAAGCAGGTAGAACAACTTTTGTGGTGTCTTTTAGATGCCTACCAAGGTAGTGTAAAAACTACTAAGAGAACTCCTGTCTGGCACCTTCCCCGGTGGAGTTGTGCAGGGGGTGTGTTTGGAACATTTTGTCACCGGCCGACTCCAAAATTCAGCGGTTCCCCATCTCAGCCCAGAAAGCAGGTAGAACAACTTTTGTGGTGCCTTTCAGCTGCCTACCAAGGTAGTGTAAAAACTACTAAGAGAACTCCTGTCTGGCACCTTCCCCGGTGGAGTTGTGCAGTGGGTGTGTTTGGAACATTTTGTCACCGGCCGAGTCCAAAATTCAGCGGTTCCCCATCTCAGCCCAGAAAGCAGGTAGAACAACTTTTGTGGTGTCTTTCAGATGCCTACCGGAGCAATGTAAAAACTACCAGGAGAACTCCTGTCTGGCACCTTCCCCGGTGGAGTTGTGCATGGGGTGTGTTTGGAACATTTTGTCACCAGCCGACTCCAAAATTCAGCGGTTCCCCATCTCAGCCCAGAAAGCAGGTAAAACAACTTTTGTGGTGCCTTTCAGCTGCCTACCAAGGTAGTGTAAAAACTACAAAGAGAACTCCTGTCTGGCACCTTCCCCGGTGGAGTTGTGCATGGGGTGTCTTTGGAACATTTTGTCACCGGCCGAGTCCAAAATTCAGCGTTTCCCCATCTCAGCCCAGAAAGCAGGTAGAACAACTTTTGTGGTGCCTTTCACGTGCCTACCAAGGTAGTGTAAAAACTACCAGGAGAACTCCTGTCTGGCACCTTCCCCGGTGGAGTTGTGCATGGGGTGTGTTTGGAACATTTTGTCACCGGCCGAGTCCAAAATTCAGCGGTTCCCCATCTCAGCCCAGAAAGCAGGTAGAACAACTTTTGTGCTGCCTTTCAGCTCCCTACCAAGGTAGTGTAAAATCTACCAAGAGAACTCCTGTCTGGCACCTTCCCCGGTGGAGTTGTGCAGGGGGTGTGTTTGGAACATTTTGTCACCGGCCGAGTCCAAAATTCAGCGGTTCCCCATCTCAGCCCAGAAAGCAGGTAGAACATCTTTTGTGGTGTCTTTTAGATGCCTACCGGAGCAATGTAAAAACTACCAGGAGAACTCCTGTCTGGCACCTTCCCCGGTATAGTTGTGCAGGGGGTGTCTTTGGAACATTTTGTCACCAGCCGAGTCCAAAATTCAGCTGTTCCCCATCTCAGCCCAGAAAGCAGGTAGAACAACTTTTGTGGTGTCTTTTAGATGCCTACCAAGGTAGTGTAAAAACTATCAAGATAACGCTTGTCTGGCACCTTCCCCGGTGGAGTTGTGCAGGGGGTGTCTTTGGAACATTTTGTCACCAGCCGAGTCCAAAATTCAGCGATTCCCCATCTCAGCCCAGAAAGCAGGTAGAACAACTTTTGTGGTGTCTTTCAGATGCCTACCGGAGCAATGTAAAAACTACCAGGAGAACTCCTGTCTGGCACCTTCCCCGGTGGAGTTGTGCAGGGGGTGTGTTTGGAACATTTTGTCACCGGCCGACTCCAAAATTCAGCGGTTCCCCATCTCAGCCCAGAAAGCAGGTAGAACAACTTTTGTGGTGTCTTTCAGATGCCTACCAGAGCAATGTAAAAACTACCAGGAGAACTCCTGTCTGGCACCTTCCCCGGTGGAGTTGTGCAGGGGGTGTGTTTGGAACATTTTGTCACCAGCCGAGTCCAAAATTCAGCGGTTCCCCATCTCAGCCCAGAAAGCAGGTAGAACAACTTTTGTGGTGTCTTTCAGATGCCTACCAAGGTAGTGTAAAAACTATCAAGAGAACTCCTGTCTGGCACCTTCCCCGGTGGAGTTGTGCATGGGGTGTGTTTGGAACATTTTGTCACCGGCCGACTCCAAAATTCAGCCGTTCCCCATCTCAGCCCAGAAAGCAGGTAGAACAACTTTTGTGGTGTCTTTCAGGTGCCTACGAAGGTAGTGTAAAAACTACCAACAGAATTCGTTCCTGGCAGCTTCCCCGGTGGAGTTGTGCATGGGGTGTCTTTGGAACATTTTGTCACCGGCCGAGTCCAAAATTCAGCGGTTCCCCATCTCAGCCCAGAAAGCAGGTAGAACAACTTTTGTGGTGCCTTTCAAATGCCTACCAAGGTAGTGTAAAAACTACAAAGAGAACTCCTGCCTGGCACCTTCCCCGGTGGAGTTGTGCATGGGGTGTCTTTGGAACATTTTGTCACCGGCCGAGTCCAAAATTCAGCGATTCCCCATCTCAGCCCAGAAAGCAGGTAGAACAACTTTTGTGGTGCCTTTCACGTGCCTACCAAGGTAGTGTAAAAACTACCAGGAGAACTCCTGCCTGGCACCTTCCCCGGTGGAGTTGTGCATGGGGTGTGTTTGGAACATTTTGTCACCGGCCGAGTCCAAAATTCAGCGGTTCCCCATCTCAGCCCAGAAAGCAGGTAGAACAACTTTTGTGCTGCCTTTCAGCTCCCTACCAAGGTAGTGTAAAAACTACCAGGAGAACTCCTGTCTGGCACCTTCGCTAGTGGAGTTGTGCAGGGGGTGTGTTTGGAACATTTTGTCACCGGCCGACTCCAAAATTCAGCGGTTCCCCATCTCAGCCCAGAAAGCAGGTAGAACATCTTTTGTGGTGTCTTTTAGATGCCTACCGGAGCAATGTAAAAACTACCAGGAGAACTCCTGTCTGGCACCTTCCCCGGTATAGTTGTGCAGGGGGTGTCTTTGGAACATTTTGTCACCGGCCGAGTCCAAAATTCAGCGGTTCCCCATCTCAGCCCAGAAAGCAGGTAGAACAACTTTTGTGGTGTCTTTTAGATGCCTACCAAGGTAGTGTAAAAACTATCAAGAGAACGCTTGTCTGGCACCTTCCCCGGTGGAGTTTTGCAGGGGGTGTGTTTGGAACATTTTGTCACCGCCCGACTCCAAAATTCAGCGATTCCCCATCTCAGCCCAGAAAGCAGGTAGAACAACTTTTGTGGTGTCTTTCAGATGCCTACCAAGGTAGTGTAAAAACTCTCAAGAGAACTCTTGTCTGGCACCTTCCCCGGTGGAGTTGTGCATGGGGTGTGTTTGGAACATTTTGTCACCGGCCGAGTTTAAAATTCAGCGATTCCCCATCTCAGCCCAGAAAGCAGGTAGAACAACTTTTGTGGTGCGTTTCAAATGCCTACCAAGGTAGTGTAAAAACTACCAAGAGAACTCCTGCCTGGCACCGTCCCCGGTGGAGTTGTGCAGGGGGTGTGTTTGGAACATTTTGTCACCGGCCGAGTCCAAAATTCAGCGGTTCCCCATCTCAGCCCAGAAAGCAGGTAGAACAACTTTTGTGGTGCCTTTCAGGTGCCTACCAAGGTAGTGTAAAAACTACCAGGAGAATTCGTCCCTGGCACCTTCGCTAGTGGAGTTGTGCATGGGGTGTCTTTGGAACATTTTGTCACCGGCCGACTCCAAAATTCAGCGGTTCCCCATCTCAGCCCAGAAAGCAGGTAGAACAACTTTTGTGGTGCCTTTCAGCTGCCTACCAAGGTAGTGTAAAAACTACCAAGAGAACTCCTGCCTGGCACCTTCCCCGGTGGAGTTGTGCATGGGGTGTCTTTGGAACATTTTGTCACCGGGCGACTCCAAAATTCAGCGGTTCCCCATCTCAGCCCAGAAAGCAGGTAGAACAACTTTTGTGCTGCCTTTCAGCTCCCTACCAAGGTAGTGTAAAATCTACCAAGAGAACTCCTGTCTGGCACCTTCCCCGGTGGAGTTGTGCAGGGGGTGTGTTTGGAACATTTTGTCACCGGCCGACTCCAAAATTCAGCGTTTCCCCATCTCAGCCCAGAAAGCAGGTAGAACATCTTTTGTGGTGTCTTTTAGATGCCTACCGGAGCAATGTAAAACCTACCAGGAGAACTCCTGTCTGGCACCTTCCCCGGTATAGTTGTGCAGGGGGTGTGTTTGGAACATTTTGTCACCGGCCGACTCCAAAATTCAGCGGTTCCCCATCTCAGCCCAGAAAGCAGGTAGAACATCTTTTGTGGTGTCTTTTAGATGCCTACCGGAGCAATGTAAAAACTACCAGGAGAACTCCTGTCTGGCACCTTCCCCGGTGGAGTTGTGCATGGGGTGTGTTTGGAACATTTTGTCACCGGCCGAGTCCAAAATTCAGCTGTTCCCCATCTCAGCCCAGAAAGCAGGTAGAACAACTTTTGTGGTATCTTTTAGATGCCTACCAAGGTAGTGTAAAAACTATCAAGAGAACGCTTGTCTGGCACCTTCCCCGGTGGAGTTGTGCATGGGGTGTCTTTGGAACATTTTGTCACTGGCCGAGTCCAAAATTCAGCGATTCCCCATCTCAGCCCAGAAAGCAGGTAGAACAACTTTTGTGGTGTCTTTCAGATGCCTACCGGAGCAATGCAAAAACTACCAGGAGAACTCCTGTCTGGCACCTTCCCCGGTGGAGTTGTGCAGGGGGTGTGTTTGGAACATTTTGTCACCAGCCGAGTCCAAAATTCAGCGGTTCCCCATCTCAGCCCAGAAAGCAGGTAGAACAACTTTTGTGGTGCCTTTCAAATGCCTACCGGAGCAATGTAAAAACTACCAGGAGAACTCCTGTCTGGCACCTTCCCCGGTGGAGTTGTGCAGGGGGTGTCTTTGGAACATTTTGTCACCGGCCGAGTCCAAAATTCAGCGTTTCCCCATCTCAGCCCAGAAAGCAGGTAGAACAACTTTTGTGGTGTCTTTTAGATGCCTACCAAGGTAGTGTAAAAACTACTAAGAGAACTCCTGTCTGGCACCTTCCCCGGTGGAGTTGTGCATGGGGTGTGTTTGGAACATTTTGTCACCGGCCGAGTCCAAAATTCAGCTGTTCCCCATCTCAGCCCAGAAAGCAGATAGAACAACTTTTGTGGTGTCTTTCAGATGCCTACCGGAGCAATGTAAAAACTACCAGGAGAACTCCTGCCTGGCACCTTCCCCGGTGGAGTTGTGCATGGGGTGTCTTTGGAACATTTTGTCACCGGCCGAGTCCAAAATTCAGCGATTCCCCATCTCAGCCCAGAAAGCAGGTAGAACAACTTTTGTGGTGTCTTTTAGATGCCTACCAAGGTAGTGTAAAAACTAT
This sequence comes from Falco cherrug, assembly GCF_023634085.1. NCBI lineage: Eukaryota > Metazoa > Chordata > Aves > Falconiformes > Falconidae > Falco > Falco cherrug. The sequence goes on from NW_026599488.1 coordinate 620,979, forward strand.
CAAGAGAACTCCTGCCTGGCACCTTCTCCGGTGGAGTTGTGCAGGGGGTGTGTTTGGAACATTTTGTCACCAGCCGAGTCCAAAATTCAGCGGTTCCCCATCTCAGCCCAGAAAGCAGGTAGAACAACTTTTGTGGTGTCTTTCAGATGCCTACCGGAGCAATGTAAAAACTACCAGGAGAACTCCTGTCTGGCACCTTCCCCGGTGGAGTTGTGCAGGGGGTGTGTTTGGAACATTTTGTCACCAGCCGAGTCCAAAATTCAGCGGTTCCCCATCTCAGCCCAGAAAGCAGGTAGAACAACTTTTGTGGTGTCTTTTAGATGCCTACCAAGGTAGTGTAAAAACTACTAAGAGAACTCCTGTCTGGCACCTTCCCCGGTGGAGTTGTGCATGGGGTGTCTTTGGAACATTTTGTCACCGGCCGAGTCCAAAATTCAGCGATTCCCCATCTCAGCCCAGAAAGCAGGTAGAACAACTTTTGTGGTGTCTTTCAGATGCCTACCGGAGCAATGTAAAAACTACCAGGAGAACTCCTGTCTGGCACCTTCCCCGGTGGAGTTGTGCAGGGGGTGTCTTTGGAACATTTTGTAACCGGCCGAGTCCAAAATTCAGCGTTTCCCCATCTCAGCCCAGAAAGCAGGTAGAACAACTTTTGTGGTGTCTTTTAGATGCCTACCAAGGTAGTGTAAAAACTACTAAGAGAACTCCTGTCTGGCACCTTCCCCGGTGGAGTTGTGCATGGGGTGTGTTTGGAACATTTTGTCACCGGCCGAGTCCAAAATTCAGCTGTTCCCCATCTCAGCCCAGAAAGCAGATAGAACAACTTTTGTGGTGTCTTTCAGATGCCTACCGGAGCAATGTAAAAACTACCAGGAGAACTCCTGCCTGGCACCTTCCCCGGTGGAGTTGTGCATGGGGTGTCTTTGGAACATTTTGTCACCGGCCGAGTCCAAAATTCAGCGATTCCCCATCTCAGCCCAGAAAGCAGGTACAACAACTTTTGTGGTGTCTTTTAGATGCCTACCAAGGTAGTGTAAAAACTATCAAGAGAACTCCTGCCTGGCACCTTCTCCGGTGGAGTTGTGCAGGGGGTGTGTTTGGAACATTTTGTCACCGGCCGAGTCCAAAATTCAGCGGTTCCCCATCTCAGCCCAGAAAGCAGGTAGAACAACTTTTGTGGTGTCTTTCAGATGCCTACCGGAGCAATGTAAAAACTACCAGGAGAACTCCTGTCTGGCACCTTCCCCGGTGGAGTTGTGCAGGGGGTGTGTTTGGAACATTTTGTCACCAGCCGAGTCCAAAATTCAGCGGTTCCCCATCTCAGCCCAGAAAGCAGGTAGAACAACTTTTGTGGTGTCTTTTAGATGCCTACCAAGGTAGTGTAAAAACTACTAAGAGAACTCCTGTCTGGCACCTTCCCCGGTGGAGTTGTGCATGGGGTGTCTTTGGAACATTTTGTCACCGGCCGAGTCCAAAATTCAGCGATTCCCCATCTCAGCCCAGAAAGCAGATAGAACAACTTTTGTGGTGTCTTTCAGATGCCTACCGGAGCAATGTAAAAACTACCAGGAGAACTCCTGTCTGGCACCTTCCCTAGTGGAGTTGTGCATGGGGTCTGTTTGGAACATTTTGTCACCAGCCGAGTCCAAAATTCAGCGGTTCCCCATCTCAGCCCAGAAAGCAGGTAGAACAACTTTTGTGGTGCCTTTCAGCTGCCTACCAAGGTAGTGTAAAAACTATTAAGAGAACTCCTGTCTGGCACCTTCCCCGGTGGAGTTGTGCATGGGGTGTGTTTGGAACATTTTTTCACCAGCCGACTCCAAAATTCAGCGGTTCCCCATCTCAGCCCAGAAAGCAGGTAGAACAACTTTTGTGGTGTCTTTCAGATGCCTACCGGAGCAATGTAAAAACTACCAGGAGAACTCCTGTCTGGCACCTTCCCCGGTGGAGTTGTGCATGGGGTGTGTTTGGAACATTTTGTCACCAGCCGACTCCAAAATTCAGCGGTTCCCCATCTCAGCCCAGAAAGCAGGTAGAACAACTTTTGTGGCGCCTTTCAAATGGCTACCAAGGTAGTGTAAAAACTACCAAGAGAACTCCTGCCTGGCACCTTCCCCGGTGGAGTTGTGCATGGGGTGTCTTTGGAACATTTTGTCACCGGCCGACTCCAAAATTCAGCGGTTCCCCATCTCAGCCCAGAAAGCAGGTAGAACAACTTTTGTGGTGTCTTTCAGCTGCCTACCGGAGCAATGTAAAAACTACCAGGAGAACTCCTGCCTGGCACCTTCCCTAGTGGAGTTGTGCATGGGGTCTGTTTGGAACATTTTGTCACCAGCCAAGTCCAAAATTCAGCGGTTCCCCATCTCAGCCCAGAAAGCAGGTAGAACAACTTTTGTGGTGCCTTTCAGCTGCCTACCAAGGTAGTGTAAAAACTATTCAGAGAACTCCTGTCTGGCACCTTCCCCGGTGGAGTTGTGCATGGGGTGTGTTTGGAACATTTTGTCACCGGCCGACTCCAAAATTCAGCGGTTCCCCATCTCAGCCCAGAAAGCAGGTAGAACAACTTTTGTGGTGTCTTTCAGATGCCTACCGGAGCAATGTAAAAACTACCAGGAGAACTCCTGTCTGGCACCTTCCCCGGTGGAGTTGTGCATGGGGTGTGTTCGGAACATTTTGTCACCAGCCGAGTCCAAAAATTCAGCGGTTCCCCATCTCAGCCCAGAAAGCAGGTAGAACAACTTTTGTGGTGCCTTTCAGCTGCCTACCAAGGTAGTGTAAAAACTACCAGGAGAACTCCTGCCTGGCACCTTCCCCGGTGGAGTTGTGCATGGGGTGTGTTTGGAACATTTTGTCACCAGCCGAGTCCAAAATTCAGCGGTTCCCCATCTCAGCCCAGAAAGCAGGTAGAACAACTTTTGTGGTGCCTTTCAGGTGCCTACCAAGGTAGTGTAAAAACTACCAGGAGAACTCCTGTCTGGCACCTTCCCCGGTGGAGTTGTGCAGGGGGTGTGTTTGGAACATTTTGTCGCCGGCCGACTCCAAAATTCAGCGGTTCCCCATCTCAGCCCAGAAAGCAGGTAGAACAACTTTTGTGGTGCCTTTCAAATGCCTACCAAGGTAGTGTAAAAACTATTCAGAGAACTCCTGCCTGGCACCTTCCCCGGTGGAGTTGTGCATGGGGTGTGTTTGGAACATTTTGTCACCGGCCGAGTCCAAAATTCAGCGGTTCCCCATCTCAGCCCAGAAAGCAGGTAGAACAACTTTTGTGGTGTCTTTCAGATGCCTACCGGAGCAATGTAAAAACTACCAGGAGAACTCCTGTCTGGCACCTTCCCCGGTGGAGTTGTGCATGGGGTGTGTTTGGAACATTTTGTCACCAGCCGACTCCAAAATTCAGCGGTTCCCCATCTCAGCCCAGAAAGCAGGTAGAACAACTTTTGTGGTGCCTTTCAAATGGCTACCTACCAAGGTAGTGTAAAAACTACTAAGAGAACTCCTGCCTGGCACCTTCCCCGGTGGAGTTGTGCATGGGGTGTCTTTGGAACATTTCGTCACCAGCCGACTCCAAAATTCAGCGGTTCCCCATCTCAGCCCAGAAAGCAGGTAGAACAACTTTTGTGGTGTCTTTCAGATGCCTACCGGAGCAATGTAAAAACTACCAGGAGAACTCCTGTCTGGCACCTTCCCCGGTGGAGTTGTGCATGGGGTGTGTTCGGAACATTTTGTCACCAGCCGAGTCCAAAATTCAGCCGTTCCCCATCTCAGCCAAGAAAGCAGGTAGAACAACTTTTGTGGTGCCTTTCAAATGCCTACCAAGGTAGTTTAAAAACTACCAGGAGAACTCCTGCCTGGCACCTTCCCCAGTGGAGTTGTGCATGGGGTGTGTTTGGAACATTTTGTCACCGGCCGACTCCAAAATTCAGCGGTTCCCCATCTCAGCCCAGAAAGCAGGTAGAACAACTTTTGTGGTGTCTTTCAGATGCCTACCGGAGCAATGTAAAAACTACCAGGAGAACTCCTGTCTGGCACCTTCCCCGGTGGAGTTGTGCAGGGGGTGTGTTTGGAACATTTTGTCACCAGCCGAGTCCAAAATTCAGCGGTTCCCCATCTCAGCCCAGAAAGCAGGTAGAACAACTTTTGTGGTGCCTTTCAAATGGCTACCAAGGTAGTGTAAAAACTACCAAGAGAACTCCTGCCTGGCACCTTCCCCGGTGGAGTTGTGCATGGGGTGTCTTTGGAACATTTTGTCACCGGCCGAGTCCAAAATTCAGCGGTTCCCCATCTCAGCCCAGAAAGCAGGTAGAACAACTTTTGTGGTGTCTTTCAGATGCCTACCGGAGCAATGTAAAAACTACCAGGAGAACTCCTGTCTGGCACCTTCCCCGGTGGAGTTGTGCAGGGGGTGTGTTTGGAACATTTTGTCACCAGCCGACTCCAAAATTCAGCGGTTCCCCATCTCAGCCCAGAAAGCAGGTAGAACAACTTTTGTGGTGTCCTTTTGATGCCTACCGGAGCAATGTAAAAACTACCAACAGAGCTCGTCCCTGGCACCTTCGCTAGTGGAGTTGTGCATGGGGTGTGTTTGGAACATTTTGTCACCGCCCGACTCCAAAATTCAGCGGTTCCCCATCTCAGCCAGAAAGCAGGTAGAACAACTTTTGTGGTGCCTTTCAGCTGCCTACCAAGGTAGTGTAAAAACTACCAGGAGAACTCCTGCCTGGCACCTTCCCCGGTGGAGTTGTGCATGGGGTGTGTTTGGAACATTTCGTCAGGAGCCGACTCCAAAATTCAGCGGTTCACCATCTCAGCCCAGAAAGCAGGTAGAACAACTTTTGTGGTGTCTTTCAGATGCCTACCGGAGCAATGTAAAAACTACCAGGAGAACTCCTGCCTGGCACCTTCCCCGGTGGAGTTGTGCATGGGGTGTGTTTGGAACATTTTGTCGCCGGCCGACTCCAAAATTCAGCGGTTCCCCATCTCAGCCCAGAAAGCAGGTAGAACAACTTTTGTGGTGCCTTTCAGCTGCCTACCAAGGTAGTGTAAAAACTACTAAGAGAACTCCTGTCTGGCACCTTCCCCGGTGGAGTTGTGCATGGGGTGTGTTTGGAACATTTTGTCACCGGCCGACTCCAAAATTCAGCTGTTCCCCATCTCAGCCCAGAAAGCAGGTAGAACAACTTTTGTGGTGTCTTTCAGATGCCTACCGGAGCAATGTAAAAACTACCAGGAGAACTCCTGTCTGGCACCTTCCCCGGTGGAGTTGTGCATGGGGTGTGTTTGGAACATTTTGTCACAGGCCGACTCCAAAATTCAGCTGTTCCCCATCTCAGCCCAGAAAGCAGGTAGAACAACTTTTGTGGTGTCTTTCAGATGCCTACCGGAGCAATGTAAAAACTACCAGGAGAACTCCTGTCTGGCACCTTCCCCGGTGGAGTTGTGCATGGGGTGTGTTTGGAACATTTTGTCACCGGCCGACTCCAAAATTCAGCGGTTCCCCATCTCAGCCCAGAAAGCAGGTAGAACAACTTTTGTGGTGTCTTTCAGATGCCTACCGGAGCAATGTAAAAACTACCAGGAGAACTCCTGTCTGGCACCTTCCCCGGTGGAGTTGTGCATGGGGTGTGTTCGGAACATTTTGTCACCAGCCGAGTCCAAAAATTCAGCGGTTCCCCATCTCAGCCCAGAAAGCAGGTAGAACAACTTTTGTGGTGCCTTTCAAATGCCTACCAAGGTAGTGTAAAAACTACCAGGAGAACTCCTGCCTGGCACCTTCCCCGGTGGAGTTGTGCATGGGGTGTGTTTGGAACATTTTGTCACCGGCCGAGTCCAAAATTCAGCGGTTCCCCATCTCAGCCCAGAAAGCAGGTAGAACAACTTTTGTGGTGCCTTTCAGGTGCCTACCAAGGTAGTGTAAAAACTACCAGGAGAACTCCTGTCTGGCACCTTCCCCGGTGGAGTTGTGCAGGGGGTGTGTTTGGAACATTTTGTCACCGGCCGACTCCAAAATTCAGCGGTTCCCCATCTCAGCCCAGAAAGCAGGTAGAACAACTTTTGTGGTGCCTTTCAGCTGCCTACCAAGGTAGTGTAAAAACTACTAAGAGAACTCCTGTCTGGCACCTTCCCCGGTGGAGTTGTGCAGGGGGTGTGTTTGGAACATTTTGTCACCAGCCGAGTCCAAAATTCAGCGGTTCCCCATCTCAGCCCAGAAAGCAGGTAGAACAACTTTTGTGGTGTCTTTCAGATGCCTACCGGAGCAATGTAAAAACTACCAGGAGAACTCCTGTCTGGCACCTTCCCCGGTGGAGTTGTGCATGGGGTGTGTTTGGAACATTTTGTCACCGGCCGACTCCAAAATTCAGCGGTTCCCCATCTCAGCCCAGAAAGCAGGTAGAACAACTTTTGTGGTGCCTTTCAGATGCCTACCGGAGCAATGTAAAAACTACCAGGAGAACTCCTGTCTGGCACCTTCCCCGGTGGAGTTGTGCATGGGGTGTGTTTGGAACATTTTGTCACCGCCCGACTCCAAAATTCAGCGGTTCCCCATCTCAGTCCAGAAAGCAGATAGAACAACTTTTGTGGTGTCTTTCAGATGCCTACCGGAGCAATGTAAAAACTACCAGGAGAACTCCTGTCTGGCACCTTCCCCGGTGGAGTTGTGCATGGGGTGTGTTTGGAACATTTTGTCACCAGCCGACTCCAAAATTCAGCGGTTCCCCATCTCAGCCCAGAAAGCAGGTAGAACAACTTTTGTGGTGCCTTTCAAATGCCTACCAAGGTAGTGTACAAACTACCAAGAGAACTCCTGCCTGGCACCTTCCCCGGTGGAGTTGTGCATGGGGTGTGTTTGGAACATTTTGTCACCGGCCGAGTCCAAAATTCAGCGGTTCCCCATCTCAGCCCAGAAAGCAGGTAGAACAACTTTTGTGGTGTCTTTCAGATGCCTACCGGAGCAATGTAAAATCTACCAGGAGAACTCCTGTCTGGCACCTTCCCCGGTGGAGTTGTGCATGGGGTGTGTTTGGAACATTTTGTCACCGGCCGACTCCAAAATTCAGCTGTTCCCCATCTCAGCCCAGAAAGCAGGTAGAACAACTTTTGTGGTGCCTTTCAGCTGCCTACCAAGGTAGTGTAAAAACTATTAAGAGAACTCCTGTCTGGCACCTTCCCCGGTGGAGTTGTGCATGGGGTGTCTTTGGAACATTTTGTCACCGGCCGACTCCAAAATTCAGCGGTTCCCCATCTCAGCCCAGAAAGCAGGTAGAACAACTTTTGTGGTGTCTTTCAGATGCCTACCGGAGCAATGTAAAAACTACCAGGAGAACTCCTGTCTGGCACCTTCCCCGGTGGAGTTGTGCATGGGGTGTGTTTGGAACATTTTGTCACCGCCCGACTCCAAAATTCAGCGGTTCCCCATCTCAGCCCAGAAAGCAGGTAGAACAACTTTTGTGGTGCCTTTCAGATGCCTACCGGAGCAATGTAAAAACTACCAGGAGAACTCCTGCCTGGCACCTTCCCCGGTGGAGTTGTGCATGGGGTGTCTTTGGAACATTTTGTCACCGGCCGAGTCCAAAATTCAGCGGTTCCCCATCTCAGCCCAGAAAGCAGGTAGAACAACTTTTGTGGTGTCCTTTTGATGCCTACCAGAGCAATGTAAAAACTACCAACAGAGCTCGTCCCTGGCACCTTCGCTAGTGGAGTTGTGCATGGGGTGTGTTTGGAACATTTTGTCACCAGCAGAGTCCAAAATTCAGCGGTTCCCCATCTCAGCCCAGAAAGCAGGTAGAACAACTTTTGTGGTGCCTTTCAGCTGCCTACCAAGGTAGTGTAAAAACTACCAGGAGAACTCCTGTCTGGCACCTTCCCCGGTGGAGTTGTGCATGGGGTGTGTTTGGAACATTTTGTCACCGGCCGACTCCAAAATTCAGCGGTTCCCCATCTCAGCCCAGAAAGCAGGTAGAACAACTTTTGTGGTGCCTTTCAGCTGCCTACCAAGGTAGTGTAAAAACTACTAAGAGAACTCCTGTCTGGCACCTTCGCCGGTGGAGTTGTGCAGGGGGTGTGTTTGGAACATTTTGTCACCGGCCGAGTCCAAAATTCAGCGGTTCCCCATCTCAGCCCAGAAAGCAGGTAGAACAACTTTTGTGGTGTCTTTCAGATGCCTACCAGAGCAATGTAAAAACTACCAGGAGAACTCCTGTCTGGCACCTTCCCCGGTGGAGTTGTGCATGGGGTGTGTTTGGAACATTTTGTCACCAGCCGACTCCAAAATTCAGCGGTTCCCCATCTCAGCCCAGAAAGCAGGTAGAACAACTTTTGTGGTGCCTTTCAAATGCCTACCAAGGTAGTGTAAAAACTACCAGGAGAACTCCTGTCTGGCACCTTCCCCGGTGGAGTTGTGCAGGGGGTGTGTTTGGAACATTTTGTCACCGGCCGAGTCCAAAATTCAGCGATTCCCCATCTCAGCCCAGAAAGCAGGTAGAACAACTTTTGTGGTGTCCTTTTGATGCCTACCGGAGCAATGTAAAAACTACCAAAAGAGCTCGTCCCTGGCACCTTCGCTAGTGGAGTTGTGCATGGGGTGTGTTTGGAACATTTTGTCACCGGCCGACTCCAAAATTCAGCTGTTCCCCATCTCAGCCCAGAAAGCAGGTAGAACAACTTTTGTGGTGCCTTTCAGCTGCCTACCAAGGTAGTGTAAAAACTATTATTGAACTCCTGTCTGGCACCTTCCCCGGTGGAGTTGTGCATGGGGTGTGTTCGGAATATTTTGTCACCAGCCGAGTCCAAAAATTCAGCGGTTCCCCATCTCAGCCCAGAAAGCAGGTAGAACAACTTTTGTGGTGCCTTTCAAATGCCTACCAAGGTAGTGTAAAAACTACCAAGAGAACTCCTGCCTGGCACCTTCCCCGGTGGAGTTGTGCATGGGGTGTGTTTGGAACATTTTGTCACCGGCCGACTCCAAAATTCAGCGGTTCCCCATCTCAGCCCAGAAAGCAGGTAGAACAACTTTTGTGGTGTCTTTCAGATGCCTACCGGAGCAATGTAAAAACTACCAGGAGAACTCCTGTCTGGCACCTTCCCCGGTGGAGTTGTGCAGGGGGTGTGTTTGGAACATTTTGTCACCAGCCGAGTCCAAAATTCAGCGGTTCCCCATCTCAGCCCAGAAAGCAGGTAGAACAACTTTTGTGGTGTCTTTCAGATGCCTACCGGAGCAATGTAAAAACTACAAGGAGAACTCCTGCCTGGCACCTTCCCCGGTGGAGTTGTGCAGGGGGTGTGTTTGGAACATTTTGTCACCGGCCGAGTCCAAAATTCAGCGATTCCCCATCTCAGCCCAGAAAGCAGGTAGAACAACTTTTGTGCTGCCTTTCAGCTCCCTACCAAGGTAGTGTAAAATCTACCAAGAGAACTCCTGTCTGGCACCTTCCCCGGTGGAGTTGTGCAGGGGGTGTGTTTGGAACATTTTGTCACCGGCCGACTCCAAAATTCAGCGGTTCCCCATCTCAGCCCAGAAAGCAGGTAGAACATCTTTTGTGGTGTCTTTTAGATGCCTACCGGAGCAATGTAAAAACTACCAGGAGAACTCCTGTCTGGCACCTTCCCCGGTATAGTTGTGCAGGGGGTGTGTTTGGAACATTTTGTCACCGGCCGACTCCAAAATTCAGCGGTTCCCCATCTCAGCCCAGAAAGCAGGTAGAACAACTTTTGTGGTGTCTTTCAGATGCCTACCGGAGCAATGTAAAAACTACCAGGAGAACTCCTGTCTGGCACCTTCCCCGGTGGAGTTGTGCATGGGGTGTGTTTGGAACATTTTGTCACCAGCCGAGTCCAAAATTCAGCGGTTCCCCATCTCAGCCCAGAAAGCAGGTAGAACAACTTTTGTGGTGCCTTTCAAATGCCTACCAAGGTAGTGTAAAAACTACCAGGAGAACTCCTGTCTGGCACCTTCCCCGGTGGAGTTGTGCAGGGGGTGTGTTTGGAACATTTTGTCACCGGCCGAGTCCAAAATTCAGCGATTCCCCATCTCAGCCCAGAAAGCAGGTAGAACAACTTTTGTGGTGTCTTTCAGATGCCTACCGGAGCAATGTAAAAACTACCAGGAGAACTCCTGTCTGGCACCTTCCCCGGTGGAGTTGTGCATGGGGTGTGTTTGGAACATTTTGTCACCGGCCGACTCCAAAATTCAGCTGTTCCCCATCTCAGCCCAGAAAGCAGGTAGAACAACTTTTGTGGTGCCTTTCAGCTGCCTACCAAGGTAGTGTAAAAACTATTATTGAACTCCTGTCTGGCACCTTCCCCGGTGGAGTTGTGCATGGGGTGTGTTCGGAATATTTTGTCACCAGCCGAGTCAAAAAATTCAGCGGTTCCCCATCTCAGCCCAGAAAGCAGGTAGAACAACTTTTGTGGTGCCTTTCAAATGCCTACCAAGGTAGTGTAAAAACTACCAAGAGAACTCCTGCCTGGCACCTTCCCCGGGGAGTTGTGCATGGGGTGTGTTTGGAACATTTTGTCACCAGCCGAGTCCAAAATTCAGCGGTTCCCCATCTCAGCCCAGAAAGCAGGTAGAACAACTTTTGTGGTGTCTTTCAGATGCCTACCGGAGCAATGTAAAAACTACCAGGAGAACTCCCGTCTGGCACCTTCCCCGGTGGAGTTGTGCATGGGGTGTGTTTGGAAGATTTTGTCACCGGCCGAGTCCAAAATTCAGCGATTCCCCATCTCAGCCCAGAAAGCAGGTAGAACAACTTTTGTGCTGCCTTTCAGGTGCCTACCAAGGTAGTGTAAAAACTACCAACAGAACTCGTTTCTGGCACCTTCCCCGGTGGAGTTGTGCAGGGGGTGTGTTTGGAACATTTTGTCACCGGCCGACTCCAAAATTCAGCGGTTCCCCATCTCAGCCCAGAAAGCAGGTAGAACATCTTTTGTGGTGTCTTTTAGATGCCTACCGGAGCAATGTAAAAACTACCAGGAGAACTCCTGTCTGGCACCTTCCCCGGTATAGTTGTGCAGGGGGTGTCTTTGGAACATTTTGTCACCAGCCGAGTCCAAAATTCAGCTGTTCCCCATCACAGCCCAGAAAGCAGGTAGAACAACTTTTGTGAGGTCTTTTAGATGCCTACCAAGGTAGTGTAAAAACTATCAAGAGAACGCTTGTCTGGCACCTTCCCCGGTGGAGTTTTGCAGGGGGTGTGTTTGGAACATTTTGTCACCGGCCGAGTCCAAAATTCAGCGGTTCCCCATCTCAGCCCAGAAAGCAGGTAGAACAACTTTTGTGGTGCCTTTCAGCTGCCTACCAAGGTAGTGTAAAAACTACCAGGAGAACTCCTGTCTGGCACCTTCGCTAGTGGAGTTGTGCAGGGGGTGTGTTTGGAACATTTTGTCACCGGCCGAGTCCAAAATTCAGCGGTTCCCCATCTCAGCCCAGAAAGCAGGTAGAACAACTTTTGTGGTGTCTTTCAGATGCCTACCGGAGCAATGTAAAAACTACCAGGAGAACTCCTATCTGGCACCTTCCCCGGTGGAGTTGTGCATGGGGTGTGTTTGGAACATTTTGTCACCGCCCGACTCCAAAATTCAGCGGTTCCCCATCTCAGCCCAGAAAGCAGGTAGAACAACTTTTGTGGTGCCTTTCAGCTGCCTACCAAGGTAGTGTAAAAACTACCAGGAAAACTCCTGTCTGGCACCTTCCCCGGTGGAGTTGTGCATGGGGTGTGTTTGGAACATTTTGTCACCGGCCGAGTCCAAAATTCAGCGATTCCCCATCTCAGCCCAGAAAGCAGGTAGAACAACTTTTGTGCTGCCTTTCAGGTGCCTACCAAGGTAGTGTAAAATCTACCAAGAGAACTCCTGCCTGGCACCTTCCCCGGTGGAGTTGTGCAGGGGGTGTGTTTGGAACATTTTGTCACCGGCCGACTCCAAAATTCAGCGGTTCCCCATCTCAGCCCAGAAAGCAGGTAGAACATCTTTTGTGGTGTCTTTTAGATGCCTACCGGAGCAATGTAAAAACTACCAGGAGAACTCCCGTCTGGCACCTTCCCCGGTGGAGTTGTGCAGGGGGTGTGTTTGGAACATTTTGTCACCAGCCGACTCCAAAATTCAGCTGTTCCCCATCTCAGCCCAGAAAGCAGGTAGAACAACTTTTGTGGTGTCTTTTAGATGCCTACCAAGGTAGTGTAAAAACTATCAAGAGAACGCTTGTCTGGCACCTTCCCCGGTGGAGTTGTGCAGGGGGTGTGTTTGGAACATTTTGTCACCAGCCGAGTCCAAAATTCAGCGATTCCCCATCTCAGCCCAGAAAGCAGGTAGAACAACTTTTGTGGTGCCTTTCAGCTGCCTACCAAGGTAGTGTAAAAACTACCAGGAGAACTCCTGTCTGGCACCTTCCCCGGTGGAGTTGTGCAGGGGGTGTGTTTGGAACATTTTGTCACCGGCCGACTCCAAAATTCAGCGATTCCCCATCTCAGCCCAGAAAGCAGGTAGAACAACTTTTGTGCTGCCTTTCAGCTCCCTACCAAGGTAGTGTAAAATCTACCAGGAGAACTCCTGTCTGGCACCTTCCCCGGTGGAGTTGTGCAGGGGGTGTGTTTGGAACATTTTGTCACCAGCCGAGTCCAAAATTCAGCGTTTCCCCATCTCAGCCCAGAAAGCAGGCAGAACAACTTTTGTGGTGTCTTTCAGATGCCTACCAAGGTAGTGTAAAAACTTCTAAGAGAACTCCTGTCTGGCACCTTCCCCGGTGGAGTTGTGCATGGGGTGTGTTTGGAACATTTTGTCACCGGCCGAGTCCAAAATTCAGCGATTCCCCATCTCAGCCCAGAAAGCAGATAGAACAACTTTTGTGGTGTCTTTCAGATGCCTACCGGAGCAATGTAAAAACTACCAGGAGAACTCCCGTCTGGCACCTTCCCCGGTGGAGTTGTGCAGGGGGTGTGTTTGGAACATATTGTCACCAGCCGACTCCAAAATTCAGCGTTTCCCCATCTCAGCCCAGAAAGCAGGTAGAACAACTTTTGTGGTGTCTTTTAGATGCCTACCAAGGTAGTGTAAAAACTATCAAGAGAACTCCTGTCTGGCACCTTCCCCGGTGGAGTTGTGCAGGGGGTGTGTTTGGAACATTTTGTCACCAGCCGAGTCCAAAATTCAGCGGTTCCCCATCTCAGCCCAGAAAGCAGGTAGAACAACTTTTGTGGTGTCTTTCAGATGCCTACCGGAGCAATGTAAAAACTACTAAGAGAACTCCTGTCTGGCACCTTCCCCGGTGGAGTTGTGCATGGGGTGTGCTTGGAACATTTTGTCACCGGCCGAGTCCAAAATTCAGCGATTCCCCATCTCAGCCCAGAAAGCAGGTAGAACAACTTTTGTGCTGCCTTTCAGGTGCCTACCAAGGTAGTGTAAAATCTACTAAGAGAACTCCTGCCTGGCACCTTCCCCGGTGGAGTTGTGCAGGGGGTGTGTTTGGAACATTTTGTCACCGGCCGACTCCAAAATTCAGCGGTTCCCCATCTCAGCCCAGAAAGCAGGTAGAACATCTTTTGTGGTGTCTTTTAGATGCCTACCGGAGCAATGTAAAAACTACCAGGAGAACTCCCGTCTGGCACCTTCCCCGGTGGAGTTGTGCAGGGGGTGTGTTTGGAACATTTTGTCACCAGCCGAGTCCAAAATTCAGCTGTTCCCCATCTCAGCCCAGAAAGCAGGTAGAACAACTTTTGTGGTGTCTTTTAGATGCCTACCAAGGTAGTGTAAAAACTATCAAGAGAACGCTTGTCTGGCACCTTCCCCGGTGGAGTTGTGCAGGGGGTGTGTTTGGAACATTTTGTCACCGGCCGAGTCCAAAATTCAGCGATTCCCCATCTCAGCCCAGAAAGCAGGTAGAACAACTTTTGTGGTGCCTTTCAGGTGCCTACCAAGGTAGTGTAAAAACTACCAGGAGAACTCCTGTCTGGCACCTTCCCCGGTGGAGTTGTGCAGGGGGTGTCTTTGGAACATTTTGTCACCGGCCAAGTCCAAAATTCAGCGATTCCCCATCTCAGCCCAGAAAGCAGGTAGAACAACTTTTGTGCTGCCTTTCAGCTCCCTACCAAGGTAGTGTAAATTCTACCAGGAGAACTCCTGTCTGGCACCTTCCCCGGTGGAGTTGTGCAGGGGGTGTGTTTGGAACATTTTGTCACCAGCCGAGTCCAAAATTCAGCGTTTCCCCATCTCAGCCCAGAAAGCAGGTAGAACAACTTTTGTGGTGTCTTTCAGATGCCTACCAAGGTAGTGTAAAAACTACTAAGAGAACTCCTGTCTGGCACCTTCCCCGGTGGAGTTGTGCATGGGGTGTCTTTGGAACATTTTGTCACCGGCCGAGTCCAAAATTCAGCGATTCCCCATCTCAGCCCAGAAAGCAGATAGAACAACTTTTGTGGTGTCTTTCAGATGCCTACCGGAGCAATGTAAAAACTACCAGGAGAACTCCCGTCTGGCACCTTCCCCGGTGGAGTTGTGCAGGGGGTGTGTTTGGAACATTTTGTCACCAGCCGACTCCAAAATTCAGCGGTTCCCCATCTCAGCCCAGAAAGCAGGTAGAACAACTTTTGTGGTGCCTTTCAGGTGCCTACCAAGGTAGTGTAAAAACTACCAGGAAAACTCCTGTCTGGCACCTTCCCCGGTGGAGTTGTGCATGGGGTGTGTTTGGAACATTTTGTCACCGGCCGAGTCCAAAATTCAGCGATTCCCCATCTCAGCCCAGAAAGCAGGTAGAACAACTTTTGTGCTGCCTTTCAGCTCCCTACCAAGGTAGTGTAAAATCTACCAAGAGAACTCCTGCCTGGCACCTTCCCCGGTGGAGTTGTGCAGGGGGTGTGTTTGGAACATTTTGTCACCGGCCGACTCCAAAATTCAGCGGTTATCCATCTCAGCCCAGAAAGCAGGTAGAACATCTTTTGTGGTGTCTTTTAGATGCCTACCGGAGCAATGTAAAAACTACCAGGAGAACTCCCGTCTGGCACCTTCCCCAGTGGAGTTGTGCAGGGGGTGTGTTTGGAACATTTTGTCACCAGCCGACTCCAAAATTCAGCTGTTCCCCATCTCAGCCCAGAAAGCAGGTAGAACAACTTTTGTGGTGTCTTTTAGATGCCTACCAAGGTAGTGTAAAAACTATCAAGAGAACGCTTGTCTGGCACCTTCCCCGGTGGAGTTGTGCAGGGGGTGTGTTTGGAACATTTTGTCACCGGCCGAGTCCAAAATTCAGCGATTCCCCATCTCAGCCCAGAAAGCAGGTAGAACAACTTTTGTGGCGCCTTTCAAATGGCTACCAAGGTAGTGTAAAAACTACCAGGATAACTCCTGTCTGGCACCTTCCCCGGTGGAGTTGTGCAGGGGGTGTGTTTGGAACATTTTGTCACAAGCCGACTCCAAAATTCAGCGGTTCCCCATCTCAGCCCAGAAAGCAGGTAGAACAACTTTTGTGGTGTCTTTCAGATGCCTACCAGAGCAATGTAAAAACTACCAGGAGAACTCCTGTCTGGCACCTTCCCCGGTGGAGTTGTGCAGGGGGTGTGTTTGGAACATTTTGTCACCAGCCGACTCCAAAATTCAGCGGTTCCCCATCTCAGCCCAGAAAGCAGGTAGAACAACTTTTGTGGTGTCTTTCAGATGCCTACCAAGGTAGTGTAAAATCTACCAAGAGAACTCCTGCCTGGCACCTTCCCCGGTGGAGTTGTGCAGGGGGTGTGTTTGGAACATTTTGTCACCGGCCGACTCCAAAATTCAGCGGTTCCCCATCTCAGCCCAGAAAGCAGGTAGAACAACTTTTGTGGTGCCTTTCAGATGCCTACCGGAGCAATGTAAAAACTACCAGGAGAACTCCCGTCTGGCACCTTCCCCGGTGGAGTTGTGCAGGGGGTGTGTTTGGAACATTTTGTCACCAGCCGACTCCAAAAGTCAGCGGTTCCCCATCTCAGCCCAGAAAGCAGGTAGAACAACTTTTGTGGTGCCTTTCAAATGCCTACCAAGGTAGTGTAAAAACTACCAGGAGAACTCCTGTCTGGCACCTTCCCCGGTGGAGTTGTGCAGGGGGTGTGTTTGGAACATTTTGTCACCGGCCGAGTCCAAAATTCAGCGATTCCCCATCTCAGCCCAGAAAGCAGGTAGAACAACTTTTGTGGTGTCTTTCAGATGCCTACCGGAGCAATGTAAAAACTACCAGGAGAACTCCTGTCTGGCACCTTCCCCGGTGGAGTTGTGCATGGGGTGTGTTTGGAACATTTTGTCACCGGCCGACTCCAAAATTCAGCTGTTCCCCATCTCAGCCCAGAAAGCAGGTAGAACAACTTTTGTGGTGCCTTTCAGCTGCCTACCAAGGTAGTGTAAAAACTATTATTGAACTCCTGTCTGGCACCTTCCCCGGTGGAGTTGTGCATGGGGTGTGTTCGGAATATTTTGTCACCAGCCGAGTCCAAAAATTCAGCGGTTCCCCATCTCAGCCCAGAAAGCAGGTAGAACAACTTTTGTGGTGCCTTTCAAATGCCTACCAAGGTAGTGTAAAAACTACCAAGAGAACTCCTGCCTGGCACCTTCCCCGGGGAGTTGTGCATGGGGTGTGTTTGGAACATTTTGTCACCGGCCGAGTCCAAAATTCAGCGGTTCCCCATCTCAGCCCAGAAAGCAGGTAGAACAACTTTTGTGGTGCCTTTCAGGTGCCTACCAAGGTAGTGTAAAATCTACCAGGAGAACTCCTGTCTGGCACCTTCCCCGGTGGAGTTGTGCAGGGGGTGTGTTTGGAACATTTTGTCACCAGCCGAGTCCAAAATTCAGCGGTTCCCCATCTCAGCCCAGAAAGCAGGTAGAACAACTTTTGTGGTGTCTTTCAGATGCCTACCGGAGCAATGTAAAAACTACCAGGAGAACTCCCGTCTGGCACCTTCCCCGGTGGAGTTGTGCATGGGGTGTGTTTGGAACATTTTGTCACCGGCCGAGTCCAAAATTCAGCGATTCCCCATCTCAGCCCAGAAAGCAGGTAGAACAACTTTTGTGCTGCCTTTCAGCTCCCTACCAAGGTAGTGTAAAATCTACCAAGAGAACTCCTGTCTGGCACCTTCCCCGGTGGAGTTGTGCAGGGGGTGTGTTTGGAACATTTTGTCACCGGCCGACTCCAAAATTCAGCGGTTCCCCATCTCAGCCCAGAAAGCAGGTAGAACATCTTTTGTGGTGTCTTTTAGATGCCTACCGGAGCAATGTAAAAACTACCAGGAGAACTCCTGTCTGGCACCTTCCCCGGTATAGTTGTGCAGGGGGTGTCTTTGGAACATTTTGTCACCAGCCGAGTCCAAAATTCAGCTGTTCCCCATCACAGCCCAGAAAGCAGGTAGAACAACTTTTGTGAGGTCTTTTAGATGCCTACCAAGGTAGTGTAAAAACTATCAAGAGAACGCTTGTCTGGCACCTTCCCCGGTGGAGTTTTGCAGGGGGTGTGTTTGGAACATTTTGTCACCGGCCGAGTCCAAAATTCAGCGGTTCCCCATCTCAGCCCAGAAAGCAGGTAGAACAACTTTTGTGGTGCCTTTCAGCTGCCTACCAAGGTAGTGTAAAAACTACCAGGAGAACTCCTGTCTGGCACCTTTGCTAGTGGAGTTGTGCAGGGGGTGTGTTTGGAACATTTTGTCACCGGCCGAGTCCAAAATTCAGCGGTTCCCCATCTCAGCCCAGAAAGCAGGTAGAACAACTTTTGTGGTGTCTTTCAGATGCCTACCGGAGCAATGTAAAAACTACCAGGAGAACTCCTATCTGGCACCTTCCCCGGTGGAGTTGTGCATGGGGTGTGTTTGGAACATTTTGTCACCGCCCGACTCCAAAATTCAGCGGTTCCCCATCTCAGCCCAGAAAGCAGGTAGAACAACTTTTGTGGTGCCTTTCAGGTGCCTACCAAGGTAGTGTAAAAACTACCAGGAAAACTCCTGTCTGGCACCTTCCCCGGTGGAGTTGTGCATGGGGTGTGTTTGGAACATTTTGTCACCGGCCGAGTCCAAAATTCAGCGATTCCCCATCTCAGCCCAGAAAGCAGGTAGAACAACTTTTGTGCTGCCTTTCAGGTGCCTACCAAGGTAGTGTAAAATCTACCAAGAGAACTCCTGCCTGGCACCTTCCCCGGTGGAGTTGTGCAGGGGGTGTGTTTGGAACATTTTGTCACCGGCCGACTCCAAAATTCAGCGGTTCCCCATCTCAGCCCAGAAAGCAGGTAGAACATCTTTTGTGGTGTCTTTTAGATGCCTACCGGAGCAATGTAAAAACTACCAGGAGAACTCCCGTCTGGCACCTTCCCCGGTGGAGTTGTGCAGGGGGTGTGTTTGGAACATTTTGTCACCAGCCGAGTCCAAAATTCAGCGGTTCCCCATCTCAGCCCAGAAAGCAGGTAGAACAACTTTTGTGGTGTCTTTTAGATGCCTACCAAGGTAGTGTAAAAACTATCAAGAGAACGCTTGTCTGGCACCTTCCCCGGTGGAGTTGTGCAGGGGGTGTGTTTGGAACATTTTGTCACCGGCCGACTCCAAAATTCAGCGATTCCCCATCTCAGCCCAGAAAGCAGGTAGAACAACTTTTGTGCTGCCTTTCAGCTCCCTACCAAGGTAGTGTAAAATCTACCAGGAGAACTCCTGTCTGGCACCTTCCCCGGTGGAGTTGTGCAGGGGGTGTGTTTGGAACATTTTGTCACCAGCCGAGTCCAAAATTCAGCGTTTCCCCATCTCAGCCCAGAAAGCAGGCAGAACAACTTTTGTGGTGTCTTTCAGATGCCTACCAAGGTAGTGTAAAAACTTCTAAGAGAACTCCTGTCTGGCACCTTCCCCGGTGGAGTTGTGCATGGGGTGTGTTTGGAACATTTTGTCACCGGCCGAGTCCAAAATTCAGCGATTCCCCATCTCAGCCCAGAAAGCAGATAGAACAACTTTTGTGGTGTCTTTCAGATGCCTACCGGAGCAATGTAAAAACTACCAGGAGAACTCCCGTCTGGCACCTTCCCCGGTGGAGTTGTGCAGGGGGTGTGTTTGGAACATATTGTCACCAGCCGACTCAAAATTCAGCGTTTCCCCATCTCAGCCCAGAAAGCAGGTAGAACAACTTTTGTGGTGTCTTTTAGATGCCTACCAAGGTAGTGTAAAAACTATCAAGAGAACTCCTGTCTGGCACCTTCCCCGGTGGAGTTGTGCAGGGGGTGTGTTTGGAACATTTTGTCACCAGCCGAGTCCAAAATTCAGCGGTTCCCCATCTCAGCCCAGAAAGCAGGTAGAACAACTTTTGTGGTGTCTTTCAGATGCCTACCGGAGCAATGTAAAAACTACTAAGAGAACTCCTGTCTGGCACCTTCCCCGGTGGAGTTGTGCAGGGGGTGTGTTTGGAACATTTTGTCACCGGCCGAGTCCAAAATTCAGCGATTCCCCATCTCAGCCCAGAAAGCAGGTAGAACAACTTTTGTGCTGCCTTTCAGGTGCCTACCAAGGTAGTGTAAAATCTACCAAGAGAACTCCTGCCTGGCACCTTCCCCGGTGGAGTTGTGCAGGGGGTGTGTTTGGAACATTTTGTCACCGGCCGACTCCAAAATTCAGCGGTTCCCCATCTCAGCCCAGAAAGCAGGTAGAACATCTTTTGTGGTGTCTTTTAGATGCCTACCGGAGCAATGTAAAAACTACCAGGAGAACTCCCGTCTGGCACCTTCCCCGGTGGAGTTGTGCAGGGGGTGTGTTTGGAACATTTTGTCACCAGCCGAGTCCAAAATTCAGCTGTTCCCCATCTCAGCCCAGAAAGCAGGTAGAACAACTTTTGTGGTGTCTTTTAGATGCCTACCAAGGTAGTGTAAAAACTATCAAGAGAACGCTTGTCTGGCACCTTCCCCGGTGGAGTTGTGCAGGGGGTGTGTTTGGAACATTTTGTCACCGGCCGAGTCCAAAATTCAGCGATTCCCCATCTCAGCCCAGAAAGCAGGTAGAACAACTTTTGTGGTGCCTTTCAGGTGCCTACCAAGGTAGTGTAAAAACTACCAGGAGAACTCCTGTCTGGCACCTTCCCCGGTGGAGTTGTGCAGGGGGTGTGTTTGGAACATTTTGTCACCGGCCAAGTCCAAAATTCAGCGATTCCCCATCTCAGCCCAGAAAGCAGGTAGAACAACTTTTGTGCTGCCTTTCAGCTCCCTACCAAGGTAGTGTAAAATCTACCAGGAGAACTCCTGTCTGGCACCTTCCCCGGTGGAGTTGTGCAGGGGGTGTGTTTGGAACATTTTGTCACCAGCCGAGTCCAAAATTCAGCGTTTCCCCATCTCAGCCCAGAAAGCAGGTAGAACAACTTTTGTGGTGTCTTTCAGATGCCTACCAAGGTAGTGTAAAAACTACTAAGAGAACTCCTGTCTGGCACCTTCCCCGGTGGAGTTGTGCATGGGGTGTCTTTGGAACATTTTGTCACCGGCCGAGTCCAAAATTCAGCGATTCCCCATCTCAGCCCAGAAAGCAGATAGAACAACTTTTGTGGTGTCTTTCAGATGCCTACCGGAGCAATGTAAAAACTACCAGGAGAACTCCCGTCTGGCACCTTCCCCGGTGGAGTTGTGCAGGGGGTGTGTTTGGAACATTTTGTCACCAGCCGACTCCAAAATTCAGCGGTTCCCCATCTCAGCCCAGAAAGCAGGTAGAACAACTTTTGTGGTGCCTTTCAGGTGCCTACCAAGGTAGTGTAAAAACTACCAGGAAAACTCCTGTCTGGCACCTTCCCCGGTGGAGTTGTGCATGGGGTGTGTTTGGAACATTTTGTCACCGGCCGAGTCCAAAATTCAGCGATTCCCCATCTCAGCCCAGAAAGCAGGTAGAACAACTTTTGTGCTGCCTTTCAGCTCCCTACCAAGGTAGTGTAAAATCTACCAAGAGAACTCCTGCCTGGCACCTTCCCCGGTGGAGTTGTGCAGGGGGTGTGTTTGGAACATTTTGTCACCGGCCGACTCCAAAATTCAGCGGTTATCCATCTCAGCCCAGAAAGCAGGTAGAACATCTTTTGTGGTGTCTTTTAGATGCCTACCGGAGCAATGTAAAAACTACCAGGAGAACTCCCGTCTGGCACCTTCCCCGGTGGAGTTGTGCAGGGGGTGTGTTTGGAACATTTTGTCACCAGCCGACTCCAAAATTCAGCTGTTCCCCATCTCAGCCCAGAAAGCAGGTAGAACAACTTTTGTGGTGCCTTTCAGATGCCTACCAAGGTAGTGTAAAAACTACCAGGAGAACTCCTGTCTGGCACCTTCCCCGGTGGAGTTGTGCATGGGGTGTGTTTGGAACATTTTGTCACCAGCCGAGTCCAAAATTCAGCGGTTTCCCATCTCAGCCCAGAAAGCAGGTAGAACAACTTTTGTGGTGTCTTTCAGATGCCTACCGGAGCAATGTAAAAACTACCAGGAGAACTCCTGTCTGGCACCTTCCCCGGTGGAGTTGTGCAGGGGGTGTGTTTGGAACATTTTGTCACCGGCCAAGTCCAAAATTCAGCGATTCCCCATCTCAGCCCAGAAAGCAGGTAGAACAACTTTTGTGGTGCCTTTCAGGTGCCTACCAAGGTAGTGTAAAATCTACCAGGAGAACTCCTGTCTGGCACCTTCCCCGGTGGAGTTGTGCAGGGGGTGTGTTTGGAACATTTTGTCACCAGCCGACTCCAAAATTCAGCGGTTCCCCATCTCAGCCCAGAAAGCAGGTAGAACAACTTTTGTGGTGTCTTTCAGATGCCTACCAAGGTAGTGTAAAATCTACCAGGAGAACTCCTGCCTGGCACCTTGCCCGGTGGAGTTGTGCAGGGGGTGTGTTTGGAACATTTTGTCACCGGCCGACTCCAAAATTCAGCGGTTCCCCATCTCAGCCCAGAAAGCAGGTAGAACAACTTTTGTGGTGCCTTTCAGATGCCTACCGGAGCAATGTAAAAACTACCAGGAGAACTCCCGTCTGGCACCTTTTCCGGTGGAGTTGTGCAGGGGGTGTGTTTGGAACATTTTGTCACCAGCCGACTCCAAAATTCAGCTGTTCCCCATCTCAGCCCAGAAAGCAGGTAGAACAACTTTTGTGGTGTCTTTTAGATGCCTACCAAGGTAGTGTAAAAACTATCAAGAGAACGCTTGTCTGGCACCTTCCCCGGTGGAGTTGTGCAGGGGGTGTGTTTGGAACATTTTGTCACCGGCCGAGTCCAAAATTCAGCGATTCCCCATCTCAGCCCAGAAAGCAGGTAGAACAACTTTTGTGGTGCCTTTCAGATGCCTACCAAGGTAGTGTAAAAACTACCAGGAGAACTCCTGTCTGGCACCTTCCCCGGTGGAGTTGTGCAGGGGGTGTGTTTGGAACATTTTGTCACCGGCCAAGTCCAAAATTCAGCGATTCCCCATCTCAGCCCAGAAAGCAGGTAGAACAACTTTTGTGCTGCCTTTCAGCTCCCTACCAAGGTAGTGTAAAATCTACCAGGAGAACTCCTGTCTGGCACCTTCCCCGGTGGAGTTGTGCAGGGGGTGTGTTTGGAACATTTTGTCACCAGCCGACTCCAAAATTCAGCGTTTCCCCATCTCAGCCCAGAAAGCAGGTAGAACAACTTTTGTGGTGTCTTTCAGATGCCTACCAAGGTAGTGTAAAAACTTCTAAGAGAACTCCTGTCTGGCACCTTCCCCGGTGGAGTTGTGCATGGGGTGTCTTTGGAACATTTTGTCACCGGCCGAGTCCAAAATTCAGCGATTCCCCATCTCAGCCCAGAAAGCAGATAGAACAACTTTTGTGGTGTCTTTCAGATGCCTACCGGAGCAATGTAAAAACTACCAGGAGAACTCCCGTCTGGCACCTTCCCCGGTGGAGTTGTGCAGGGGGTGTGTTTGGAACATATTGTCACCAGCCGACTCCAAAATTCAGCGTTTCCCCATCTCAGCCCAGAAAGCAGGTAGAACAACTTTTGTGGTGTCTTTCAGATGCCTACCAAGGTAGTGTAAAAACTATCAAGAGAACTCCTGTCTGGCACCTTCCCCGGTGGAGTTGTGCATGGGGTGTGTTTGGAACATTTTGTCACCAGCCGAGTCCAAAATTCAGCGGTTCCCCATCTCAGCCCAGAAAGCAGGTAGAACAACTTTTGTGGTGCCTTTCAGCTGCCTACCAAGGTAGTGTAAAAACTACCAGGAGAACTCCTGTCTGGCACCTTCCCCGGTGGAGTTGTGCATGGGGTGTCTTTGGAACATTTTGTCACCGGCCGACTCCAAAATTCAGCGGTTCCCCATCTCAGCCCAGAAAGCAGGTAGAACAACTTTTGTGGTGTCTTTCAGATGCCTACCGGAGCAATGTAAAAACTACTAAGAGAACTCTTGTCTGGCACCTTCCCCGGTGGAGTTGTGCAGGGGGTGTCTTTGGAACATTTTGTCACCAGCCGACTCCAAAATTCAGCGGTTCCCCATCTCAGCCCAGAAAGCAGGTAGAACAACTTTTGTGGTGTCTTTCAGATGCCTACCAGAGCAATGTAAAAACTACCAGGAGAACTCTTGTCTGGCACCTTCCCCGGTGGAGTTGTGCATGGGGTGTGTTTGGAACATTTTGTCACCGGCCGACTCCAAAATTCAGCTGTTCCCCATCTCAGCCCAGAAAGCAGGTAGAACAACTTTTGTGGTGCCTTTCAGCTGCCTACCAAGGTAGTGTAAAAACTATTAAGAGAACTCCTGTCTGGCACCTTCCCCGGTGGAGTTGTGCATGGGGTGTGTTTGGAACATTTTGTCACCAGCCGACTCCAAAATTCAGCTGTTCCCCATCTCAGCCCAGAAAGCAGGTAGAACATCTTTTGTGGTGTCTTTCAGATGCCTACCGGAGCAATGTAAAAACTACCAGGAGAACTCCCGTCTGGCACCTTCCCCGGTGGAGTTGTGCAGGGGGTGTGTTTGGAACATATTGTCACCAGCCGACTCCAAAATTCAGCGGTTCCCCATCTCAGCCCAGAAAGCAGGTAGAACAACTTTTGTGGTGTCTTTCAGATGCCTACCAAGGTAGTGTAAAAACTATCAAGAGAACTCCTGTCTGGCACCTTCCCCGGTGGAGTTGTGCAGGGGGTGTGTTTGGAACATTTTGTCACCAGCCGAGTCCAAAATTCAGCGGTTCCCCATCTCAGCCCAGAAAGCAGGTAGAACAACTTTTGTGGTGTCTTTCAGATGCCTACCAAGGTAGTGTAAAAACTTCTAAGAGAACTCCTGTCTGGCACCTTCCCCGGTGGAGTTGTGCATGGGGTGTCTTTGGAACATTTTGTCACCGGCCGAGTCCAAAATTCAGCGATTCCCCATCTCAGCCCAGAAAGCAGATAGAACAACTTTTGTGGTGTCTTTCAGATGCCTACCGGAGCAATGTAAAAACTACCAGGAGAACTCCCGTCTGGCACCTTCCCCGGTGGAGTTGTGCAGGGGGTGTGTTTGGAACATATTGTCACCAGCCGACTCCAAAATTCAGCGTTTCCCCATCTCAGCCCAGAAAGCAGGTAGAACAACTTTTGTGGTGTCTTTCAGATGCCTACCAAGGTAGTGTAAAAACTATCAAGAGAACTCCTGTCTGGCACCTTCCCCGGTGGAGTTGTGCAGGGGGTGTGTTTGGAACATTTTGTCACCAGCCGAGTCCAAAATTCAGCGGTTCCCCATCTCAGCCCAGAAAGCAGGTAGAACAACTTTTGTGGTGTCTTTCAGATGCCTACCGGAGCAATGTAAAAACTACTAAGAGAACTCTTGTCTGGCACCTTCCCCGGTGGAGTTGTGCAGGGGGTGTCTTTGGAACATTTTGTCACCAGCCGACTCCAAAATTCAGCGGTTCCCCATCTCAGCCCAGAAAGCAGGTAGAACAACTTTTGTGGTGTCTTTCAGATGCCTACCAGAGCAATGTAAAAACTACCAGGACAACTCTTGTCTGGCACCTTCCCCGGTGGAGTTGTGCATGGGGTGTGTTTGGAACATTTTGTCACCGGCCGACTCCAAAATTCAGCTGTTCCCCATCTCAGCCCAGAAAGCAGGTAGAACAACTTTTGTGGTGCCTTTCAGCTGCCTACCAAGGTAGTGTAAAAACTATTAAGAGAACTCCTGTCTGGCACCTTCCCCGCTGGAGTTGTGCATGGGGTGTGTTTGGAACATTTTGTCACCAGCCGACTCCAAAATTCAGCTGTTCCCCATCTCAGCCCAGAAAGCAGGTAGAACATCTTTTGTGGTGTCTTTCAGATGCCTACCGGAGCAATGTAAAAACTACCAGGAGAACTCCCGTCTGGCACCTTCCCCGGTGGAGTTGTGCAGGGGGTGTGTTTGGAACATATTGTCACCAGCCGACTCCAAAATTCAGCGGTTCCCCATCTCAGCCCAGAAAGCAGGTAGAACAACTTTTGTGGTGTCTTTCAGATGCCTACCAAGGTAGTGTAAAAACTATCAAGAGAACTCCTGTCTGGCACCTTCCCCGGTGGAGTTGTGCAGGGGGTGTGTTTGGAACATTTTGTCACCAGCCGAGTCCAAAATTCAGCGGTTCCCCATCTCAGCCCAGAAAGCAGGTAGAACAACTTTTGTGGTGTCTTTTAGATGCCTACCAAGGTAGTGTAAAAACTACTAAGAGAACTCCTGTCTGGCACCTTCCCCGGTGGAGTTGTGCATGGGGTGTGTTTGGAACATTTTGTCACCGGCCGAGTCCAAAATTCAGCGATTCCCCATCTCAGCCCAGAAAGCAGATAGAACAACTTTTGTGGTGTCTTTCAGATGCCTACCAGAGCAATGTAAAAACTACCAGGAGAACTCCTGTCTGGCACCTTCCCCGGTGGAGTTGTGCAGGGGGTGTGTTTGGAACATTTTGTCACCAGCCGACTCCAAAATTCAGCTGTTCCCCATCTCAGCCCAGAAAGCAGGTAGAACAACTTTTGTGGTGTCTTTCAGATGCCTACCGGAGCAATGTAAAAACTACCAGGAGAACTCCCGTCTGGCACCTTCCCCGGTGGAGTTGTGCAGGGGGTGTGTTTGGAACATTTTGTCACCAGCCGACTCCAAAATTCAGCGTTTCCCCATCTCAGCCCAGAAAGCAGGTAGAACAACTTTTGTGGTGTCTTTTAGATGCCTACCAAGGTAGTGTAAAAACTATCAAGAGAACTCCTGTCTGGCACCTTCCCCGGTGGAGTTGTGCAGGGGGTGTGTTTGGAACATTTTGTCACCAGCCGAGTCCAAAATTCAGCGGTTCCCCATCTCAGCCCCGAAAGCAGGTAGAACAACTTTTGTGGTGTCTTTCAGATGCCTACACGAGCAATGTAAAAACTACCAGGAGAACTCCTGTCTGGCACCTTCCCCGGTGGAGTTGTGCAGGGGGTGTGTTTGGAACATTTTGTCACCAGCCGACTCCAAAATTCAGCGTTTCCCCATCTCAGCCCAGAAAGCAGGTAGAACAACTTTTGTGGTGTCTTT